>NW_027436784.1:0-316096 GCF_047716275.1 Strix uralensis | reverse complement strand
GAGAGAGGACGAAGAGAGAGGAGGAAGAGAGAGGAAGGAGAGAGGAGGAGGGGAGAGGAGGAAGAGAGAGGAGGAAGAGAGAGGAGGAAGAGAGAGGAGGAAGAGAGAGGAAGAGGAGAGAGGAGGAAGAGAGAGGAGGAAGAGAGAGGAAGAGGAGAGAGGAGGAAGAGAGAGGAGGAAAAGAGAGGAGGAAGAGAGAGGAGGAGGAGAGAGGAGGAAGAGAGAGGAGGAAGAAAGAGGAGGAAAAGAGAGGAGGAAGAGGAGAGAGGAGGAGGAGAGAGGAGGAAGAGAGAGGAAGAGGAGAGAGGAGCAAGAGAGAGGAAGAGGAGAGAGGAGGAAGAGAGAGAGGAAGAGGGAGGAGGAAGAGTGAGGAAGAGGAGAAAGGAGGAAGAGAGAGGAGGAAGAGAGAGGAAGAGGAGAGAGGAGGAAGAGAGAGGAGGAAGAGAGAGAGTAGGAGGAGAGAGGAGGAAGAGAGAGGAGGAAGAGAGAAGAGGAAGAGAGAGAGTAGGAGGAGAGAGGAGGACGAGAAATGAGAAGAGAGAGGAGGAAGAGAGAGGAAAAATAGGAGGAAAAGAGAGGAGGAAGAGAGAGGAGGAAGAGAGAGGAGGAAGAGAGAGGAGGAAGAGAGAGGAAGAGGAGAGAGGAGGAGGAGAGAGGAGGAAGAGAGCGGAGGAAGACAGAGGAAGAGGAGAGAGTAGAAAGAGAGAGGAGGAAGAGAGAGGAGGAGGAGAGAGGAGGAAAAGAGAGGAGGAAGAGAGAGGAGGAAGAGAGAGGAGGAAGAGAGAGGAAGAGGAGAGAGGAGGAGGAGAGAGGAGGAAGAGAGAGGAGGAAGAGAGAGGAGAAAGAGAGAGGAGGAAGAGAGAGGAAAATTAGAGAGGAGGAAAAGAGAGGAGAAAGAGAGTGGACGAAGAGAGAGGAGGAAGAGAGAGGAGGAAGAGAGAGGAAGAGGAGAAAGGAGGAAGAGAGAGGAAAAGGAGAGAGGAGGAATACAGAGGAGAAAGAGAGAGGAGGAAGAGAGAGAAGGACGAGAGTGGAGGAAAAGAGAAGAGTAAGAGAAAGGAAGAAGAGAGAGGAGAGGAGAGATGAAAAGAAGAGAGGAGGAGGAGAGAGCAGGAAGAGAGAGGAATGGGAGAGAGGAGGAAAAGAGAGGAGGAAGAGAGAGGAGAAAGAGAGAGGAGGAAGAGAGAGGAGGAAGAGAGAGGAGGAAGAGAGAGAGGAAGAGAGAGGAAGATGAGAGAGGAGGAAGAGAGAGGAGAAAAGAGAGGAGGAAGAGAGAGGAGGAAGAGAGAGGAAAAGAAGAGAGGAGGAGGAGAGAGGAGGAAGAGAGAGGAATGGGAGAGAGGAGGAAAAGAGATGAGGAAGAGAGAGGAGGAAGTGAGAGTGGAAGAGAGAGGTGGAAGAGAGAGGAGGAAGAGAGAGGAGGAAGAGAGAGGAGGAAGAGAGAGGAGGGAGAGGGAAGAGGAAGAGAGAGGAAGAGGAGAGAGGAGGAGGAGTGAGGAGGAAAAGGGAGGAGGAACAGAGAGGAAGAGGAGAGAGGAGGAAGAAAGAGAAGGAAGAGAGAGGAGGAAGAGAGAGGAAGAGGAGAGAGGAGGAGGAGAGAGGAGGAAGAGAGAGGAATAGTAGAGAGGAGGAAAAGAGAGGAGAAAGAGAGAGGCAGAAGAGAGAGGAGGAAGAGAGAGGAGGAAAGAGAGGAGGAAGAGAGAGGAAAATGAGAGAGGAGGAAGAGAGAGGGGGAAGTGAGAGGAGGAGGAAGGAGGTAAGAGAGGAGGAAGAGACAGGAAGAGAGTGAGTAGAAAGAGAGAGGAGGAAGAGAGAGGGTAGGAGAGAGGAGGAGTAGAGAGGAGGAAGAGAGAGGAAGAGGAGAGTCGAGGAAGAGAGAGGAGGAAAAGAGAGGAGGAAGAGACAGGAAGAGGAGTGAGTAGAAAGAGAGAGGAGGAAGAGAGAGGAGGAGGAGAGAGGAGGAAAAGAAAGGAGGAAGAGAGAGGAGGAAGAGAGAGGAAGAGGAGAGAGGAGGAAGAGAGAGGAGGAAGAGAGAGGAGGAAGAGTGAGGAAGAGGAGAAAGGAGGAAGAGACAGGAGGAAGAGAGAGGAAGAGGAGAGAGGAGGAAGAGAGAGGAAGAGGAGAGAGGAGGAAGAGAGAGGAGGAAGAGAGAGAGTAGGAGGAGAGAGGAGGAAGAGAGAGGAGAAGAGAGAGAGGAAGAGAGAGAGTAGGAGGAGAGAGGAGGACGAGAAATGAGGAAGAGAGAGGAGGAAGAGAGAGGAAAAATAGGAGGAAAAGAGAGGAGGAAGAGAGAGGAGGAAGAGAGAGGAGGAAAAGGGAGGAGTAACAGAGAGGAAGGGGAGAGAGGGGTAAGAGAGAGAAAGAGGAGAGAGGAGGAGGGGAGAGGAGGAAGAGAGAGGAGGAGAGAGAGAAGGAAGAGAGAGAAGGAAAGAGAGAGTAGGAAGAGAGAGGAGGAAGAGAGAGGAGGAAGAGAGAGGAGGATGAGAGAGGAGGAAGAGAGAGGAAGAGGAGAGAGGAGGAAGAGAGAGGAAGAGGAGAGAGGAGGAAGAGACAGGAGGAAGAGAGAGGAGGAAGAGTGAGGAGGAGGAGAGAGGAGGAGAGAGAGAGAGAGAGAGAGAGAGGAGGAAGAGAGAGGAGGATGAGAGAGGAGGAAGAGAGAGGAAGAGGAGAGAGGAGGAGTGAGGAGGAGGATGAGAGGAGGTGAAGAGGAGAGGAGTGAGTAAGAGAGAGGAGGAAGAGGTGTGGAGGGAGAGAGGAGGAAAGAGTGGAGGAGAGAGAGGAGGAAGAGAGAGGAGAGAGGAGAGGAGAGAGGAGGAGGAGAGAGGAGGAGAGAGAGGGAAGAGGAGAGAGGAGGAGAGAGAGGAGGAAGAGAGAGGAAGAGGAGAGGTGGAGGAGGATGAGGGAGGTAGAGGGAGGAGGAAGAGAGAGGAGGAAGAGACAGGAGGAAGAGAGAGGAGAGGAGAGGAGGAGGAGGAGGAGGAGAGAGAGGAAGAGGAGAGAGGTGGAGAGAGAGGAGGAAGAGAGAGGTAAAGTAGAGAGGAGGAAAAGAGAAGAGAAGAGGGAGGAGGAAGAGAGAGGAGGAAGAGACCGGAGGAAGAGAGGAGGAAGGGAGAGGAAAATGAGAGAGGAGGAAGAGAGAGGAAAAGGAGAGGAGGAGAAGTGGTGGAGGAAATGAGAGGAGGAAGAGAGGAGGAAGAGAGGAGGAAGAGAGAAGAGGAAGAGAGAGGCGGAAGAGACAGGAAGAGGAGAGTGGACGAAGAGAGAGGAGGAATAGAGAGGAGGAAGAGAGAGGAGGAGAAAAGAGGAAAATAGAGGAGGAAGAGACAGAAGAGGAGTGAGTAGAAAGAGAGAGGAGGAAGAGAGAGGTGTAGAAGAGAGGAGGAGTAGAGAGGAGGAAGAGAGAGGAAGAGGAGAGTCGAGGAAGAAAGAGGAGGAAAAGAGTGGATGAAGAGAGAGGAAGAGGAGAGCGCACGAGGAGAGAGGAGGAAGAGAGTGGAAAATGAGAGAGTAGGAAGAGAGAGGAAAAAGAGAGAGGAGTAAGAGGTGGAGGAAAAGAGAGGAGGAAGAGAGAGGAGAAAGAGTGAGGAAGAGGAGAAAAGAGGAAGAGAGAGGAAAAGGAGAGAGAAGGAAGAGAGAGGAGGAAGTGAGAGGAGGAGGAAAGAAGAAAAGTGAGGAGGGAGAGAGAGGAAGAGGAGTGAGTAGAAAGAGAGAGGAGGAAGAGAGAGGAGGAAAAGAGAGCAGGAAGAGAGAGGAGGAAGAGAGAGGAGGAAGAGAGAGGAAGAGGAGAGGAGGAAGAGAGAGGAGGAAGAGAGAGGAGTAAGAGAGAGGAAAAATAGGAGGAAAAGAGAGGAGGAAGAGAGAGGAGGAAGAGAGGAGGTAAGAGAGAGGAAGAGGAGAGTGTAGTAGGAGAGAGGAGGAAGAGAGAGGAGGAAGAGAGAGGAAAAATAGGAGGAAAAGAGAGGAGGAAGAGAGAGGAGGAAGAGAGAGGAGGAAGAGAGAGGAGAAGAGAGAGAAGGAAGAGAGAAGAGGAAGAGAGAGGAGGAAGAGAGAGGAAAAGGATAGAGGAGGAGAAGAGAGGAGGAAGAGAGAGGAGGAAGAGAGTGGAGGAGGAGAGAGGTGGAGGAGAGAGCAGGAAAAGAGAGGAGGAGGAGAGAGGAGGAAGAGAGAAGAGGAAGAGAGAGGAGGAAGAGAGAGGAAAAGGATAGAGGAGGAGGAGAGAGCAGAGAGAGGAAGATGAGAGATGAGGAAAAGAGAGGAGGAAGAGAGAGGAAAACAAGAGAGGAGGAATAGAGAGGAGGAAGGGAGAGGGAGAGGAGAGAGGAGGAAAAGAGAGGAGGAGAGAGTGGAGGAGGAGAGAAGAGGAAGAGAGAGGAGGAAGAGAGAGGAAAAGAATAGAGGAGGAGGAGAGAGGAGGGAAGAGATAGGAGGAAGAGAGAGGAAAAGAAGAGAGGAGGAGGAGAGAGGAGGAAGAGAGAGGAGGAAGAGTGATGAGGAAGACGAGAGAGGAAAAAGAGAGAGGAGGAGAAAGAGGAGGAGGAGAGAGGAGGAAGAGAGAGGAAAAGGAGAGAGGAGGAGGAGAGAGGAGGAATAGAGAGGAGGAGAGAGGAGGAAGAGAGAGGAGGAAGAGAGAGGAGAAGAGAGAGGAAGGGGAGACAGGAGGAAAAGAGAGGAAAAGGAGAGAGGATGAGGAGGAGGAGGAAAAGAGAGGAGGAAGAGAGAGGAGGAAGTTAGAGGAGGAAGAGTGAGGAGGAAGAGGAAAGAGGAAAAGGAGAGAGGAGGAGGAGAGAGGAGGAAGAGAGAGGAAAAGGAGAGAGGAGGAGGAGAGAGGAGGAATAGAGAGGAGGAGGAGAGAGGAGAAGAGAGAGGAGGAGGAGAGAGGAGGAAGAGAGAGGAGGAGGAGAGAGAAGGAAGAGAGTGAGAACGTGAAATGAGGAAAAGAGAGGAGGAAGAGAGAGGAGGAAAAGGGAGGAGGAAA
This sequence comes from Strix uralensis, assembly GCF_047716275.1. Classification (NCBI taxonomy): domain Eukaryota; kingdom Metazoa; phylum Chordata; class Aves; order Strigiformes; family Strigidae; genus Strix; species Strix uralensis. The sequence goes on along the minus strand of NW_027436784.1, from coordinate 311,121 downwards.
AGAGAGGAAGATGAGAAGGAGGAGGAGTGAGAGGAAAAGAGAGGAGGAAGAGAGAGTAAGAGGAGAGAGGGGGAGGAGAGTGGAGGAAGAGACAGGAGGAAGAGAGAGGAGGAAGAGTGAGGAAGAGAAGAGTGCATGAGAAGAGACGAGGAAGAGAGAGGAAGAGGAGAGAGGAGGAAAAAGAGGAGGAAGAGAGAGGAGGAAGAGAGAGCAAGAGGAGAGACGAGGAAGAGAGGGGAGGAAGAGAGAGGAGAAGAGAGAGGAAGAGGAGACAGGAGGAAAAGAGAGGAAAAGGAGAGAGGATGAGGAGGAGGAGGAAAAGAGAGGAGGAAGAGAGAAGAGGAAGAGAGAGGAGGAAGAGAGGGGAGGAAGAGAGAGGAACAGAAGCGAGGAGGAGGAGAGAGGAGGAAAGAGAGAGGAAGATAGAGGAGGAAGAGAGAGAAAGAGGAGAGAGGAGGAGAGAGGAGGAAAAGAGAGGAGGAAGAGAGAGGAGGAAGTTAGAGGAGCAAGAGTGAGGAGGAAGAGGAAAGAGGAAAAGGAGAGAGGAGGAGGAGAGAGGAGGAAGAGAGAGGAAAAGGAGAGAGGAGGAGGAGAGAGGAGGAATAGAGAGGAGGAGGAGAGAGGAGGAAGAGAGAGGAGGAGGAGAGAGGAGGAAGAGAGAGGAGGAGGAGAAAGAAGGAAGAGAGTGGAGAAGGTGAGATGAGAAAAGAGAGGAGGAAGAGAGAGGAGGAAAAGGGAGGAGGAAAGAGAGGAAGATGAGACAGGAGGAGGAGAGAGGAGGAAGAGAGAGGAGGAAGAGAGAGTAAGAGGAGAGAGGGGGAGGAGAGTGGAGGAAGAGACAGGAGGAAGAGAGAGGAGGAAGAGTGAGGAAGAGAAGAGTGCATGAGGAGAGACGAGGAAGAGAGAGGAAGAGGAGAGAGGAGGAAAAAGAGGAGGAAGAGAGAGGAGGAAGAGAGAGCAAGAGGAGAGACGAGGAAGAGAGGAGAGGAAGAGAGAGGAGAAGAGAGAGGAAGAGGAGACAGGAGGAAAAGAGAGGAAAAGGAGAGAGGATGAGGAGGAGGAGGAAAAGAGAGGAGGAAGAGAGAAGAGGAAGACAGAGGAGGAAGAAGAGGGGAGGAAGAGAGAGGAACAGGAGCGAGGAGGAGGAGAGAGGAGGAAAAGAGAGGAGGAAGATAGAGGAGGAAGAGAGAGAAAGAGGAGAGAGGAGGAGAGAGGAGGAAAAGAGAGGAGGAAGAGAGAGGAGGAGTTAGAGGAGGAAGAGTGAGGAGGAAGAGGAAAGAGGAAAAGGAGAGAGGAGGAGGAGAGAGGAGGAAGAGAGATCAAGAGGAGAGACGAGGAAGAGGAGGTGAGGAAAAGAGAGGAGGAAGAGAGAGGAGGAAGAGAGAGGAAGAGGAGAGAGGAGGAAAAGATAGGAAAAGGAGAGAGGAGGAAGAGGAGGAGGAAAAGAGAGGAGGAAGAGAGCGGAGAAAGAGAGAGGAAGAAGAGAGAGGAGGAAGAGCGTGGAAGTGGAGAAAGGAGGAAGAGAGATGAGGAAGAGAGAAGAGGAAGAGAGAGGAGGAGGAGAGGGAGGAAAAGAGAGGAGGAAGAGAGAGGAGGAAGAGAGAAGAGGAAGAGTGAGGAGGAGGAGGAGAGAAGAAAAGGAGAGGAGTGGAGAGCTGAGGAGGAGAGAGGAGGAAGAGAGAGGAGGAGGAGAGAGGAGGAAGAGAGAGGAGGAGGAGAGAGAAGGAAGAGAGTGGAGGAGGTGAGATGAGGAAAAGAGAGGAGGAAGAGAGAGGAGGAAAAGGGAGGAGGAAAAGAGAGGAAGATGAGACAGGAGGAGGAGAGAGGAGAAAAAGAGAGGAGAAAGAGAGAGGAGGAAGAGAGAGTAAGAGGAGAGGGGGGGAGGAGAGTGGAGGAAGAGAGAGGAGGAAGAGAGAGGAGGAAGAGAGAGGAAGAGAAGAGTGCATGAGGAGAGATGAGGAAGAGAGAGGAAGAGGAGAGAGGAGGAAAAAGAGGAGGAAGAGAGAGGAGGAAGAGAGAGAAAGAGGAGAGAGGAGGAAAACAGAGGAAAAGGAGAGAGGAGGAAGAGGAGGAGGAAGAGAGAGGAATAGGAGAGAGGAGGAGGAGAGAGGAGGAAGAGAGAGGAGGAGGAGAGAGGAGGAAGAGAGAGGAGGAGGAGAGAGGAGGAAGAGAGAGGAGGAGGAGAGAGAAGGAAGAGAGTGGAGAACGTGAAATGAGGATAAGAGAGGAGGAAGAGAGAGGAGGAAAAGGGAGGAGGAAAAGAGAGGAAGATGAGACAGGAGGAGGAGAGAGGAGGAAAAGAGAGGAGGAAGAGAGAGTAAGAGGAGAGGAGGGGGAGGAGAGTGGAGGAAGAGACAGGAGGAAGAGAGAGGAGGAAGAGTGAGGAAGAGAGAGTGCATGAGGAGAGACGAGGAAGAGAGAGGAAGAGGAGAGAGGAGGAAAAAGAGGAGGGAAGAGAGAGGAGGAAGAGAGAGCAAGAGGAGAGACGAGGAAGAGAGGGGAGGAAGAGAGAGGAACAGGAGCGAGGAGGAGGAGAGAGGAGGAAAAGAGAGGAGGAAGATAGAGGAGGAAGAGAGAGAAAGAGGAGAGAGGAGGAGAGAGGAGGAGAAGAGAGGAGGAAGAGAGAGGAGGAAGTTAGAGGAGGAAGAGTGAGGAGGAAGAGAAAGTGAAAAGGAGAGAGGAGGAGGAGAGAGGAGGAAGAGAGAGGAGGAAGAGAGAGAAGAAGAGAGGAGGAGAAGAGAGGAGGAAAAGAGAGAGGAAGAGAGAGGAGGAAGAGAGTTCAAGAGGAGAGACGAGGAAGAGAGGTGAGGAAGAGAGAGGAGGAAGAGAGAGGAAGAGGAGAGAGGAGGAAAAGATAGGAAAAGGAGAGAGGAGGAAGAGGAGGAGGAAAAGAGAGGAGGAAGAGAGCGGAGAAAGAGAGAGGAAGAAGAGAGAGGAGGAAGAGCGTGGAAGTGGAGAAAGGAGGAAGAGAGATGAGGAAGAGAGAAGAGGAAGAGAGAGGAGGAGAGAGGGGAGGAAAAGAGAGGAGGAAGAGGGAGGAGGAAGAGAGAAGAGGAAGAGTGAGGAGGAGGAGGAGAGAAGAAAAGGAGAGAGGAGTGGAGAGCTGAGGAGGAGAGAGGAGGAAGAGAGAGGAAAAGGAGAGAGGTGAGGAGAAAGGAGGAAAAGAGAGGAGGAGGAGAGAAGAGGAAGAGAGAGGAGGAGGAGAGAGGAGGAAGAGAGAGGAGGAGGAGAGAGAAGGAAGAGAGTGGAGGACGTGAGATGAGGAAAAGAGAGGAGGAAGAGAGAGGAGGAAAAGGGGAGGAGGAAAAGAGAGGAAGATGAGACAGGAGGAGGAGAGAGGAGAAAAGAGAGAGAAAGAGAGAGGAGGAAGAGAGAGTAAGAGGAGAGGGGGGGGAGGAGAGTGGAGGAAGAGAGAGGAGGAAGAGAGAGGAGGAAGAGAGAGGAAGAGAAGAGTGCATGAGAGAGATGAGGAAGAGAGAGGAAGAGGAGAGAGGAGGAAAAAGAGGAGGAAGAGAGAGGAGGAAGAGAGAGAAAGAGGAGAGAGGAGGAAAACAGAGGAAAAGGAGAGAGGAGGAAGAGGAGGAGGAAGAGAGAGGAGAAACTGAGAGGAGGAAAAGAGAGGAGGAAGAAAGAGGAGGAGGAGAGAGGAGGAATAGAGAGGAAGATGAGAGAGGAGGAGGAGAGAGGAGGAAAGAGAGGAGGATGAGAGAAGAGGAAGAGTGAGGAGGAAGAGGAGAGAGGAAAAGGAGAAAGGAGGAGGAGAGAGGAGGAGGAGAGAGGAGGAATAGAGAGGAAAAGGAGAGAGGAGGATGAGAGAGGAGGAAAAGAGAGGGAGGAGAGAGGAGGAAGATAGAGGAGGAGGAGAGAGGAGGAAGAGAGAAGAGGAAGAGAGTGTAAAAGGAGAGAGGAGGAGGAGAGAGGAGGAAGAGTGAGAATGATGAGAGAGGAGGAAGAGAGAGGAGGAAGAGAGGGAAAGAAGAGAGGAGGAGGAGAGAGGAGGAGGAGTGAGGAGGATGAGAGAGGAGGAAAAGAGAGGAGGAAGAGAGAGAAAGAGGAGAGAGGAGGAGGAGAGAGGAGAGGAGAGAGGAGGAAGAGAGACAAGGGCGAGAGAGGTAGAGGAGAGAGCAGGAGGAGAGACGAGGAGGAGAGAGGAGGAAGAGAGAGGAGGAAGAGAGAGGAGGAAAAAGAGGAGGAAGAGGAGGAGGAGAGATGAGGAAGAGAGAGGAAGAGGAGAGAGGAGGAGAGAGGAGGAAGAGAGAGGAGGAAGAGAGGAGGAAGAGAAAGGAGGAAGATAGAGTAGGAAGAATGAGGAAGAGGCGAGAGGAGGAAAAGAGAGGAGGAAGAGGGAGAGGAAGAGGAGGAAGAGAGATGAGGAAGAGAGAGGAAATGAGAGGAAGAGGAGAGGGAGGAGGAGATGGAGGAAGAGAGAGGAGAAGGAGAGAGGAAGAGAGTGGAGGAAGAGAGAAAAGGAAGAGAGAGGAGGAAGAGAGAGGAGGAACAGAGTGGAAGAAAGAAAGATAGAGAGAGAGGAGGAGGGAGAGAGAGAGGAGGAAGAGAGAGGAGGAAGAGAGACGAGGAAGAGAGAGGAAGAGGAGAGAGTAGAAGACAGATGAGGAAGAGAGAGAAGGATTAGAGAGGAGGAATAGAGAGGAAAATTATAGAGAAGGAGGTGAGAGAAGGAGGAGAGAGTAGGAAGAGAGAGGAGGTAGAGAGAGGAGGATGAGAGAGGAAGAGAATAGGGGAGTGGAAGAGAGGAGGAGGAGAGAGGAGGAAGAGAGAGGAGTAATTGAGACGAAGAGGATAGGGGAGGAGGAGAGAGGAGGAGGAGAGAAGAGGAACAGAGAGGAGGAAGAGAGAGGTAGAGGAGAAAGGAGGAGAGAGAGGAGGAAGACAGAGGAGGAAGAGAGAGAAACAGGAGAGAGGAAGAGGAGAGAGGAGGAAGAGAGAGGAGGGCGAGAGAGGTAGAGGAGAGAGGAGGAGGAGAGAGGAGGAAAGACAGGAGGAAGAGAGAGGAAGAGGAGAGAGGAGTAACAGAGAGGAGTAAGAGAGAGGAGGATGAGAGAGGAGGAAGAGAGATGAGGAAGGGATAGGAGGAAGAGAGAGGAGGAAGAGAGAGGAGGAAGAGAGGAAGAGGAGAGAGAGGACAGGCAGAGAGGAGGAAGAAAGAGGACGAAGAGAGAGGAGGAAGAGAGAGGAGGAAGAGAGAGACAGAAGAGAGAGGAGGACGGGAGAGGAATAGGAGAGAGGAGGAGGAGAGAGGAGGAAGAGAGAGGAGAAAGAGACAGGAGAAAGAGAGACGAGAAAGAGAGAGGAGGAAAAGAGACGAAGAGGAGAGAGTAGGAGGAGAGAGGAGGAAGAGAGACGAGAAAGAGAGAGAAAGAGGAGAGACGAGGTGGAGAGAGGAGGAAGAGAGTGGAGGAAGAGAGAACAGGAAGAGAGAGAAGGGCGAGAGAGGGGGAAGAGAGAGGAAGAGGAGAGAGGATGAGGAGAGAGGAGGAATAGAGAGGAAAAGGAGAGAGGAGGAGGAGAGATGAGGAAGAGAGAGGAGGAAGAGAGTGGAGCAAGAGAGAGCAAGAGGAGAGAGGTGGATGAGAGAGGAGGAACAGAGTGGCGGAGGAGAGAATAGGAGGAGAGAGCAGGAAGAGAGAGGAGGAAGAGAGAGGAGGAAGAGAGAGGAGTAAGACATAGGAAGAGGAGAGACGAGGAGAGAGGAGGAAGAGAGTAGAGGAAGAGAGAACAGGAAGAGAGAGAAGGCCTAGAAAGGGGGAAGAGAGAGGAAGAGGAGAGAGGAGGAGGAGAGAGGAGGAAGAGAGAAGAGGACGAAGAGGAGGTAGAGAGAGGAGGAAGAGAGAGGAAGAGAATAGGGGAGGAGGAGGGAGGAGGAAGAGAGAGGAGAAAGAGAGAGGAGAAAAAGATAGGAGGAAGAGAGAGGAGGAAAAGAGACGAAGAGGAGAGAGGAGGAGGAGAGAGGAGGAACAGAGAGGAGGAAAAGAGAGGAGGAAGAGAGAGGAGGAAGAGAGAGACAGAAGAGAGAGGAGGACGGGAGAGGAATAGGAGAGAGGAGGAGGAGAGAGGAGGAAGAGAGAGGAGAAAGAGACAGGAGAAAGAGAGACGAGAAAGAGAGAGGAGGAAAAGAGACGAAGAGGAGAGAGTAGGAGGAGAGAGGAGGAAGAGAGACGAGAAAGAGAGAGAAAGAGGAGAGACGAGGTGGAGAGAGGAGGAAGAGAGTGGAGGAAGAGAGAACAGGAAGAGAGAGAAGGGCGAGAGAGGGGGAAGAGAGAGGAAGAGGAGAGAGGATGAGGAGAGAGGAGGAATAGAGAGGAAAAGGAGAGAGGAGGAGGAGAGATGAGGAAGAGAGAGGAGGAACAGAGTGGAGCAAGAGAGAGCAAGAGGAGAGAGGTGGATGAGAGAGGAGGAACAAAGTGGCGGAGGAGAGAATAGGAGGAGAGAGCAGGAAGAGAGAGGAGGAAGAGAGAGGAGGAAGAGAGAGGAGGAAGAGAGAGGAGGAAGACATAGGAAGAGGAGAGACGAGGAGAGAGGAGGAAGAGAGTAGAGGAAGAGAGAACAGGAAGAGAGAGAAGGCCTAGAAAGGGGAAGAGAGAGGAAGAGGAGAGAGGAGGAGGAGAGAGGAGGAAGAGAGAGGAAGAGAATAGGGGAGGAGGAGGGAGGAGGAAGAGAGAGGAGGAAGCGAGAGGAGAAAGAGATAGGAGGAAGAGAGAGGAGGAAAAGAGACGAAGAGGAGAGAGGAGGAGGAAAGAGGAGGAACAGAGAGGAGGAATAGAGAGGAGGAAGAGAGTGGAGGAAGAGAGAACAGGAAGAGAGAGAAGATCGAGAAAGGGGGAAGAGAGAGGAAGAGGAGAGAGGAGGAGGCGAGAGGAGGAATAGAGAGGAAAAGGAGAGAGGAAGAGGAGAGAGGAGGAAGAGAGAGGAGGAAAAGAGAGGAGGAAAAGAGAGAAAGAGGAGAGAGGAAGAGGAGAGAGGAGGAGGAGAGAGGAGGAAAAGACAGGAGGAAGAGAGAGGAAGAGGAGAGAGGAGTAACAGAGAGGAGTAAGAGAGAGGAGGATGAGAGAGGAGGAAGAGAGATGAGGAAGAGATAGGAGGAAGAGAGAGGAGGAAGAGAGAGGAGGAAGAGAGGAAGAGGAGAGAGAAAGAGGAGAGAGGACAGGCAGAGAGGAGGAAGAAAGAGGACGAAGAGAGAGGAGGAAGAGAGAGGAGGAAGAGAGAGACAGAAGAGAGAGGAGGAAGAGAGAGGAATAGAGAGAGGAGGAGGGGATAGGAGGAAGAGAGAGGAGAAAGAGAGAGGAGAAAGAGAGACAAGAAAGAGAGGGGAGGAAAAGAGACGAAGAGAAGAGAGTAGGAGGAGAGAGGAGGAAGAGAGACGAGAAAGAGAGAGAAAGAGGAGAGATAAGGTGGAGAGAGGAGGAAGAGAGAGGAGGAAGAGAGAACAGGACGAGAGAGAAGGGCGAGAGAGGGAGAAGAGAGAGGAAGAGGAGAGAGGAGGAGGAGAGAGGAGGAATAGAGAGGAAAAGGAGAGAGGAGGAGGAGAGATGAGGAAGAGAGAGGAGGAAGAGAGTGGAGCAGGAGAGAGCAAGAGTAGAGAGGTGGATGAGAGAGGAGGAACAGAGTGGCGGAGGAGAGAATAGGAGGAGAGAGCAGGAAGAGAGAGGAGGAAGAGAGAGGAGGAAGAGAGAGGAGGAAGAGAGAGGAGGAAGACATAGGAAGAGGAGAGACGAGGAGAGAGGAGGAAGAGAGTAGAGGAAGAGAGAACAGGAAGAGAGAGAAGGCCTAGAAAGGGGGAAGAGAGAGGAAGAGGAGAGAGGAGGAGGAGAGAGGAGGAAGAGAGAGGAGGACGAAAGAGGAGGTAGAAAGAGGAGGAAGAGAGAGGAAGAGAATAGGGGAGGAGGAGGGAGGAGGAAGAGAGAGGAGAAAGAGAGAGGAGAAAAAGATAGGAGGAAGAGAGAGGAGGAACAGAGACGAAGAGGAGAGAGGAGGAGGAGAGAGGAGGAACAGAGAGGAGGAAAAGAGAGGAGGAAGAGAGAGGAGGAAGAGAGAGACAGAAGAGAGAGGGGGACGGGAGAGGAATAGGAGAGAGGAGGAGGAGAGAGGAGGAAGAGAGAGGAGAAAGAGACAGGAGAAAGAGAGACGAGAAAGAGAGAGGAGGAAAAGAGACGAAGAGGAGAGAGTAGGAGGAGAGAGGAGGAAGAGAGACGAGAAAGAGAGAGAAAGAGGAGAGACGAGGTGGAGAGAGGAGGAAGAGAGTGGAGGAAGAGAGAACAGGAAGAGAGAGAAGGGCGAGAGAGGGGGAAGAGAGAGGAAGAGGAGAGAGGATGAGGAGAGAGGAGGAATAGAGAGGAAAAGGAGAGAGGAGGAGGAGAGATGAGGAAGAGAGAGGAGGAACAGAGTGGAGCAAGAGAGAGCAAGAGGAGAGAGGTGGATGAGAGAGGAGGAACAGAGTGGCGGAGGAGAGAATAGGAGGAGAGAGCAGGAAGAGAGAGGAGGAAGAGAGAGGAGGAAGAGAGAGGAGGAAGACATAGGAAGAGGAGAGACGAGGAGAGAGGAGGAAGAGAGTAGAGGAAGAGAGAACAGGAAGAGAGAGAAGGCCTAGAAAGGGGGAAGAGAGAGGAAGAGGAGAGAGGAGGAGGAGAGAGGAGGAAGAGAGAGGAGGACGAAAGAGGAGGTAGAGAGAGGAGGAAGAGAGAGGAAGAGAATAGGGGAGGAGGAGGGAGGAGGAAGAGAGAGGAGAAAGAGAGAGGAGAAAAAGATAGGAGGAAGAGAGAGGAGGAAAAGAGACAAAGAGGAGAGAGGAGGAGGAGAGAGGAGGAACAGAGAGGAGGAAAAGAGAGGAGGAAGAGAGAGGAGGAAGACATAGGAAGAGGAGAGACGAGGAGAGAGGAGGAAGAGAGTAGAGGAGAGAGAACAGGAAGAGAGAGAAGGGCGAGAGAGGGGGAAGAGAGAGGAAGAGGAGAGAGGATGAGGAGAGAGGAGGAATAGAGAGGAAAAGGAGAGAGGAGGAGGAGAGTTGAGGAAGAGAGAGGAGGAACAGAGTGGAGCAAGAGAGAGCAAGAGGAGAGAGGTGGATGAGAGAGGAGGAACAAAGTGGCGGAGGAGAGAATAGGAGGAGAGAGCAGGAAGAGAGAGGAGGAAGAGAGAGGAGGAAGAGAGAGGAGGAAGAGAGAGGAGGAAGACATAGGAAGAGGAGAGACGAGGAGAGAGGAGGAAGAGAGTAGAGGAAGAGAGAACAGGAAGAGAGAGAAGGCCTAGAAAGGGGAAGAGAGAGGAAGAGGAGAGAGGAGGAGGAGAGAGGAGGAAGAGAGAGGAGGACGAAAGAGGAGGTAGAGAGAGGAGGAAGAGAGAGGAAGAGAATAGGGGAGGAGGAGGGAGGAGGAAGAGAGAGGAGAAAGAGAGAGGAGAAAAAGATAGGAGGAAGAGAGAGGAGGAAAAGAGACGAAGAGGAGAGAGGAGGAGGAGAGAGGAGGAACAGAGAGGAGGAAAAGAGAGGAGGAAGAGAGAGGAGGAAGAGAGAGACAGAAGAGAGAGGAGGACGAGAGAGGAATAGGAAAGAGGAGGAGGAGAGAGGAGGAAGAGAGAGGAGAAAGAGACGGGAGAAAGAGAGACGAGAAAGAGAGAGGAGGAAAAGAGACGAAGAGGAGAGAGTAGGAGGAGAGAGGAGGAAGAGAGACGAGAAAGAGAGAGAAAGAGGAGAGATGAGGTGGAGAGAGGAGGAAGAGAGTGGAGGAAGAGAGAACAGGAAGAGAGAGAAGGGCGAGAGAGGGGGAAGAGAGAGGAAGAGGAGAGAGGATGAGGAGAGAGGAGGAATAGAGAGGAAAAGGAGAGAGGAGGAGGAGAGATGAGGAAGAGAGAGGAGGAACAGAGTGGAGCAAGAGAGAGGAAGAGGAGAGAGGTGGATGAGAGAGGAGGAACAGAGTGGCGGAGGAGAGAATAGGAGGAGAGAGCAGGAAGAGAGAGGAGGAAGAGAGAGGAGGAAGAGAGAGGAGGAAGAGAGAGGAGGAAGACATAGGAAGAGGAGAGACGAGGAGAGAGGAGGAAGAGAGAGGAGGAAGAGAGAACAGGAAGAGAGAGAAGGCCTAGAAAGGGGGAAGAGAGAGGAAGAGGAGAGAGGAGGAGGAGAGAGGAGGAAGAGAGAGGAGGACGAAAGAGGAGGTAGAGAGAGGAGGAAGAGAGAGGAAGAGAATAGGGGAGGAGGAGGGAGGAGGAAGAGAGAGGAGGAAGCGAGAGGAGAAAGAGATAGGAGGAAGAGAGAGGAGGAAAAGAGACGAAGAGGAGAGAGGAGGAGGAAAGAGGAGGAAGAGAGAGGAGGAAGAGAGAGGAGGAAGACATAGGAAGAGGAGAGACGAGGAGAGAGGAGGAAGAGAGAGGAGGAAGAGAGAACAGGAAGAGAGAGAAGGGCGAGAAAGAGGGAAGAGAGAGGAAGAGGAGAGAGGAGGAGGAGAGAGGAGGAAGAGAGAGGAGGACGAAAGAGGAGGTAGACAGAGGAGGAAGAGAGAGGAAGAGAATAGGGGAGGAGGAGGGAGGAGGAAGAGAGAGGAGGAAGAGAGAGGAGAAAGAGATAGGAGGAAGAGAGAGGAGGAAAAGAGACGAAGAGGAGAGAGGAGGAGGAAAGAGGAGGAACAGAGAGGAGGAATAGAGAGGAGGAAGAGAGTGGAGGAAGAGAGAACAGGAAGAGAGAGAAGATCGAGAAAGGGGGAAGAGAGAGGAAGAGGAGAGAGGAGGAGGCGAGAGGAGGAATAGAGAGGAAAAGGAGAGAGGAAGAGGAGAGAGGAGGAAGAGAGAGGAGGAAGGGAGTGGAGCAAGAAAGAGGAAGAGAGAGGTGGAGGAGAGAGGAGTAACAGAGAGGCGGACGAGGGAATAGGAGGAGAGAGCAGGAAGAGAGAGGAGGAAGAGAGGAAAAGGAGAGCGGAGGAGGAGATAGGAGGAACAGAGAGGAGGAAGAGAGAGGTAGTGGAGAAAGAAGGAGGAGAGTGGAGGAAGACAGAGGAGAAAGAGAGAAAGGTGGACAGAGGAGGAGGAGAGAGGAGGAGGCGAGAGGAGGAAGAAAGAGGAGGAAGAGAGAGGAGGAAGAGAGAGAAACAGGAGAGAGGAGGAGGAGAGTGGAGGAGGAGAGATGAGGAAGAGAGACAAGGAATAGAGAGGAGGAAAAGAGAGGAGGAAGAGAGAGGAGGAAGAGAGAGGAGGAAGAGAGAGGAAGAGGAGAGGGGAGGAGGAGAGAGGAGGAAGAGAGAGGAGGGCGAGAGAGGTAGAGGAGAGAGGAGAAGGAGAGTCGAAGAGGAGAGATGAAGAAGAGAGAGGGGGAAGAGAGAGGAGGAAGAGAGAGGAATGTAGTGGCAGGGAGGAAGAGGAGAGAGAGGGATAGAGGATGAGGAGAAAGAAGGATGAGAGTGTAGGAAGAGAGAGGAGGAAGAGAGAGGAATGTAGTGGCAGGTAGGAAGAGGAGAGAGAAGGATAGAGGATGAGGAGAGAGGGGGTTGAATGTGGAGGAAGAGAGAGGAGGAAGAGAGAGAAGGAAGAGAGTGGAGGAAGAGTAAGGAGGAGGAGAGATGAGGATGAGAGATGAGGAAGAGAGAGGTGGAAGAGAGGAGAAAGAGGGAGAAGGGAGAGAGAGGAGGAAGAGAGAGGAGGATTAGAGAGTAGGAGGAGAGAGGAGTAAGAGAGAGGAGGAGAGGGGAGGAGAGAGGAGGGAGAGAGGAGGAAAAGAGAGGAGAAAGAGAGTGGTGGAGGAGAAATGAGGAGGAGAGTAGTGGAAGAGAAAATGTGAGAGGAAGAGAGATGAAGAGAGTAGGAGAGAGGACATGGAGAGAGGAGAAAGAACATAGAGGAAGAAGAGAGAGCAAGAAGTGTTGTGAGAGAGAGAAGGGAGAGTGAGGAGGGAGAGAGAGGAGGGAGAGAGAGGAAGAAGAGAGAGGAGGAAATCAGAGGAAGAAACAGAAAGAGAGAGGAATAGAGAGGAGATGAGAGGGGGATAGTGAGCAAGAAGCAGGTGGTGGAAAAGGGAGAGAGGAGGAGAGGGGAGGTGGAGAGGAGAGGGGGAGAGGGGAGGGAGAGAGGTGGGGGAGAGGAGGTGGGGAGATGAAGGTGGGTGAAGAGGAATGTGGGCAGAGAGGTAGGTGGGGAGTGGGAGGGAGGGAGAGGGAGGCGTGGATAGTAGGTTGGGTGTGAGGGGGGGATAGGAAGCGCGGGAGAGGAAGGGCTGAGAGGAAGGGGGGGAGAGGTAGGGGGGGAGGGGAAGGGGGGGAGAGGAAGGGGGGAGAGGCATGGGGGGAGATGAGAGGGGAGAGTAGGGGGGGAGGGGGGGAGAGGAGGTGGGGAGAGGAGGTTGGGGAGAGGAGGTGGGGAGAGGAGGGGTTGAGGAGAGGGGGAGAGGAAGGGGGGAGAGGAAGCAGGGAGAGTAAGGTGGGGAGAGGAGTAGGGGGAGAGGAAGGGGGGAGAGGAGGGGGAGAGGAAGTGAGGGAGATGAATGGGTGAGAGGAAAGGGGGAGAGGAAGGGGGGGAGAGGAAGGGGGGGAGAGGAAGGGGGGGTGATTAAGGGGGGGTGAGGAAGAGGGGGTGAGGAAGGGGGGGTGAGGAATGGGGGGAGAGTGAGGGGGGCAAGGGAGAGGGGGAGGTGTGGAGTAAGAGGGGTGGAGTGGAAGGGGGTGGAGAGGAAGGGGGGGAGAGGAAGGGGGAGAGGAAGTGGGGGAGAGGAAGGGGGGTTGAGGAAGGGGGGAGGGGAGGAGTGGGGGTGAGGAAGGGGGGGAGAGGAAGGGGGGGAGAGGGAGGGGGAGAGGGAAGGGGAGAGGGAGGGTGGATAGGGAGGTGGGAGGGAGGGGGGGGAGGGAGGGGGGGAGGGGGGGTGAGGGCGAGGGGGGGGGGAGGGCGAGAGGGAGGGGGCAAGGGGGGAAGAGAGAGGGAGGTAGGGGATAATAAAGTTTCACTGTTTGATTACTGCTATCCCCTTTGGTGTTGGTCCCCTTAAATTTGCACTTCCGAGATCGTAGCAAACGAACCATCACGAGTCCACCGAGTAGACTGTGACATTAAACTGGCATCACGGACAGGATCCTGAGAGACAGGGGGGTGCAGGTTGTGTGTGGTCTGTAACAGGGGAAGAACATTTCGCTCCAGCCGCACCTGGCCCTACACCCGAAAGGGTGAGAGGTGTCCAGAAAGCAAGGGGGGTGATTCGAGATTCCCGCACACCACACACGCCTCGGTGTATTGCACCCCAAACTCAAATTGAGGGCTCTGTCTATCAGGATCAAGTGCAAGGATCTCTTAGTGCAAAAGAGGGAACTGTCCTCAATAAATGAGGTCGACTACCTGGGGAAGTGAAAGGGACAAGCCGAGAAAGTCTGCAACTAAGTTTAACCTCCCTGTGGTAGATTTTGGTCCCTTCAGCCAATCGGGGAAGAAAAGGGCAACGCAGTAGTTGTTGCGTCTGTGGTGTAACTAAGTTTTATGTCCCCAAAGTGAGTTTGGCCCCTTCGTAATAAGAATAACTGAAAAGGATGTTTATCAAAACTCTTCATTAGTAAAAAATCTTGACTCGTTCTATGCACTCTTGGCAAAGTATGAAGCTCGACCCTCCCCACCCAGAGAAGAGTGGGCTCGAGGCAATTGGGCAAATTTACAGAGTGTAACAGACCGAGTGATTTCCATACAGAATGAGGCTAGATTACGGTCAGGTAAAGGCAAAGCGATAATCTGCACAGTCCTTGGAGCCAGCCTGGTCGCAGCAATTGAAGACCGCTATAAGCGGCGTAGCCATGAAAAACAAATCATAGAATCCCTTGAAAATTTGGTACAACTTTTGCAGAAAACAATCTCCAACCTGGAAGAGCAATTAGCAGAGAAGGAAGAGCAGTTAGCAGAAAAGGGGAAAATAATTTGCTTGTTAATACAGCAGATAGAGGAAAAGGAAGAGATAGAGGAAGAAAATCACTTTTTAAAAGATGCTCTTAAAGGAAGGGGGTGGAAGGGTTCAGAAGGATTGCTGTGGACTTTCGGGACACCACAGCTGAACATCAGGCTACCTCAGAGTGCACCCCCTCTGCCGCTTAGCAAAGTAACCAATGTCAAACAATATCCCCTCCCCCTGCGAACAAAGGAAGGTATCAAACCAGTTATGCAGGAAATTCAGGAGCAAGGAGTGGTGATAAATACCCATTCTCCTTTCAACTCGCCGGTGTGGCCAGTGAAAAAACCTAAGGAGAAGTGGAAGCTTACAGTAGATTTTCGGAGACTGAATGCTAACACAGAGCCTCTAACTGCCACAGTCCCTAACATGGCTGAACTGGTAATAACAATTCAGGAGAAAGCTCATCCAATCATGGCAACCATAGATGTTAAAGATATGTTTTTCATGATACCTTTGCAACCAGAAGACAGAGATCGTTTGGCTTTTACATGGGAGGGACAACAATTTACCTTTATCCGTCTGGCTCAGGGATACAAACATTCCCCTACACTAGCTCACCACGCTTTGGCCCAAAAACTGGAGAAACTACCAAAAGCTGAAGGCATAGCAACCCAACAGAACATAATCTGTCATTTGTAGAACATGGGTTTGTAAACTCCCCTAGAAAAGATCCAAAAGCACTCACAAGAAGTGGAGAAAATCACACGCCAACCACCAATCGTGCTAAGAGGCCTGTTCAAGGTTATTAAAGCAGTCACTAGCGGGACCCCTCCTCCTGATGGGGTAGCCCAGAGAGCCTTGGTACGAAAGTGATATGCCCAGATTGAACACTATTGTAACCTTTTCTCAGTGACTGAAGGAGCTTTAAAAAACTTAGCTGTCCAAGAAACAGAGAGCCTGGACAGCAGCCAAGACAAACCTATCTCAGTTATTCGGGTGGCCCCTCCTTTCTTTCACGATCAGCCAGTGAATGCTTGGTTTACCGACGCTTCTGCAAAGTGAGAAGGAAAAGTGTGGCAATACCGGACAGTAGCTCTCCACACTACTACTGATGAACAGATAATAACAGAGGGAGAAGGGAGTGCCCAGGTAGGAGAATTAATTGCAGTATGCAGTGTTTTCCAGCGTGAAGCACAAACCGCTTCCCCTGTCCACATTTACACTGATTCCTATGCGGTGTTTAAAGGATGTACTGAATGGCTCCCTTTCTGGGAGCACAATGAGTGGGAGGTTAGCCTTCAATGCCCTAGGGAAGGAGCATCGGATAAATACCTGCTGGATAATTCCATCATTCTAATTTTCTGTCTGGTTTTAATTTTTGCCTCAGAGAAGCAGGTTCTGTTTTATTCTTGCAGAAGAACTCCAAGGGACACCAAGAATAACGTGAATCACTTAATTGGATTGGTAGTACTTTTCTGCATCTTACCACTAACCTGTAACCAAAAGAATACAGAATGGCCATGGTCCCAAGCTACCATCAAGCATACTAGCACTCTAGGACAGTATCCCAAAGACCGTCTCCCAAATTTAGCCACTGTAGTATGGTGGTACAAGGGGATAACATTGCAATAAGATGCAGATTGATCACTGAATCCCACACTGAACCCACAAACAGTTATGGAGCTGGACCATATGGCCATATTTTGTTGTGTAAAAATCAAAACCTAGATTGTTGGCTAAATTTGACTGCTGTACAGTACTCCCATAAAGTTATGTGTGGTAAAAATAACACCAAATACTGGGGAAAACTCAAAATAGATGTTGTATTAGCTACTACCCAACCAACTCTTGTGCTTAGCCCAAAAACTTTTGGAATTGGACCATATGTAATCAGGAATACGGGCCAACAACAAATGTTGTTTAACCCGGCATGGTCTCTCATACAAGTTGAATTGCTGATGCAAAACAATGTTTTGGACATTCAGCCAGCTTGCTCACCCTTCCTAAAGGCTTCTTACGAGGGATGGACAACCTGGCTGCAAAAACGAACTCTTTCCACGAGAAGAACACGGAGAGACCTAACTGGTGTTTTGGGAACAGGATTGGGAGTTTTAAATAGTATCGATTCAGAGGTAATAATGAACAAATTGGCTACCTCAATTAGTGATTTGACTAACTTACAACAGCCTTTGCGATCTTCTTTATCGGCTTTGGGGACTAACCAGTGGCTGTTGTCAAATATATTACCAAAATGGGAAAAGGTAAATGTAAAGGACCATGAATTGATTACAGATGCACTTGGGGTGATCCAGAATAACCTCTCTTTGGCTCTCAGCTGTATCCAGGCTCAAATATGGATGCAGTCGGTAGCCGCCTCAATTATAAGAGAAGGTGAAGAAGGCACTCTCCCCACTGAAATTCGGAAAATAATTTGGGACAGTACCACTGATTTTGAGAAGAAACTCCAATCCTGGTGGAACCTGGTAAACTTTACCTATGACCCCATCACAAACACAGCCACAACCTTTGTGCTCACTATATATAATGCTACCCTATACCCAGTTTATCCTGTCATTGCATTAGGGTTGAACCACGACAGAACTACACTCTATCCTTTTGAGCATAGAGTATGGGCCCGCAAGGTGAATGAAAAATGGCAAACTATCAATTTGGAATCTTGCATTGTACGAGAACAACAAGGATTTATCTGTGAAGGCAATGCAATTGAGGCTCAAGATATTTGTCTAGATGCTGAACAAAATATTTGTCATTTCGAGATTCATCCTAATGAAAACCCTGAAACGGTGCTCATATACATTGGCAAAGGCTGTGTATGTTTGAGGACTGTTTGTGATTTTTTATCCGTGGGCAAGGTAGTTGTAGAGACTAAAAATCATTCAAATTTATGTGTTTGTAATTTTACTGAGATTATCAGATATGACTTTTCCTATTTGGCCCCGGTCACATCTCACCAACTTTTGCAATCTAATTACACGTTGATTCACGAATTGCTGCCTACACCCATTGGAATGAATCTCACTTTGGTAAAGCAGTTACTACAACACAAGGATTTGATTGAGATTTTGGAAAAAATTAGGGAAAACGGACAGAAAACCTTAATAACTGTTCATCATAATGTGAAAGAAATATACCAAGTTTTGGAAAGAGTGCAAAAGGATACAGAATATAGATGGTGGGACACACTTTTCGGATGGTCGCCTACTGCTACAGTCATCCTGAACAAGCTGTGTCACCCTATCGTGGTTCTCCTGATATTGGTTTTGATCAGTTTGGCTTTGACAGCAGTATTATATGTCATAACCTGGAGAATGATGAATCGGTTAACATGTTTGATGTCTGTATTGAACACAAACAATATGTTTGATGTCCCATCCAAGGTGGAGATCCCCAAATCAATTGATGTTTTAAAACCCCATTAATTATTTTCTTATATAAATAGCTTTGATTGTAATTATTTCATAAATTTAATTTTGCAGATTGTTCTATCGCTGTTACTTCCCTTCTTTCTTCTCTCTCTCTCTCTCCCTTTCTTTTCCTTTCTTTCTTCCTCTTCTACTATGGTACTACCGTGCAATCCTGACATCCTGACGACGATGTTGAGCCACGGGGTGGTGTAAGAGTCGGTCAGAAGATCAGCATTGTCTCAACATTGTCATCAGGGACATGGACAGTGAGATACCCGACTACGGCCTGTTTGGAGCACAGTTGCCGATCCCTGGAGTGGAATGTAGTGCAAAGGCTCCTGAATGCAGAACTGTGTGGCACAGCCAGTGCTGTGCTGTTCTCCTGAGTACTGAACCGGGTGGTGCAGGCAGTGCAGTGCTGTTCTTTGGTGCCTGAGCCGTGTAGCACAAAGAATGTTCAGTACCTGGGCCTAGCCGGAGCTGTTAGATATAATTGCATAGCCATTGTCAAAAAGATGGATCGCAACTGTTGCCATAACATCGATGAAGAAATCATGAACCTTAGATGAACTTTGCTTCATTATAATACACTTTGCTTCATTAGAACACACCTCCTGGTCGAAGGCTACCCGCCTCCAAGACTGGCCACACCTCGGACACTCCCCCCTGCGCACGCGTGATGGCCTCGCTTGAGAAGGGCGGAGATATGATAATTGAATTCTGAGAAGGGCGGAGACCCCTGAGGCAGAGGAGGAGCAAGGTGTGTTACTGAGCATAAAAGATGACTTCTGGACAACGAAAATGGTAAACTTCCCCACCAAGGACCACGACGATCGACGATGCAGCATCAGCTGGACCCTGGACCGTTAGGACGTTGTGAGATCAGCGGTGGTAACTATAACCTCTCTCCCTCCTCTCTCTAAACTTTACTTTTCTCCTTTCTTTCATCCATCTCTAACTATCGCATGCTGCTTCACAGGCAACACAATAAAGTTTCACTGTTTGATTACTGCTATCCCCTTTGGTGTTGGTCCCCTTAAATTTGCACTTCCAAGATCATAGCAAACGAACCATCACGTGTCCGAGTGGACCGTGACAAGGGGGGAGAGGGGGAACCAGGAGGCGGGGAGAGGAAAGCAAAGAGAGAGAGAGAGAAAGGGAGAACAAGGAGGGGGGGGAAGTGAAAGAAGAGGGGGGGGGGGGGGTGACTTGTGGAAACATGACTCCACAACCTATAAGGTTATAAAGTAGGTATGTTTATTCAGCGCTGAGGCACACGGGGGATCGCTCCACCAGAAACATGTGCACCTCTCATGACACCTTGTCTTGGCTTTATGCTACAAAGCATCACAGATTCATAATACGCCTATACCTATGCATGACTATCCCTGTTTCATATTATAATGAGCCTGAAAGTCTTTCATGTGTTCCGCCCCGGTCTCCTCCTAGTTGCATCTGTGCAGCATGTCCTGGTGGTTGTGGGCTGGGATCGCAGAGATGAAGTAGCTCCTCTTCCTCACTGTTGAACTTTTTACCTCCGTTCCTTGCTCAGTCTCTGTAGCCTCCTGGACTCAGGCCGGACCATAGGGTTGGTTTTGACCAGTTTTTAGGGCTGTCTTCCTATTCCATCAGGAAGCGTTCCCTCACAGCTTCCATTAATCAAGTTTTCCATATTGTTCTGCTCTCTGGCCCATTGACTATGATCTATTATCCTATTCAATCTTAGTTATCTTTTAACTAATGGGCCTCTAGCTTGATCTCTAAGTCTTCCATCTTTATCTCTAAACTAAGTTACACCTTCATTTCTTGAGTGCCTAATTTCTATATCCTATTTTAATTTCCTAGCTCCTCATCTCAATTCCCCCCCTTTTCTAAGACATTAATAAATTCTTTTACTACCTTTAATAAACTGACTCCTGATCTAACACCTTAGAAAAGTACTTGTTTGATTCCAGCCTAAACCTAAGCTGATTCTTCTTCTATGTGACATAAGCATCTCCAGTGTTCTGTCATAATTGCCATCAGGTGGTCTCCATACTCCCATCAGATCATGAGGGGTAGGTCCCCCTACCCAACCTGTCATATTTGTAAACCATGGGATGTTAAATTTGGGAATACCTAGAAAAAGGAAATTGACCTGATTTTGGTAATTCTGTGCATACCCAGCAATCTGACAAATTATTTCCTTGAGCCATCCCGTGAAGAAGGCCTACAAAGAAATTCTAGTTCCATGCTACCACAACACCATAGATGTTGACCAAGATTATCGTGAAAAATTCAATTTTCCTGGCCGAATTTGTGTAACCTTCCATGGAGATCTATGGACCTCCTTCACTCCGGTATGATGGATCCAGGCGCTCTGCTCCTTGATCTTAATTGCCGTAAAGGAGGTGAGGAGTACTTGGAATGGTCCTTCCCATTGCGGTTCCAGAGGCTTTTCTGCAAGAGACTTAACATACACGTAATCCCCAGGCTGTATATTATGCACAGGTCCATCTAACCCTCTACTTTGAGTTCCAAACACATGTTTTCCAATTTTATTGAGCTGTTTACCCAATGCCAGCAGATATGAAGTTACAGTCTCATCCCCTGCCTGCATGGATATGCCCTTTTGTATGCTATAGGGTCATCCGTACAGAATTTCAAAAGGACTTAACCCCTCTCTTGCCCTTGGCTTAGTTCATATGCACAGAAGGGCCACAGGAAGAGACTGAAGCCAAGCCAAATTAGTCTCCTGGCCAAGTTTCACAATCTGCTGTTTGACTAAATGATTCATCTTTTCTACTTGGCCACTTGACTGGGGATGATATGGGGTATGAAGCTGCCAATCTATATCTAAATGGCAGCTGATTTGTTGCACCACCTTTGAAATGAAACGTGGCCCTCTGTCAGAAGATATTGTTGCTGGAACCCCAAAGTGTAATATTATATCTTGTATTAATATTCTGGTCACCTCCCGAGATTTGGCGGTTCTGGTAGGGAATGCTTCTAGCCAGCCTGAAAAGGTATCTGTTAATACCAATAGGTATCTATACCCCCTTTGATTTTTCAGAACTTCCAAGAAATCTGCCATTGTTGCCCAGGTG
The DNA here is from genome assembly GCF_047716275.1 of Strix uralensis. NCBI lineage: Eukaryota > Metazoa > Chordata > Aves > Strigiformes > Strigidae > Strix > Strix uralensis. The sequence goes on along the minus strand of NW_027436784.1, from coordinate 290,758 downwards.
CATTGCCTTTCCCAATTGAGCCCATTTCCAATCTGGGGGTATTTTTAGGATTAGTTTGGAGGCAAAGATCACACTGTTGAGTCTCTTGTCTTACCGTAGTATATAAATTTCTAGCTCTGATATCTTTAATTAAATGTTTATATAGGGCCTCTGCTCCCCAGTGTCCTTTCTGAGGTTCCTCCCTTACCGGGGACCATATTAAGTAAGAGGGAATGACTATCTTTCCTTGCAGGGTGAGGGCCCAACCTTCCTCATTATATGATCCTTCCAGATCTGTGATAAGTTTTTGATCTTCTTTAATATAATTAGGCTTACCCTCTAGGGAACTTCGCCCATCAGGGATTAAAGCTCCTTCTACTTTTACCTCTCCTTTGGCTGCTCATTTTGCCTCTCTGTCGGCCAGCTCATTTCCCTTCTCCAAATCTGAGTTCACCTTTTGCTGTGCCTTGATGTGCATGATTGCTACTTTTTTAGGAAGCTGGACTGCTTCCAACAGTCTCAATTTCCTTTGCATGTCTGATGTTTTTATCCTGGGAGTTCAATAGTCCTCTCTTTCCAAATTGCTCCATGCACGTGTACGACTCCAAAGGCGTATTTTGAGTCCATATGGATATTCACAGCCTTGACTTGGGCCAACTCCAAAGTGCGGGTTAGGGCAATTATTTCTGCCTTTTGCGCAGAGGTATTCATGGGCAAATGCCCTGATTCTATTATTTCCTGGCTGGTAGTAACAGCATACCCAGCATATCTTTTACCACTTAGGACATAGCTGTTTCCATCCGTGAACCAGTTCTCTGTGTTCTCCATAGGGCTGTCTCTCAAGTCGTCTAGGCCAAAGACTCCAAAGAATGCTCATGGACACAAGGAAGAACTCTGGAGGAGATTTCAGAAGAGTACAGATGTCCTTGAGAGGCCTGGGACCAGATGGAGACACCCTAGACGACAGAGAGGATGACAATAAGACCGCTTCCTCCAAAACATAAACCCGCAGACAGGTTTGTGACAAAACAAGACAGGATCAACATCCCCTAGATAGCTAAAATGGGGTGGTAGTACTCAAAGAACATCTTGGGACACACAGTGACTGGGACCACAGGGGGCACAAAATCTTCATAGGAAAAAACAGAGATCAAAACAGACTCAACGTGCTACCAAAACTCACTGGAGCACAAAGAAGTTCTCAAGACGCATCCTAGATGGCATAGACAAATAAAAACCAACAACACTCCCTTTTTGGAATGGAGATATTAACAGCACACAATTGCGACAAAGCAAACCCAAAGAGGGCTTACATTGCTAAAAGCATGCTGCCTGAAATATCGAAGACTTCAGGCATCATGACATCTGCACACGTGTTCTGAGCAGCAGAACATCCAAAAGACTGCTCAAGAACATGATCAAGTCATCCAGATACAATTTGAACATACTACAGATGTCCTCACTAGATCAGGAACTGAACACATAGATGCTACCTACCATATAAAACAACATAAGCGTTCTGCAAATGAAATATGGCATCAGGAAATATTCCCACTGAGCAAATAGGGTGCAAAGTGCACTACAGAACCAAAACAGGGCTTCGGAGCATTAGGAGGCCTCAGGAGGCATTAACACTAGAATGATGCTGAGAGTAACACAGAGACAGAAGGCAACTCTGGGACACAATGCAAAACCCAAGCAGGTGTCACAGCAATGTACACATCTCAGAGGATGAACGACTGCATGGAGACACTTGACATGGCATTGAATACAGCAAGAGTGTTCCAGCCCACAGAAAAACCCAAGAGCAATGGTTGTCTCTGAGTACGAGTCCCACAAAGAGGGCTACAGACCACAAAGGGCACTGTGTGGCGTAACAATGGCCTCAGTAAGGGCAGTTACTGTAACAAGTACTCTCTAAGAGTTGGAAGAAAGTTGGACTTAGAGGCAAACAAAACGAGGTACTTGAGAGGGGATCTGAACGATATACAGATGTTCTCAGTTTATAGGGAAAAAAATGAAAGCACCAGCTATAGCACATGAAATGGTAATAGCGCTCCGAGCACAGGGAAAGCCAGGCAGAGACTTGCCTCAGAACAATAAATATACAAAGCCTGCTACAGACCTAAAGGATGGCTGTGCAACGCAAGGATGTTTGAATGAAATATTGTGATTAAAAAAAGACAGCACAAGGAAAACAGAAATTTATTGAGGACTAAAAGGGGTGAGAGACATAAAAGGGATGGGTGCATAAAAAAAGGGTCATAAAGTTCAAAGACCACATAAAGGACAAAAAAAAGTAGAGGCCAAAAAGGCTACAGAAACTCAGAATGGAAGGCTAGAAGGGACATAGAGATCAGAAAACTCTGGAAGCCAAAAATGGGGGCCAAAAAAGGCGAGAAAAAGAATGAAGGCGCTAGGGAAATTATACACCACAAAAAAGTCAATGCAGAAAAGGGGTGTGAGGTGTGAGAGGCATGTGAGCCGAGGAGATGGGGACAGAGAGCAAGAGGCAAAACAATCAAGTCCTCCTTGCCGCCGCCGCCGCTCTCGCCGCCCTCGCCTCCCTCATCGCTGCTGTCTCTCTCAGCCTCCTTGCCGCCGCCCTCGCCACCGGCCTCCTCGGCATCGTTGTCAGCCTCGCCGTCCTCCTCAAATGCAGTGGGAGGCCAGAGGTCAGTAGAGGCCACAGAAATTGGAGGCTGGAGAGCAAATCTAGGCAGAAAAGTGTAGATGTCAAAAAGAGTGTGAGGTGTGACGGGCATGTGAGTGTGAAAAGGGCTGGAAGCCAAAAAGGGGTGGGAGGAGGTGGGTGAAGTAGAGATGGAGAAATCACTAGAAAAGGAATGAGGAGTCCTGCAGGGACAGGGCAGAAGAAAAACTGGGTCAGGGAGCGAGACCAAGGGAGAGAGATAATGATGAGTGGGGAGTAGAAAGAACAGAGAGAGAGAGAAATGAGATGTGGGGGGAAAGGAAGGTGGGAGGGAGAGCAAGAGACTGTGAAATCCAGAGGGATTGGAGAGGATGAGAAAGGGGGAGAGGGAGAAAGGGAGAGGGAACAGGACAGAGAGAGGGAGAAAGAAAAGACCGTGATGGGCTGGAGGATGAAGGGGAAAGGCCACGGAGCAGCACAGAGTGTAATGATAATCATGGGACAGGGAGCTGGGCACGGGGTGATAGCGGGAAACAACGCGACAGAGTGTGGTGTGGGGCTCTAGAGGCAAAGTGTTCAGGAGAGGATGGAGGACAGAGAGAAGAAGAGAAAAGGGACAGAGAGCAAGGCAGTGATGGAGAAAGAAACAGCAGCCACCAAGAGATGAGGAGAGGGACAGAAGCAAGGCAAGGAGGTGGAGAAAGAACAGCAAGCCAGCGACGGGAAACAGGCCAGAGGGATCAGGAAAGAGAGGAGGCAGGCCAGAGGGATGTAGAAGGTAGGGGAGGGACAGGGAGCCAGAGAGCAGGAGACCACTGCGGAAGGGAGAGGGACACAGAGCAGGATGCTGGTCTGGAACCAACAAGAGCAACAGAGGGAATGAGAGGAGGGACACGAGAAGAGACAGGGACAGAGAACAAGAGGCGAAGCAATCAAGAGTTGAGACAGGGAACAGTGCAAAGTGTCTGAGAGAGGACAAAATGAAGAGGGTGGAGGACAGGGACAGCAAGCAACAGGTTGGGGGGGGCAGCAGTCTGCGAGATTACAGGATGGAGGGAGGAAGAGAAGGAGGCAGGGAGAGAGGAAGGCCAGGACATGGAGCGGCACAGACAGGCACTGAGAGGGAAAGTGTGGCAACTGAGGCACGGACTCTCCATTGAAGTGCAGAAGGAAAATCCTTTATTATTACAATGATACATACTTACGCTCTCGCTATGCTCTCGCTTCCTTAGCTCTTCCTTCATGATAAGCAAAGCAGCAGCTAGATAGTCATCAACACTCTTATCCCACAAACAGTTCCATACCACACAGGCAGTCTCGGTGCTGCCATTTTCTTCACCACACTAACACAGCCTGGTATCTCTCTTCAACAGCCTGTTTCTCCTCCAAGCCTTGCTGCTTCTCCAGGCTGGCGCAGAGCAGAGCTGGCGCTTCTCCAAACCAGTGCAGGACAGAGTTCTCCCCCTTCCCCAAGCTCCCCAAACTGAGCTCTCTGGCTGAGCTGACTGGCCCATGTCCACTTGGCTCTTAAGTATTGAATCTCCCACAGCTGTGCAGGGCTGACAGACCAATGCTGACTTGCCTCTTAATCATTTACCAGTAACACATGATTTGGCTCTTGACATATTGAGTGTCCCACAGCTGCACAGAGCTAACACTCCCACAATAAAGAACCCCAGGGAACAGACCAGAGTACTTGTGGGGGAAAAGAGACCAATGCCCATCAGGACAAAGAACTGGAGAAGGGAATAAAGAGCACTAGGCTGCAGGAGCAAGACAGGAAGAAAAAAAAAGGTAGGAGAGGGAGCAGGACAAAGGCATCTAGAGAAAAAGGAACAGGGAGGGCTAGAAGAACAGAGAGTGAGAGGGAGAGGGAACAGGAGAGAAGAGAGAGGAGAGCAGAGGTAAAGGGAATCCAAACATATCACAGCAGTGTGGGATAGAGAGGGGGACAGGAGAGAGCCCAAAAAGCACAGGAGAGATGATGGGGCCCCGAGGGCCCAGGACTCACCACAGCTGTCGCTCTCTGCACTGCCAGGGAGATTTGCCACTTCAGATCCTACTTGCTCCTTCTCTCCTCACTTCCTCTTCTGTAGCTCCAGTCCCTTGGCTGTCCCCCGCCTCAGCGAATAGGTGGGTGTCGCTCAGCTCTTACAAGACGAGGCGTCCTACACACGCAGCCTCGCTCCCTCACACACTACGCAGCCGTACCGTGCTTGGGGTGACGCACGCAGACCCCGGGTGCACGGTGGCGGCCTGGCCCGCTGTGGACTATGAAGAGGGCTTCTTCCTCACCCAGAGAGGCAGGGTCTCTCTTCCCACAGTGGAGGCAGCTGCTGCCCAGGCAGCCTTGACTTTCTTCCTGTTTCTCAGGCCTCTCCAGCTTCAGCTGTGACAGCTCCTCTCCAAACATTTGAGCCCGGTTTGCACTGAACCCTTGGCCTTGCATGCCAGGAGTGACAAGGGGACACAGAGGCCAGCAAATAGTGGAGACCAAAGGGCAGGTAAAGGGCAGAAACTTGTGGAGTACGAAATGGGGAAAGGGACTGGAAAGGGCTGGGTGGGCAGAAAAGGGTCCAAAGTTCAAAGAGCACATAAAGGCCAGAATAAAGGAGGGGGCTGAAAAGCTGCCAGAGGTCAGAAAGGGAGGGTGGAAGGGAAATAGAGGCCAGAAAAATGTGGAAGCCAAAAAGGGGTGGGAGGCTGAAAAGAGCTGGGAAGAAAGTAGAGGCTAGGAAAAATTGGAGGCCAAGAGGTGGTGAGAGGCCAAAAGCAAGTAGAGGCCAGAGAATTTGGAGGCCAGAGGGCAAATATAGGCCAGAAAAAGGTAGATGCCAAAAAGGGGTGCAAGGTGGAGACACAGGAACAAAGTGAGATGCACAGAGAGAAAGAGGGTCAAAGTCAGACATCCAAAAAGCCACACAGGAACCAACCCTAACTAATACACTTTTTTTAAAGCTACATTACAAAACAGCTTTTACTTATTTGATAACAGTAGAACCAGGAGCAAATATACCTTTATTGAAGCTACGTTAAAGCATAACTTTCATTTGCTTAAGAAATCTTAGAACCAGAGCAAAGACACTTTTACTAAAGCTATATTACAAAACACCTTTTACCTATTTGATACACCTTGGAACCAAAAGCAAATACACCTTGATTGAACCTACTTGACACCAAGACTGATGCGCTTCACAAACCCTAAAGCCCTAAGGAGGAGAGATTTCCCTACCCCCATGACCTCTCCCAGCACTGATGCTCATTTCACACACTCCTCTTGGCATCATGTCTCTCCTACCTGGATTCATCACTATTTAAATACCACTATGACACACAGGAGACCAGGAACACCACTCCCGGGAGGCCTCCAACATTGCCCGGCCTGCAGAAACCCCACCCCTACCCACTCTGCGTCCAAACACTGGCGCTGATCATCGCCTCGCAGAGCAGCCGGGACCGGGGAAAAAACACCCAGCCAGGGGAAACAAAAAAAAAATCCCTCGCTCCCCCACCTGACATTTTTAAATTATTTTTTTCTAAATACTCAAAAACCTCAACTCCACCTGCAACACAAAGCCAATGCATAAAGCAATCACACCCAGGGAGACCCATTCCAAGCACAGCACTCCTTCAGTTACCCCACAAACCCCCCCCTCACTCTCAGCTCACCCACCCGCCACCTGACCACCGCAACAGTTCTCTGCCCCACAGCTGCAGCACTCCTCACAACACAGCTCCCAGAGGCCTCCAAAATCCCCCTGCCTGCAAACACCACAGCCTGAGCCCAACCTCCACCCAAACACTGGCCATGAACATCACCTGACAGAGCAGCCAGCACCAGGTGACCATCAACCAGGTCAAGGAGAAACAGAAATTGCCCCACTTGAGAGTTTCTCTACTATTTTTGAAAGACAGGAGGAGCTACCTCTACATTCCATAGACCCTGAAATGAAAGACAGCCTCACATACAAGGATAGATACCTTCTAAAACTAACACTCATTCAACATCTACTCTATCCAACCTTCACCTCCCGGAGTGGCAGAGCAACCCAATTCCATAACCATCCCTGGAACTGCATCATCACACACCTGAAGCCATCGCCACCGCTCCACATGATTCCACACCACAGGCCCCCACAGTTGGGAGCAGAGGAATACGTCCACCACTCCTTCTTTGCTTCCATTTGTACACTCCATCAAATCTCCTGGAAGGATTCGCTTCTGGGATGCCAGTGGCCCTATGGCACCAGCAGCAGACAGAAGAAGGAACTCTAGAGCCTGCTTGGTGATAACTACTGTCTATCCCCAAAACCAGCCTACACAACCTCCACCCAAACAGGCCACGCTCACCACCACACTACCATCCCCTGCTTGGGCCATTCCACCCCATCTGGAATGGCTACAAACACACAAAGCAGCTCCACCTCAAACACACACATCTACATGCTCCACAAACAGGACCTAAGGATGCAGGACTACCACACAGGCTAGAGTTAACGCCAGATCAAAAGACACGCCTGACAGTACGTGCAATAATGCCAAGGCCACCTGACACAGATGCCCCGGTGTGGCCTGCTGTACAATAATGCCAGAACTCTGGATGAAAGATGGGTAATAACACCCCAGTGACCGATGGAGACAAAATGCTGTGAAAGACTAAAAGCTATGATGACGCAGCGGCTTCACCCTTCCGACGCCACGTGCGTCACCTGCAAAAACCAAAGTACCACTTGCTGGGATACTGCCCAAAACTACAGCCTGCCCACACCCATAACCCTCTCCCACTCCTTTACCTTGTGTGCTCACCCACCCCACCTCTGCTGGTCACAGCTTGTCCTGTGGAGGCTTGGGTACCACCTGTAAGACACAAACTGCAAGGGATGCTTCTAATGGCACCAACAATACAGAACCTGGAAAATAACTGCTAAGCTAGTCCCAGCTCACCTCGCTCGACTGCCCTCGGCTGCCGCTATCCTGCTTTACACCTCCAAAATAAAACACGTTTATAGGGTGGTCATAGAGCCACCACTCTCATCTTCCCTCCGACGCCGTACATCAACTGACCTTCTCACAGCGCTCCGCTCGCCTCCTCCATCGCCTTTTGGTGCCCAGGTCTCCCCACTGCACCTGCAGAAATGGTGTCAAACAAGTCACGTGGATGCTGAGCGATGGCTGAACAATTCCAGAGGTCTCATTTCCATGGAGGTACACCACCTAGATCCTCCCTGAAGCCTGCCACTAAACACAACCCAGCCATCCCCAGTGTCTCTGCACAGCACTACAGAAAGACTCTTGCCTGCTGCATATGAGGCTACTTGCTCTGAAACAGGCCGCACACCCTCTGCCTACAAAGTCTGGGCTTATCACCATGGCAGCCTTCGATTCTTAGACTATTCGTTTGCTGCCCATCACTGCTGTGCCCCCAGGCAGAACAGCTCCCACCCAGACACAAACAGGCACAGACCAGCACTGCACACAGACAAGTCAAATGCTGTGACTGAGACATTAAAACAAGCTCTCCAGGAATGACCCCCTCAGGCCAGAGACGCTGCCGGATGAAAAGACCTCGGGGGCCAAAAGGAAGAATCCATGGCAGGCTGAGAAGAGCCAAACGTTGTGGCCCGAGACAAAAACAGGTGGGAGCAACCAGGATGAGGCATGTGCAAGAAGCCTCACTGCAAGAACTAAGAATGTAAGGATGCAGGGAAGAACTCCCAGAAAAGCTCTTTGCAGAAATGGACCGCCCAGGGTCAGAGAGGTTAACATAGCCTGGAACAACGCTGCCAAAGCAGACTGATCTCCTGAAACTTCCGAGACCTATGCATGCTTTAGGCTTGTAATGCAATAAAAGAAGCACCCGGCCACCATTCTGCAATGACTACGGGCACGCCTGACCCCAGGGATGGCACCCGAGGCACATGCTGTGCTACTTGAGCACAAAGAGCAACAGGGACATCGAGACCTGAGGAAGCTCTAGGACACAGAAAACAGAAGACAGAAGCCACACAACACCACAGTCATAGGCTGGAACTGCCCTGCCCAGCACTGGGCAGTTTCATGCAGAAGGGTACCCTACTCCCTTTCCCAGCCCAAAGGATGCTGCTCCTGGACAGGCCTCTGCCCTACGCTGACTGGAGAACCCCTCCCTGCAATTCCCAACCTTGGGCTCGCCCCAGAGCCCTCTCCAAAACACCAGTCCCTCAACTGAGCTGGGGGCTGGGGGTCTGAAGCCATCTTCCACAAAAAACACACCAGCTAACCAGGATATTCCTGCAGACACCAGGCTCCTCGTCATCAGCTGCACAACAACTGCATGTGTCAGCCGACACAGCCCCTTCCACAACACCCTCCTCCTCAAAAGCATCTTGCTTTCCGCTCACCTGCTTCACACCGTTGCCAGTATTGGACGCTATGGCTGTCGTCGCTTGTGGCACCTATGATAGCAAAAGAAAAAACATTATGGTGATGCTTGTGTGAAAACACCAAGCCCGTGCTCCTACTCTCTACTACCCCATCTCACCTCAGACACTCATCCTACTTCAAAGGTGCCCACCCGTACAAAACTACATGGAGCTCTGTGCACAATAGGAAAACACAATGAGCCATCCCATATCCCAAAGGACACTGCTCCTTACATTCCTGCTGCTTTTTTGAGAAACGCCCAAACTGCACCTACAGGTGCATGCAGGATGCTCACTTCAACCCGTGCTCCATCTTCTCACCATTGGGCCTACTGAGACAGAGGAGATCAACAACTGACATGGTATGCAGCAAAACTAGGGGAAAAAAACAACGGTGCATCTTCCATCGAGTCAGAAAAGCCAGGAAAATGCAACACAATGCTATTAAGCCATCTTAAACACACACACACACCCAACCACCTCTTGATACAAAATTACTCACCTGAAAATAAACCCCTACATGCCAGTGCACCTCGTATTCCATACGCTGCTGAACCTTGACGGGTCCTGACACTCTCCCCACAGGTACCTCTGTTGCTGTGAATATCCAAACACTCCTGCCCAAAGAGCTTCCACAGCTCTAAAGCTGCCACCCACTCAAGGACCTCTAGAGCACTGACCTCAGAGAAGCCCAGAAGCAGAAGGAGCTCCCTGACCAGAGCCTGGGGCTCATATACCCTGGGACCCACCCACCACCCTGACCACAATCACCTGGGGTAGGGGAGGGGCGAACCCCCAGAGGCATCCAGGCAGCCAGGGGAGCAACAGCAAGTTTTCTCCTCTGCCTTAAGGTTACAGCGCGCAAAAGGCTGAATAAAGAAAACAACCCTTCCTGGAAACAACAATGTCTGTTCTTTCACTACTTCTATTGATTCAGTGATGGGACTGGGTAGGGAATTAAACTGAGCTTTTCTGGAGTATAGATAGAAAAAGACAGGTATCATACTAAGCTACGTAGGAAAGTAGTTGGCTAAATGCCATAAACCCCACATGCTGCCTAACTTCTAACAGAATGTGTTCTGGATAGGAGTGAAGACCAGAGCAGAATTAGATCCTGTAAGAATCCCTTCTCAAAAACACCACCGGTTGCAATATAAATTATTGACTGTCCATGGCCAACAACTCAGAGTGACCTTGACAGTCTCTCCAATTAATGCCCTGAAGAGTCCCAGAGGACAGAAAAGACCAAAAAACCATGGAATTGCAAGAAGTGTATCAGAAGCTGTATGAAGCAGCCTAGTTAACACTTAAGTAGCCAGAACAAAAAGAAATTGCAAAACATGACAGAAAACACCACGGGAGACGCATCGATCATAGATGAAGGTGATCGTCTTCTCTGGAAAAACTCCAGAACAGATCTGAGCTGACAGTACACATCTTTGGGATACCAGACACCAAATAAAAACATGTGATAGGGTGGAAAACCAAAAGACGGTTCTGGAACACAAAGATGGCTTCAGAAAAGGTTCTGGCAAAACAAGAAGCATTATCACAGGGATTAGAGAGACCAAAGAAGTCTTGGGGATGCAACAAACTCAAAAGGGAATTGAACAAAGTCCAGACATCCTCAGGGGGGCGGGGGCTGAATGAAGGCATGCCTAACGCTTAAAAGTAAGAGAAGAGAGCTCTGGAGAGCACAAAATAATAAAATTGAAAGGGAGCCAAGGTGCTACAAGAGTGCGGTAGAGTATGTGAAAGGACATGGAAGACGTTGTTCTAGAGAGTAATCAGGAAGGGGCAGGGTAAGAAAAGAGGGCTCGGAGACACAGCGAGGACATCGAGGCAAACTACAGATGAGCGAGAGAACAAGCAAACGGTGACATGCTGGATGGTAGAGAGAGGGATAAAGGAGCGCTGAGTAGCAAAGAAAGAAGGGGGGCTCTGACAGAACAAGAGAAAAGGAGCTGGAGTGCTAAAAGCTGCAGTGGAGATCGAGGAAGAGCCGAGCCGGCATTGTGACTGCGAGGAGAGGGGTGTTGAGGGGGCCGATGGACAAAAGAAGGCTCAGAGATGACAAGGAGGAATTCGGGTGATCATCTGAGCAGAGCAGGGGTGGTCTCGGGTGGCCGGGAACTGAATGCTGGAATCCCAGATAACAGAGAGGAACAAAGGAGTGTTCTGTGGTTCAAAGATGGCGCCACCTAAAGCACTACAAGATGGAACCGGAGAACCAGGAAGGTCTCGGGAAGGCATCGTGACCAGAACTGTCCTAAGGGAGCCAGGGAGTCATCCAAAGGACTGGGGACATGACCATGAAATCCTGAGAGGATCCCAACTGGGTAAATGTGTCATCACAGGCCCAGGGCAGTAATAGAGGCACGGCTAGAGGGAAGAGAGGACAGAATGACCGGCCTGGGTCACAGACATGGACGGGGGAAACTCTCTAAGGGAACGAGAAGAGTCTGAGGCCCACGACAAAGCTAGAAGTCTGCTAAGGGCAACCTCAAAGACACCGATAGGCATCACTGTGCCACTAGAGGGGTCCTGACTGGGCCCAAGACACCACAGAAGTCTCAGGGACACAAGGAAGAAGCCTGGAGGGGATTCCAGTACAGTACAGATGTCCTCAGGAGGCCGGGGACCAAGTGGAGACACTCTAGACGGCAGAGAGGATGACGATAACAACGCTCCCTCCGAGACATAAACCCGCAGATGGGTTTCTGAGGAAATGAGACAGGATCAACGTCCGCTGCAGAGCTAAAACGGGGCTGTGGTACACAGAGACCATCTCATGACACATGGTGACTGGGAGCAGGGGGGGGGTCACAAAAGTCTCATAGCAATAAGAGAGATAAAAAGAGAGGCAACATGCTACCAAAATTCTGTGGAGCACAAGGAAGGTCTCGAGAGGCATCCTAGATAGCAGAGACAAGAAAAACAAGGTTCCTTTTTGGGAATGGAGATATTGGGAGCAGTGTGACTGCGACAAAAGGAGTCCAAAGGGGCTTACGGTGCTAAAAGCATGCGTCAGGGAATATCCAAACCCCAAAATACTCCCCCCTGAAACACTAACACCCCAACATAGTCCCCCCGAAATATTACCCCTCAAAACAGTCCCTCCCAAAATACTCTCCTCCAAATACTCCCCTCCAAAATATTCCCCCCAAAATACTCCTCCCCCAAAACACTCACCTGAAATACTCCCCCTGAAATAATGCTCCTGAACCACTGTCCCCCAAAATACTACCCTGGAATACTCCCCCAAAAACATTCTCGCTGAATTACTCCCCCCAAAACTCTCTTCCCAGAATACTCCCCCTCTGAAATTCCCCCCCCCCAACATAATCCCCCTGAAACAGTCATTTCCCCCCCCCCCCACCCCTCCCAAAATACTCCCCTGGAAATACTCCCCCCTGAAATACTCCCCACCCAAAATAGTCCCACCAAAATACTCTCCCCCCCAAAATAGTCCCCACCCATAACACTCCCCCCTGAAATACCACACACACACCCCCCACCTCTGAAAAACTCCCTCCTGGAATACTACCCTCGAATTACTCCTTCTCCGAAACACTCACCTGAAATACTTCCTCCCAAAATGCTCCCCCCAAAATAATGCTCCTGTAACACTGCCCCCCGAAATACTCCCCCCAAAACACTCCCCCCAACATACTGCTCCTGGAATACTCCCCCTCAAACTGCTCCACTGTGAGACTCTCCATGAAATTCTCTCCCCGAAATAGTCTCCCCAAAATACTCCCCCTGAATTAGTCCCCCTCTGAAACAGTTTCCCCTGAAAGAGTCCACTCGAAAGACCCACCCCCCAACCCCCCAAAATACTCCCACCCCGAAATACTCCCCCACAAACAGTCCCCCCTGAAAAACTCCCCCCAAAATGCTCCCACCAAAATAGTACCCCCTGAAATACTCCTGAATCACTCCCCTCCTGAAATACTTCCCTGTGGGAGCTATGCACATGATCACACAGTGATTAAGCAATGCCTACTTTATTATGGTGGACAAGCCTTTTATAATGCAGGTGAAAATCACAAGATACAATCACATGGTACAATTCTTTCTGATTGGACAGTTAGCTTCGCACATGCTCCTTAAGCTCTCTTCTGATTGGATGAGAACTGCCGCATTGACATTGTACAAACTTCTTCTCTGCCCAGACCAACACCCTGAAGTTGTTTAACTTCCTGGGTTCTTCCTCATTCTTCCAGGGTCATCTCCTCATCACATCCTTGCCGACGCTGAGGCTTTGCCAGTCTTGCTCATATGCAGGATTGCTCACATGCTGATTTCCTAGCAGGAAATCCTTTAGAATCCCCACATATCCCTCTTTTTGTTTTTGAGCAATCCAAACTCCTTGCAAGCTTTTCTGCAACGATTGTCTAATACAAGAAATTAAGCATGGCAAAATAATAGCAAGCACAATAATTACAATGATTACTCCTTTTAACAACACTTTGCTCATAATAAGTTGACCTTGCCAAAAGGTTGTGGTGTTGGTGCCGGCCTGGGTAATTTGAGCAATGTCATTGGCCTGTGAAAGTTTCATTTTTGCCCAACTATCGTCTGACACAAACCCAATGAATTCTTGTGGATTCTTGACCTGTCTCTTTAGCTATAGTTACCCATATGTTTGGTCGGGGAAACACTACTTTTGCTGGATGAGCATTAGTCACTGTCAGAACCATCACAAGGCTTAGAATCACAAACTTGATCTCCTTTCCAAGGCCGCACCCAGCGAGATGGAGCCCATCTAGTGCCGGTATCGGTAATAACACAGGCATAGCCTCGACCCGTCATTGTTAGTTCCACAGGTCCTTTCCACTCTCCTATAGCAACATCTTTGTACTGAGCAAAAGCACTATCTCCACACTGGCTTATACCAGATTTCAGACCCATACTTATGTATTATTACTGGTGGTTCCTCCCTATCACCTGTGAGCCGTAAGTAATTTAACACATACACCGCTTTTGCAAGTGGTTCTGCAGCAGCCAAGATCTCTCCCCCTTTTTGTTTTTGCAAAAGCGCCTTTCAAGTTTTGATGCGCTCTCTCCACTATGGCTTGCCCCATGGGGGAATGTGGTATACCTGTGATGTGATGTATACCCCAGAGTTGACAAAAAAAAAAAAAAATTTTGAGAGGTATAGGCTGGTCCATTATTAGTTTCACGGGTCAATTGAACTAATTTTCCATATTCTCTGGCGCATTCCGCCCTACAACGATGGTAACTTCTCACAGCTTAGTGCTTTTTCGCAGTTCAGTGTTGTAGCTGTCTGCTGGTTTTGCCCGCTACCTTGGCATAACTCAGCAGTTTCTTATCTATCTTCCAAGGCCTGTTCTTCCTAGCTATTGCTCAGAGGATGTGTAAAGCTGCACCTGCAAGACTTATTTCGAGACTTCATCAATTAAGGGTTAGGCAAGCTTCAAAACACAGCATACTTAAAATAGTTTCACAGAACGCTAGAAACAACACAGCAGTTACAGTTACTAGAGTAAGATAATTGCAGTATCCACAACTAAGGGATATGATGAAATACTACAAAAGTAAACAGTAAGGAAAAATATGAAATAGCACACTTACTTAATGGGGTGCTAACATTCAGATCCGCAGTTGCTGGGGAACCCTGGATGCAGCGAGAATTTAGAGTGCCCTTCCTCACAAACTGGAAAGTCCTACATGATGCGTCCATCCGTAGGTGAGGCATCCAAAATCGCTGCAAGCAGGTCCAACCTCCAAATCAGCAGGCCAAAATAACTGGCAATTTCCTTTGAGCGGAAACATCTGATTTCACCCTCCTGTTGGGTTCCACCCATGCCTGGCCACCACTCAGGGGGGAAAACCAAGGGAGTTTCTAATAAGGTTAAACACTTGACTTCTTAATTCTTAATATTGCTAAACAAAGAAAGGTGAATACACACATTCTTATAGCATTTCATCCTTATTAATAACTACATTTTGTCTAAGCTACTTCTTTCACTAGTGACTAGTAAGCCTATCTATTTCATCATGAAGTTGCAATTACTGTCAGCATTTTCTCTTAAAAGAGTTGGCAACTGTGGTGTGATTAAAGACTGAGATAGTGTATTTTGTCCTATTGCAATAGCAAGCATTACCCATACATTCTGCTTAAATGATCAGTTGAAGAGATCGCGAACTGTTGGCACAGGGGCATCCACAGCACCCACAGCTGGCTCCTGAGTGTCTACCAAAAGCTGCCTCTCACGCCTCAGGTGTAGTTGCACACAGCTTGCTGGTAATCACCTGTGGGGACTGTGACCTGTGGAGACACAAGCATAACCTCTTCCCCCGGTTATCAAGGGATATGGTCCTTCCCAGTTAGCACTTTCCAGGTTTTTTGCTAACACTTGAGCCTTATGACACTTGAAACACTTAGTTCGAAGAAACAGGCTGCACCGATGACCCAGCAGGCACTTGGGTGCTCTGTCAGAGAGCTCCACACTCCGCAGCTGCAGCTGGGCTGCATCTCACACACAGAAAACAATCACACAAAGAGGCCTCTTACACTTATCACTCACACAACATAAAATGACAAACACTACAAACATCAAAACACCATTAAGAATATATAAAGTCATTGCTAGTTGATTATGTGGTGCGTCCAGAAAATTCCCCCTTCTTTGTTTTATACCGTTCACCTATTTCAGCCCATTTTGCTGGCTCAAAGGCAGTGAGGGTATCAGCAGGATAGCCGTGGTTTCTGCACCATTTAAATAACCTTCATAAAGAAGTTTCATTATAAGTTATCCCTCTCATAGAGAGTATATGCAGCAGGAGTCTGACAGTGGCCGTGTCCTCTGCGGGCTTGTTCTGCCCCATGCTCTACCGACTGAGCTAGCCGGGCTCCTTATTAATAACTAGGCTCATAATAAGTTGTTAAAAAATGGTGCAACCACTTCATGCACTGCAGCGGCATAGGCTGCAACATTAGCCTGTTGCATTCCTCTGTTGGTTAATTCAATCATGTCAGCTACAGATGCTCCATGTGGGAGGGTCACTAACAGCCGTTTGGTAGATGGATTAGCATTTTTGAAGGCCATTAACTTAAATATATTTTCCTTCATCTCTTGGGTCATGTCAGGTTGTTGTTCTAGAGAGTCATAAAGATGATCTACAAATTTTGAAAAAGGTTCATTAAGTCCTTGTTTTGCTGTTACAAACTTGTCCTGTTTCTTTCCTTCTGTATCACGTACAGACATTAGGGCCTGACTAGCTATTGACTGTGATAACCGTAACACTTCGTTAGAAAAATTGACCTGTAGATCTACTGTGGCGAAAGGCCCTGTACCCAATAGCATTTGTGCTTGGACAAGATAGAGGGGATCACCCTGTGGTCGTGGACGAACCTGTTTGTTAGCTAACTTCACCCACGTGCTTTCAAATAATTTTTTGAGATGGAGTTAAAATAACTGCCACTATTTGATCGATATCTTTTGGAATTAACAATGATGATGAGAAGATATAGTTAATTGATGATGGAGACCATTTTGTACTACTGAGGCCCTAACCTTTTCAAGCAGCTTCCAATCTAAGGGATCCCACTCATTGGCACCAGTAACAGTATTAAAAGAAACTGGAAATGCTTGTATGCTTTCTGGGATAAAAGATCCTTCTACTATAGCATCTCTAATAATTCCTTTCCATCAGCACTCTGCACCTGTGAAGAGAAAAGATGTGAAGTTGCAGGGTGAGATGGCGGGGATGCAGTCACCGTCTCTGGTAATGACGAGAGGAAGGAATTAGTAGCAGGCACGGGAGCTGAATATTCGAGCGATGGATCAGAAGGAGCAGATGGTTGTGGTCCTGTATTTGACGAAAACGTATATGGTTTCTGCTTCATCTTCTCTCCCTGTGATACAGTCAGTTTCTGAAGGCTGTTTACAAGCTGCAGGAGTAAAGTTTCAGTGTTTGAAGAGCCAACTTGTGAAGCGGGGGTGTGTTCTTCTGTGGCGTTGACTTGTGAGGGAGGGAGAGGTGGGCACAAGTACCTGCTACCCACGCCCTCATCTGTGTCCCGCCCACTATTGGAGTCTTTAGCCTCTTTTGGTTTCTCCTCAGTCCCTTTCCGGTTCGCATCAGATACACTTCCGCTGTTTCCAGCCCCTGATTATGCAGTTTTGGATTTAGCCCCCACTGCTCGCCGCGGTCCCGGCGGCACAATTGATAAGGCAAACGGAGTTTTTGGCTGACCCAGCGTGGCGGGAGCCACAAGCAGCAGAGAGTAGCCCCCTCCCTTGTCGCCCCGGGGCGAGGAGGCCGAGGTGGGGGAAGGGGCCGGACCGTCCCTCTGGCCGTGGCCGGGGCAGTGCGGTAGCGGCAGCAGCGGCGGTGTGGCTGATATATCAAAGTTAGAAGATGATCCGAGAGCTGCAGAGGCAGAAGCCGCAGCCGCACACTCACTACTAATCTCCTGTAGTGTCTCTCAGATTAATTTCCATAGCGTGGTGTAACCGGTCACTTCTTCTGCCAACTTTCCTCCATCACTAACTGAGTCCCATAGCTGTTTCCCTATGGCTTCCCAGGTAGCGGCTTCAAATACAAGCCCTGGACTGGGGATAAGTCCTTTCTCTCGGCTCCACTTTAATAAGCCTTCTAAGTTGGACTTGTCATATTTGATCCCTCTCATGGAGAGGATATGTTGGAGGAGTTTCACCACTGCTTGCTCATCTCTAGTAAGCGTGGACCCCATTCCTCCCTGGCCGCCGCCAGAGGCAGATCCCTGGCTACCGCCTCTCACGGAGCCTTAAAGTTACAGCGCGTTGATTCTCTCCTTCAGACACCAGGGCAGCGTCTGGAACAGTTTCGACCAGCTTTCCACCCGTGATTGCACATCACCGAGTCCTCATCAGACTTGTACGAATCTGTGGGTCCCTGCAGAGGGAGCCACATGCGGGAGAGATGGACATGCGGACAACCAGATTGATTAAGCAATGCCAATTTTATTATGGTGAAGCAAGCCTTTTATAATGCAGGTGAAAATCACATGATACAATCACGTGGTTGAATTCTCTCTGATTGGACAGTTAGCTTTGCACATGCTCCTTAAGCTCTCTTCTGATTGAATGAGAACTGCCACATCGACATTGTACAAACTTCTTCCTCCGTCCAAACCCACACCCTGAAGTTGTTTAACTTCCTGGGTTCTTCCTCATTCTTCCAGGGTCATTTCATCACATCCTTGCCAACATTGAGGCTTTACCAGCCTTACTCATATGCAGGACTGCTCACATGCCCATTTCCCCGCAGGAGGTCCTTACAAATCCCCACAATGCACCATCCCACAAAACACCATCCCCCACCCAGATTCCCACCATCCACCATCAACATACACCATCCCACAATCCACTATCCACCATCCACCATCCACCTTCCACGATCAATCATCAACCATCAACCATCCACCATCCCACAATCCACCAACAACCAAACACCTTCACACCATCCAACATCCACCATCCCACAATCCAGCATCCAACATGCAACATCCACGTTCCCACAATTAAACATCAACCATCGACCATCCACCTTCCCACCAACAACCTTCACACCATCCACAATTTACCATCCCACAATCCACCATCCCACAATCCACCATCCACCATCCACCATCCCACAATCAGCAATCCACTATCCACTCTCCGACTTCCTACCATCAACCATCCAACATACACCATACCACAATACACCATACACCATCCTCCATTCAACATCCACCACCCCCCATCCACCTTCCAATATCCCACAACCATCTATCCGCCATCCACCATCCCAATTTCCACCATCCACCATCCAATATGTACCATCCATCATCAATAATCCATCATTTACCATCCAACATCTGACAATCCACGATCCACAATCCAGTTTACCAACATCCACCAATCCACATCCACCATTCAGCATCCCAGGATCCACCATCGCACCATAAAGCAGAGGACATTAATGCACATTCGGGCGGAAATAAAGCACAGAGCCCCAGATTCGCTCTTGCCCAGGAGAGCTTGCAGAGCATTTGGGAAAGGCAGGCAGAGAATTCCCTGCTAGCACCTTCTCTGTGCCTGTTCACATTGCTTCGCAGAATCGCTTTTGTGCAGAAAACACTAACAATTGTTCAGAACGAAAGAAAGCACAGAGCCCCAGATTTTACGTTGTCCTGGAGAGCTTGCAGAGCACTGGGGAAAGGCAGGCAGAGAATTCCCTGCTAGCACCTTCTCTGTGCCTGGGAGGCAGAAGTGTTCACATTGCTTGGCAGAATCGCTTCTGTGCAGAAAACAGTAACACTTGTTCAGAACGAAAGAAAGCACAGAGCCCCAGATTTTATGTTGTCCTGGAGAGCTTGCAGAGCACTGGGGAAAGGCAGGCAGAGAATTCCCTGCTAGCACCTTCTCTGTGCCTGGGAAGCAGAACTGTTCACATTGCTTCGCAGAATCGCTTTTGTGCAGAAAACAGTAACACTTGTTCAGAACGAAAGAAAGCACAGAGCCCCAGATTTTATGTTGTCCTGGAGAGCTTGCAGAGCACTGGGGAAAGGCAGGCAGAGAATTCCCTGCTAGCACCTTCTCTGTGCCTGTTCACATTGCTTGGCAGAATCGCTTTTGTGCAGAAAACAGTAACACTTGTTCAGAACGAAAGAAAGCACAGAGCCCCAGATTTTATGTTGTCCTGGAGAGCTTGCAGAGCACTGGGGAAAGGCAGGCAGAGAATTCCCTGCTAGCACCTTCTCTGTGCCTGGGAAGCACAAGTGTTCACATTGCTTGGCAGAATCGCTTCTGTGCAGAAAACAGTAACACTTGTTCAGAACGAAAGAAAGCACAGAGCCCCAGATTTTATGTTGTCCTGGAGAGCTTGCAGAGCACTGGGGAAAAGCAGTCAGAGAATTCCCTGCTAGCACCTTCTCTGTGCCTGTTCACATTGCTTCGCAGAATCGCTTTTGTGCAGAAAACAGTAACACTTGTTCAGAACGAAAGAAAGCACAGAGCCCCAGATTTTATGTTGTCCTGGAGAGCTTGCAGAGCACTGGGGAAAGGCAGGCAGAGAATTCCCTGCTAGCACCTTCTCTGTGCCTGTTCACATTGCTTCGCAGAATCGCTTTTGTGCAGAAAACACTAACACTTGTTCAGAACGAAAGAAAGCACAGAGCCCCAGATTTTACGTTGTCCTGGAGAGCTTGCAGAGCACTGGGGAAAGGCAGGCAGAGAATTCCCTGCTAGCACCTTCTCTGTGCCTGGGAGGCAGAAGTGTTCACATTGCTTGGCAGAATCGCTTCTCTGCAGAAAACAGTAACACTTGTTCAGAACGAAAGAAAGCACAGAGCCCCAGATTTTATGTTGTCCTGGAGAGCTTGCAGAGCACTGCGGAAAAGCAGGCAGAGAATTCCCTGCTAGCACCTTCTCTGTGCCTGTTCACATTGCTTCGCAGAATCGCTTTTGTGCAGAAAACAGTAACACTTGTTCAGAACGAAAGAAAGCACAGAGCCCCAGATTTTATGTTGTCCTGGAGAGCTTGCAGAGCACTGGGGAAAGGCAGGCAGAGAATTCTCTGCTAGCACCTTCTCTGTGCCTGGGAGGCAGAAGTGTTCACACTGCTTGGCAGAATCGCTTCTGTGCAGAAAACAGTAACACTTGTTCAGAACGAAAGAAAGCACAGAGCCCCAGATTTTATGTTGTCCTGGAGAGCTTGCAGAGCAGTGGGGAAAGGCAGGCAGAGAATTCCCTGCTAGCACCTTCTCTGTGCCTGGGAAGCAGAACTGTTCACATTGCTTCGCAGAATCGCTTTTGTGCAGAAAACAGTAACACTTGTTCAGAACGAAAGAAAGCACAGAGCCCCAGATTTTATGTTGTCCTGGAGAGCTTGCAGAGCACTGGGGAAAGGCAGGCAGAGAATTCCCTGCTAGCACCTTCTCTGTGCCTGTTCACATTGCTTCGCAGAATCGCTTTTGTGCAGAAAACAGTAACACTTGTTCAGAACGAAAGAAAGCACAGAGCCCCAGATTTTATGTTGTCCTGGAGAGCTTGCAGAGCACTGGGGAAAGGCAGGCAGAGAATTCCCTGCTAGCACCTTCTCTGTGCCTGGGAGGCAGAAGTGTTCACATTGCTTGGCAGAATCGCTTCTGTGCAGAAAACAGTAACACTTGTTCAGAACGAAAGAAAGCACAGAGCCCCAGATTTTATGTTGTCAAGGAGAGCTTGCAGAGCACTGGGGAAAAGCAGGCAGAGAATTCCCTGCTAGCACCTTCTCTGTGCCTGTTCACATTGCTTCGCAGAATCGCTTTTGTGCAGAAAACACTAACACTTGTTCAGAACGAAAGAAAGCACAGAGCCCCAGATTTTATGTTGTCCTGGAGAGCTTGCAGAGCACTGGGGAAAGGCAGGCAGAGAATTCCCTGCTAGCACCTTCTCTGTGCCTGGGAAGCAGAAGTGTTCACATTGCTTCGCAGAATGGCATTTGTGCAGAAAACAGTAACACTTGTTCAGAACGAAAGAAAGCACAGAGCCCCAGATTTTATGTTGTCTTGGAGAGCTTGCAGACCACTGGGGAAAAGCAGGCAGAGAATTCCCTGCTAGCACCTTCTCTGTGCCTGGGAAGCAGAAGTGTTCACATTGCTTGGCAGAATCGGTTTTGTGCAGAAAACAGTAACACTTGTTCAGAACGAAAGAAAGCACAGAGCCCCAGATTTTATGTTGTCCTGGAGAGCTTGCAGAGCACTGGAGAAAAACAGGCAGAGAATTCCCTGCTAGCACCTTCTCTGTGCCTGTTCACATTGCTTCGCAGAATCGCTTCTGTGCAGAAAACAGTAACACTTGTTCAGAACGAAAGAAAGCACAGAGCCCCAGATTTTATGTTGTCCTGGAGAGCTTGCAGAGCACTGGGGAAAGGCAGGCAGAGAATGCCCTGTTAGCACCTTCTCTGTGCCTGGGAAGCAGAAGGGTTCACATTCCTTCGCAGAATCGCTTTTGTGCAGAAAACAGTAACACTTGTTCAGAACGAAAGAAAGCACAGAGCCCCAGATTTGCTGTTGTCCTGGAGAGCTTGCAGAACACTGGGGAAAAGCAGGCAGAGAATTCCCTGCTAGCACCTTTTCTGTGCCTGTTCACATTGCTTCGCAGAATCGCTTTTGTGCAGAAAACAGTAACACTTGTTCAGAACGAAAGAAAGCACAGAGCCCCAGATTTTATGTTGTCCTGGAGAGCTTGCAGAGCACTGGGGAAAGGCAGGCAGAGAATTCCCTGCTAGCACCTTCTCTGTGCCTGTTCACATTGCTTGGCAGAATCGCTTTTGTGCAGAAAACAGTAACACTTGTTCAGAACGAAAGAAAGCACAGAGCCCCAGATTTTATGTTGTCCTGGAGAGCTTGCAGAGCACTGGGGAAAAGCAGGCAGAGAATTCCCTGCTAGCACCTTCTCTGTGCCTGTTCACATTGCTTCGCAGAATCGCTTTTGTGCAGAAAACAGTAACACTTGTTCAGAACGAAAGAAAGCACAGAGCCCCAGATTTTATGTTGTCCTGGAGAGCTTGCAGAGCACTGCGGAAAAGCAGGCAGAGAATTCCCTGCTAGCACCTTCTCTGTGCCTGTTCACATTGCTTCGCAGAATCGCTTTTGTGCAGAAAACAGTAACACTTGTTCAGAACGAAAGAAAGCACAGAGCCCCAGATTTTATGTTGTCCTGGAGGGCTTGCAGAGCACTGGGGAAAGGCAGGCAGAGAATTCCCTGCTAGCACCTTCTCTGTGCCTGGGAGGCAGAAGTGTTCACATTGCTTGGCAGAATCGCTTCTGTGCAGAAAACAGTAACACTTGTTCAGAACGAAAGAAAGCACAGAGCCCCAGATTTTATGTTGTCCTGGAGAGCTTGCAGAGTACTGGGGAAAGGCAGGCAGAGAATTCCCTGCTAGCACCTTCTCTGTGCCTGGGAAGCAGAAGTGTTCACATTGCTTGGCAGAATCGGTTTTGTGCAGAAAACAGTAACACTTGTTCAGAACGAAAGAAAGCACAGAGCCCCAGATTTGCTGTTGTCCTGGAGAGCTTGCAGAGCACTGGGGAAAAGCAGGCAGAGAATTCCCTGCTAGCACCTTCTCTGTGCCTGTTCACATTGCTTCGCAGAATCGCTTTTGTGCAGAAAACAGTAACACTTGTTCAGAACGAAAGAAAGCACAGAGCCCCAGATTTTATGTTGTCCTGGAGAGCTTGCAGAGCACTGGAGAAAAACAGGCAGAGAATTCCCTGCTAGCACCTTCTCTGTGCCTGTTCACATTGCTTCGCAGAATCGCTTTTGTGCAGAAAACACTAACACTTGTTCAGAACGAAAGAAAGCACAGAGCCCCAGATTTTATGTTGTCCTGGAGAGCTTGCAGAGCACTGGGGAAAGGCAGGCAGAGAATGCCCTGTTAGCACCTTCTCTGTGCCTGGGAAGCAGAAGGGTTCACATTCCTTCGCAGAATCGCTTTTGTGCAGAAAACAGTAACACTTGTTCAGAACGAAAGAAAGCACAGAGCCCCAGATTTGCTGTTGTCCTGGAGAGCTTGCAGAACACTGGGGAAAAGCAGGCAGAGAATTCCCTGCTAGCACCTTTTCTGTGCCTGTTCACATTGCTTCGCAGAATCGCTTTTGTGCAGAAAACAGTAACACTTGTTCAGAACGAAAGAAAGCACAGAGCCCCAGATTTTATGTTGTCCTGGAGAGCTTGCAGAGCACTGGGGAAAGGCAGGCAGAGAATTCCCTGCTAGCACCTTCTCTGTGCCTGGGAAGCAGAACTGTTCACATTGCTTGGCAGAATCGCTTTTGTGCAGAAAACAGTAACACTTGTTCAGAACGAAAGAAAGCACAGAGCCCCAGATTTTATGTTGTCCTGGAGAGCTTGCAGAGCACTGGGGAAAAGCAGGCAGAGAATTCCCTGCTAGCACCTTCTCTGTGCCTGTTCACATTGCTTCGCAGAATCGCTTTTGTGCAGAAAACAGTAACACTTGTTCAGAACGAAAGAAAGCACAGAGCCCCAGATTTTATGTTGTCCTGGAGAGCTTGCAGAGCACTGCGGAAAAGCAGGCAGAGAATTCCCTGCTAGCACCTTCTCTGTGCCTGTTCACATTGCTTCGCAGAATCGCTTTTGTGCAGAAAACAGTAACACTTGTTCAGAACGAAAGAAAGCACAGAGCCCCAGATTTTATGTTGTCCTGGAGGGCTTGCAGAGCACTGGGGAAAGGCAGGCAGAGAATTCCCTGCTAGCACCTTCTCTGTGCCTGGGAGGCAGAAGTGTTCACATTGCTTGGCAGAATCGCTTCTGTGCAGAAAACAGTAACACTTGTTCAGAACGAAAGAAAGCACAGAGCCCCAGATTTTATGTTGTCCTGGAGAGCTTGCAGAGTACTGGGGAAAGGCAGGCAGAGAATTCCCTGCTAGCACCTTCTCTGTGCCTGGGAAGCAGAAGTGTTCACATTGCTTGGCAGAATCGGTTTTGTGCAGAAAACAGTAACACTTGTTCAGAACGAAAGAAAGCACAGAGCCCCAGATTTGCTGTTGTCCTGGAGAGCTTGCAGAGCACTGGGGAAAAGCAGGCAGAGAATTCCCTGCTAGCACCTTCTCTGTGCCTGTTCACATTGCTTCGCAGAATCGCTTTTGTGCAGAAAACAGTAACACTTGTTCAGAACGAAAGAAAGCACAGAGCCCCAGATTTTATGTTGTCCTGGAGAGCTTGCAGAGCACTGGAGAAAAACAGGCAGAGAATTCCCTGCTAGCACCTTCTCTGTGCCTGTTCACATTGCTTCGCAGAATCGCTTTTGTGCAGAAAACACTAACACTTGTTCAGAACGAAAGAAAGCACAGAGCCCCAGATTTTATGTTGTCCTGGAGAGCTTGCAGAGCACTGGGGAAAGGCAGGCAGAGAATGCCCTGTTAGCACCTTCTCTGTGCCTGGGAAGCAGAAGGGTTCACATTCCTTCGCAGAATCGCTTTTGTGCAGAAAACAGTAACACTTGTTCAGAACGAAAGAAAGCACAGAGCCCCAGATTTGCTGTTGTCCTGGAGAGCTTGCAGAACACTGGGGAAAAGCAGGCAGAGAATTCCCTGCTAGCACCTTTTCTGTGCCTGTTCACATTGCTTCGCAGAATCGCTTTTGTGCAGAAAACAGTAACACTTGTTCAGAACGAAAGAAAGCACAGAGCCCCAGATTTTATGTTGTCCTGGAGAGCTTGCAGAGCACTGGGGAAAGGCAGGCAGAGAATTCCCTGCTAGCACCTTCTCTGTGCCTGGGAAGCAGAACTGTTCACATTGCTTGGCAGAATCGCTTTTGTGCAGAAAACAGTAACACTTGTTCAGAACGAAAGAAAGCACAGAGCCCCAGATTTTATGTTGTCCTGGAGAGCTTGCAGAGCACTGGGGAAAAGCAGGCAGAGAATTCCCTGCTAGCACCTTCTCTGTGCCTGTTCACATTGCTTGGCAGAATCACTTCTGTGCAGAAAACAGTAACACTTGTTCAGAACGAAAGAAAGCACAGAGCCCCAGATTTTATGTTGTCCTGGAGAGCTTGCAGAGCACTGCGGAAAAGCAGGCAGAGAATTCCCTGCTAGCACCTTCTCTGTGCCTGTTCACATTGCTTCGCAGAATCGCTTTTGTGCAGAAAACAGTAACACTTGTTCAGAACGAAAGAAAGCACAGAGCCCCAGATTTTATGTTGTCCTGGAGGGCTTGCAGAGCACTGGGGAAAGGCAGGCAGAGAATTCCCTGCTAGCACCTTCTCTGTGCCTGGGAGGCAGAAGTGTTCACATTGCTTGGCAGAATCACTTCTGTGCAGAAAACAGTAACACTTGTTCAGAACGAAAGAAAGCACAGAGCCCCAGATTTTATGTTGTCCTGGAGAGCTTGCAGAGCACTGGGGAAAAGCAGGCAGAGAATTCCCTGCTAGCACCTTCTCTGTGCCTGGGAAGCAGAACTGTTCACATTGCTTGGCAGAATCGCTTTTGTGCAGAAAACCGTAACACTTGTTCAGAACGAAAGAAAGCACAGAGCCCCAGATTTTATGTTGTCCTGGAGAGCTTGCAGAGCACTGGGGAAAGGCAGGCAGAGAATTCCCTGCTAGCACCTTCTCTGTGCCTGGGAAGCAGAACTGTTCACATTGCTTGGCAGAATCGCTTTTGTGCAGAAAACAGTAACACTTGTTCAGAACGAAAGAAAGCACAGAGCCCCAGATTTGCTGTTGTCCTGGAGAGCTTGCAGAGCACTGGGGAAAA
Source organism: Strix uralensis (assembly GCF_047716275.1). Taxonomy (NCBI): domain Eukaryota; kingdom Metazoa; phylum Chordata; class Aves; order Strigiformes; family Strigidae; genus Strix; species Strix uralensis. The sequence continues at coordinate 264,472 of NW_027436784.1, read as the reverse complement.
GCAGGCAGAGAATTCCCTGCTAGCACCTTCTCTGTGCCTGGGAAGCAGAAGTGTTCACATTGCTTGGCAGAATCAGTTTTGTGCAGAAAACAGTAACACTTGTTCAGAACGAAAGAAAGCACAGAGCCCCAGATTTGCTGTTGTCCTGGAGAGCTTGCAGAGCACTGCGGAAAAGCAGGCAGAGAATTCCCTGCTAGCACCTTTTCTGTGCCTGTTCACATTGCTTCGCATAATCGCTTTTGTGCAGAAAACAGTAACACTTGTTCAGAACGAAAGAAAGCACAGAGCCCCAGATTTTATGTTGTCCTGGAGAGCTTGCAGAGCACTGGGGAAAAGCAGGCAGAGAATTCCCTGCTAGCACCTTCTCTGTGCCTGTTCACATTCCTTCGCAGAATCGCTTTTGTGCAGAAAACAGTAACACTTGTTCAGAACGAAAGAAAGCACAGAGCCCCAGATTTTATGTTGTCCTGGAGAGCTTGCAGAGCACTGGAGAAAAACAGGCAGAGAATTCCCTGCTAGCACCTTCTCTGTGCCTGTTCACATTGCTTGGCAGAATCGCTTTTGTGCAGAAAACAGTAACACTTGTTCAGAACGAAAGAAAGCACAGAGCCCCAGATTTTATGTTGTCCTGGAGAGCTTGCAGAGCACTGGGGAAAGGCAGGCAGAGAATGCCCTGTTAGCACCTTCTCTGTGCCTGGGAAGCAGAAGGGTTCACATTGCTTCGCAGAATCGCTTTTGTGCAGAAAACAGTAACACTTGTTCAGAACGAAAGAAAGCACAGAGCCCCAGATTTGCTGTTGTCCTGGAGAGCTTGCAGAACACTGGGGAAAAGCAGGCAGAGAATTCCCTGCTAGCACCTTTTCTGTGCCTGTTCACATTGCTTGGCAGAATCGCTTTTGTGCAGAAAACAGTAACACTTGTTCAGAACGAAAGAAAGCACAGAGCCCCAGATTTTATGTTGTCCTGGAGAGCTTGCAGAGCACTGGGGAAAGGCAGGCAGAGAATTCCCTGCTAGCACCTTCTCTGTGCCTGGGAAGCAGAACTGTTCACATTGCTTGGCAGAATCGCTTTTGTGCAGAAAACAGTAACACTTGTTCAGAACGAAAGAAAGCACAGAGCCCCAGATTTTATGTTGTCCTGGAGAGCTTGCAGAGCACTGGGGAAAGGCAGGCAGAGAATTCCCTGCTAGCACCTTCTCTGTGCCTGTTCACATTGCTTGGCAGAATCGCTTTTGTGCAGAAAACAGTAACACTTGTTCAGAACGAAAGAAAGCACAGAGCCCCAGATTTTATGTTGTCCTGGAGAGCTTGCAGAGCACTGCGGAAAAGCAGGCAGAGAATTCCCTGCTAGCACCTTCTCTGTGCCTGGGAGGCAGAAGTGTTCACATTGCTTGGCAGAATCGCTTTTGTGCAGAAAACAGTAACACTTGTTCAGAACGAAAGAAAGCACAGAGCCCCAGATTTTATGTTGTCCTGGAGGGCTTGCAGAGCACTGGGGAAAGGCAGGCAGAGAATTCCCTGCTAGCACCTTCTCTGTGCCTGGGAGGCAGAAGTGTTCACATTGCTTGGCAGAATCACTTCTGTGCAGAAAACAGTAACACTTGTTCAGAACGAAAGAAAGCACAGAGCCCCAGATTTTATGTTGTCCTGGAGAGCTTGCAGAGCACTGGGGAAAAGCAGGCAGAGAATTCCCTGCTAGCACCTTCTCTGTGCCTGGGAAGCAGAACTGTTCACATTGCTTGGCAGAATCGCTTTTGTGCAGAAAACAGTAACACTTGTTCAGAACGAAAGAAAGCACAGAGCCCCAGATTTGCTGTTGTCCTGGAGAGCTTGCAGAGTACTGGGGAAAGGCAGGCAGAGAATTCCCTGCTAGCACCTTCTCTGTGCCTGGGAAGCAGAAGTGTTCACATTGCTTGGCAGAATCGGTTTTGTGCAGAAAACAGTAACACTTGTTCAGAACGAAAGAAAGCACAGAGCCCCAGATTTGCTGTTGTCCTGGAGAGCTTGCAGAGCACTGGGGAAAAGCAGGCAGAGAATTCCCTGCTAGCACCTTCTCTGTGCCTGTTCACATTGCATGGCAGAATCGCTTTTGTGCAGAAAACAGTAACACTTGTTCAGAACGAAAGAAAGCACAGAGCCCCAGATTTTATGTTGTCCTGGAGAGCTTGCAGAGCACTGGAGAAAAACAGGCAGAGAATTCCCTGCTAGCACCTTCTCTGTGCCTGTTCACATTGCTTCGCAGAATCGCTTCTGTGCAGAAAACAGTAACACTTGTTCAGAACGAAAGAAAGCACAGAGCCCCAGATTTTATGTTGTCCTGGAGAGCTTGCAGAGCACTGGGGAAAGGCAGGCAGAGAATGCCCTGTTAGCACCTTCTCTGTGCCTGGGAAGCAGAAGGGTTCACATTCCTTCGCAGAATCGCTTTTGTGCAGAAAACAGTAACACTTGTTCAGAACGAAAGAAAGCACAGAGCCCCAGATTTGCTGTTGTCCTGGAGAGCTTGCAGAACACTGGGGAAAAGCAGGCAGAGAATTCCCTGCTAGCACCTTTTCTGTGCCTGTTCACATTGCTTCGCAGAATCGCTTTTGTGCAGAAAACAGTAACACTTGTTCAGAACGAAAGAAAGCACAGAGCCCCAGATTTTATGTTGTCCTGGAGAGCTTGCAGAGCACTGGGGAAAGGCAGGCAGAGAATTCCCTGCTAGCACCTTCTCTGTGCCTGGGAAGCAGAACTGTTCACATTGCTTGGCAGAATCGCTTTTGTGCAGAAAACAGTAACACTTGTTCAGAACGAAAGAAAGCACAGAGCCCCAGATTTTATGTTGTCCTGGAGAGCTTGCAGAGCACTGGGGAAAAGCAGGCAGAGAATTCCCTGCTAGCACCTTCTCTGTGCCTGTTCACATTGCTTCGCAGAATCGCTTTTGTGCAGAAAACAGTAACACTTGTTCAGAACGAAAGAAAGCACAGAGCCCCAGATTTTATGTTGTCCTGGAGAGCTTGCAGAGCACTGCGGAAAAGCAGGCAGAGAATTCCCTGCTAGCACCTTCTCTGTGCCTGTTCACATTGCTTCGCAGAATCGCTTTTGTGCAGAAAACAGTAACACTTGTTCAGAACGAAAGAAAGCACAGAGCCCCAGATTTTATGTTGTCCTGGAGGGCTTGCAGAGCACTGGGGAAAGGCAGGCAGAGAATTCCCTGCTAGCACCTTCTCTGTGCCTGGGAGGCAGAAGTGTTCACATTGCTTGGCAGAATCACTTCTGTGCAGAAAACAGTAACACTTGTTCAGAACGAAAGAAAGCACAGAGCCCCAGATTTTATGTTGTCCTGGAGAGCTTGCAGAGCACTGGGGAAAAGCAGGCAGAGAATTCCCTGCTAGCACCTTCTCTGTGCCTGGGAAGCAGAACTGTTCACATTGCTTGGCAGAATCGCTTTTGTGCAGAAAACCGTAACACTTGTTCAGAACGAAAGAAAGCACAGAGCCCCAGATTTTATGTTGTCCTGGAGAGCTTGCAGAGCACTGGGGAAAGGCAGGCAGAGAATTCCCTGCTAGCACCTTCTCTGTGCCTGGGAAGCAGAACTGTTCACATTGCTTGGCAGAATCGGTTTTGTGCAGAAAACAGTAACACTTGTTCAGAACGAAAGAAAGCACAGAGCCCCAGATTTGCTGTTGTCCTGGAGAGCTTGCAGAGCACTGGGGAAAAGCAGGCAGAGAATTCCCTGCTAGCACCTTCTCTGTGCCTGGGAAGCAGAAGTGTTCACATTGCTTGGCAGAATCAGTTTTGTGCAGAAAACAGTAACACTTGTTCAGAACGAAAGAAAGCACAGAGCCCCAGATTTGCTGTTGTCCTGGAGAGCTTGCAGAGCACTGCGGAAAAGCAGGCAGAGAATTCCCTGCTAGCACCTTTTCTGTGCCTGTTCACATTGCTTCGCAGAATCGCTTTTGTGCAGAAAACAGTAACACTTGTTCAGAACGAAAGAAAGCACAGAGCCCCAGATTTTATGTTGTCCTGGAGAGCTTGCAGAGCACTGGGGAAAAGCAGGCAGAGAATTCCCTGATAGCACCTTCTCTGTGCCTGTTCACATTCCTTCGCAGAATCGCTTTTGTGCAGAAAACAGTAACACTTGTTCAGAACGAAAGAAAGCACAGAGCCCCAGATTTTATGTTGTCCTGGAGAGCTTGCAGAGCACTGGAGAAAAACAGGCAGAGAATTCCCTGCTAGCACCTTCTCTGTGCCTGTTCACATTGCTTGGCAGAATCGCTTTTGTGCAGAAAACAGTAACACTTGTTCAGAACGAAAGAAAGCACAGAGCCCCAGATTTTATGTTGTCCTGGAGAGCTTGCAGAGCACTGGGGAAAGGCAGGCAGAGAATGCCCTGTTAGCACCTTCTCTGTGCCTGGGAAGCAGAAGGGTTCACATTGCTTCGCAGAATCGCTTTTGTGCAGAAAACAGTAACACTTGTTCAGAACGAAAGAAAGCACAGAGCCCCAGATTTGCTGTTGTCCTGGAGAGCTTGCAGAACACTGGGGAAAAGCAGGCAGAGAATTCCCTGCTAGCACCTTTTCTGTGCCTGTTCACATTGCTTGGCAGAATCGCTTTTGTGCAGAAAACAGTAACACTTGTTCAGAACGAAAGAAAGCACAGAGCCCCAGATTTTATGTTGTCCTGGAGAGCTTGCAGAGCACTGGGGAAAGGCAGGCAGAGAATTCCCTGCTAGCACCTTCTCTGTGCCTGTTCACATTGCTTGGCAGAATCGCTTTTGTGCAGAAAACAGTAACACTTGTTCAGAACGAAAGAAAGCACAGAGCCCCAGATTTTATGTTGTCCTGGAGAGCTTGCAGAGCACTGCGGAAAAGCAGGCAGAGAATTCCCTGCTAGCACCTTCTCTGTGCCTGGGAGGCAGAAGTGTTCACATTGCTTGGCAGAATCACTTCTGTGCAGAAAACAGTAACACTTGTTCAGAACGAAAGAAAGCACAGAGCCCCAGATTTTATGTTGTCCTGGAGAGCTTGCAGAGCACTGCGGAAAAGCAGGCAGAGAATTCCCTGCTAGCACCTTCTCTGTGCCTGGGAGGCAGAAGTGTTCACATTGCTTGGCAGAATCGCTTTTGTGCAGAAAACAGTAACACTTGTTCAGAACGAAAGAAAGCACAGAGCCCCAGATTTTATGTTGTCCTGGAGAGCTTGCAGAGCACTGCGGAAAAGCAGGCAGAGAATTCCCTGCTAGCACCTTCTCTGTGCCTGGGAAGCAGAACTGTTCACATTGCTTGGCAGAATCGCTTTTGTGCAGAAAACACTAACACTTGTTCAGAACGAAAGAAAGCACAGAGCCCCAGATTTTATGTTGTCCTGGAGAGCTTGCAGAGCACTGGGGAAAGGCAGGCAGAGAATTCCCTGCTAGCACCTTCTCTGTGCCTGGGAAGCAGAAGTGTTCACATTGCTTGGCAGAATCGGTTTTGTGCAGAAAACAGTAACACTAGTTCAGAACGAAAGAAAGCACAGAGCCCCAGATTTTATGTTGTCCTGGAGAGCTTGAAGAGCACTGGGGAAAAGCAGGCAGAGAATTCCCTGCTAGCACCTTTTCTGTGCCTGTTCACATTGCATGGCAGAATCGCTTTTGTGCAGAAAACAGTAACACTTGTTCAGAACGAAAGAAAGCACAGAGCCCCAGATTTGCTGTTGTCCTGGAGAGCTTGCAGAGTACTGGGGAAAGGCAGGCAGAGAATTCCCTGCTAGCACCTTCTCTGTGCCTGGGAAGCAGAAGTGTTCACATTGCTTGGCAGAATCAGTTTTGTGCAGAAAACAGTAACACTTGTTCAGAACGAAAGAAAGCACAGAGCCCCAGGTTTGCTGTTGTCCTGGAGAGCTTGCAGAGCACTGGGGAAAAGCAGGCAGAGAATTCCCTGCTAGCACCTTCTCTGTGCCTGTTCACATTGCTTCGCAGAATCGCTTTTGTGCAGAAAACAGTAACACTTGTTCAGAACGAAAGAAAGCACAGAGCCCCAGATTTTATGTTGTCCTGGAGAGCTTGCAGAGCACTGGGGAAAGGCAGGCAGAGAATTCCCTGCTAGCACCTTCTCTGTGCCTGGGAAGCACAAGTGTTCACATTGCTTCGCAGAATCGCTTTTGTGCAGAAAACAGTAACACTTGTTCAGAACGAAAGAAAGCACAGAGCCCCAGATTTGCTGTTGTCCTGGAGAGCTTGCAGAGCACTGGGGAAAGGCAGGCAGAGAATTCCCTGCTAGCACCTTCTCTGAGCCTGTTCACATTGCTTCGCATAATCGCTTTTGTGCAGAAAACAGTAACACTTGTTCAGAACGAAAGAAAGCACAGAGCCCCAGATTTTATGTTGTCCTGGAGAGCTTGCAGAGCACTGCGGAAAAGCAGGCAGAGAATTCCCTGCTAGCACCTTTTCTGTGCCTGTTCACATTCCTTCGCAGAATCGGTTTTATGCAGAAAACAGTAACACTTGTTCAGAACGAAAGAAAGCACAGAGCCCCAGATTTTATGTTGTCCTGGAGAGCTTGCAGAGCACTGGGGAAAGGCAGGCAGAGAATTCCCTGCTAGCACCTTCTCTGTGCCTGGGAAGCAGAAGTGTTCACATTGCTTCGCAGAATCGCTTTTGTGCAGAAAACAGTAACACTTGTTCAGAACGAAAGAAAGCACAGAGCCCCAGATTTTATGTTGTCCTGGAGAGCTTGCAGAGCACTGGGGAAAAGCAGGCAGAGAATTCCCTGCTAGCACCTTCTCTGTGCCTGTTCACATTGCTTCGCATAATCGCTTTTGTGCAGAAAACACTAACACTTGTTCAGAACGAAAGAAAGCACAGAGCCCCAGATTTTATGTTGTCCTGGAGAGCTTGCAGAGCACTGGGGAAAGGCAGGCAGAGAATTCCCTGCTAGCACCTTCTCTGTGCCTGGGAAGCAGAAATGTTCACATTGCTTGGCAGAATCGCTTTTGTGCAGAAAACAGTAACACTTGTTCAGAACGAAAGAAAGCACAGAGCCCCAGATTTGCTGTTGTCCTGGAGAGCTTGCAGAGCACTGGGGAAAGGCAGGCAGAGAATTCCCTGCTAGCACCTTCTCTGTGCCTGGGAAGCAGAAGTGTTCACATTGCTTGGCAGAATCGCTTTTGTGCAGAAAACAGTAACACTTGTTCAGAACGAAAGAAAGCACAGAGCCCCAGATTTTATGTTGTCCTGGAGAGCTTGCAGAGTACTGGGGAAAGGCAGGCAGAGAATTCCCTGCTAGCACCTTCTCTGTGCCTGGGAAGCAGAAGTGTTCACATTGCTTGGCAGAATCAGTTTTGTGCAGAAAACAGTAACACTTGTTCAGAACGAAAGAAAGCACAGAGCCCCAGGTTTGCTGTTGTCCTGGAGAGCTTGCAGAGCACTGGGGAAAAGCAGGCAGAGAATTCCCTGCTAGCACCTTCTCTGTGCCTGTTCACATTGCTTCGCAGAATCGCTTTTGTGCAGAAAACAGTAACACTTGTTCAGAACGAAAGAAAGCACAGAGCCCCAGATTTTATGTTGTCCTGGAGAGCTTGCAGAGCACTGGGGAAAGGCAGGCAGAGAATTCCCTGCTAGCACCTTCTCTGTGCCTGGGAAGCACAAGTGTTCACATTGCTTCGCAGAATCGCTTTTGTGCAGAAAACAGTAACACTTGTTCAGAACGAAAGAAAGCACAGAGCCCCAGATTTGCTGTTGTCCTGGAGAGCTTGCAGAGCACTGCGGAAAAGCAGGCAGAGAATTCCCTGCTAGCACCTTCTCTGAGCCTGTTCACATTGCTTCGCATAATCGCTTTTGTGCAGAAAACAGTAACACTTGTTCAGAACGAAAGAAAGCACAGAGCCCCAGATTTTATGTTGTCCTGGAGAGCTTGCAGAGCACTGCGGAAAAGCAGGCAGAGAATTCCCTGCTAGCACCTTTTCTGTGCCTGTTCACATTCCTTCGCAGAATCGGTTTTATGCAGAAAACAGTAACACTTGTTCAGAACGAAAGAAAGCACAGAGCCCCAGATTTTATGTTGTCCTGGAGAGCTTGCAGAGCACTGGGGAAAGGCAGGCAGAGAATTCCCTGCTAGCACCTTCTCTGTGCCTGGGAAGCAGAAGTGTTCACATTGCTTCGCAGAATCGCTTTTGTGCAGAAAACAGTAACACTTGTTCAGAACGAAACAAAGCACAGAGCCCCAGATTTTATGTTGTCCTGGAGAGCTTGCAGAGCACTGGGGAAAAGCAGGCAGAGAATTCCCTGCTAGCACCTTCTCTGTGCCTGTTCACATTGCTTGGCAGAATCGCTTTTGTGCAGAAAACCGTAACACTTGTTCAGAACGAAAGAAAGCACAGAGCCCCAGATTTGCTGTTGTCCTGGAGAGCTTGCAGAGCACTGGGGAAAGGCAGGCAGAGAATTCCCTGCTAGCACCTTCTCTGTGCCTGGGAAGCAGAAGTGTTCACATTGCTTGGCAGAATCGCTTTTGTGCAGAAAACAGTAACACTTGTTCAGAACGAAAGAAAGCACAGAGCCCCAGATTTGCTGTTGTCCTGGAGAGCTTGCAGAGCACTGGGGAAAAGCAGGCAGAGAATTCCCTGCTAGCACCTTCTCTGTGCCTGTTCACATTGCTGCGCAGAATCGCTTTTGTGCAGAAAACACTAACACTTGTTCAGAACGAAAGAAAGCACAGAGCCCCAGATTTTATGTTGTCCTGGAGGGCTTGCAGAGCACTGGGGAAAGGCAGGCAGAGAATTCCCTGCTAGCACCTTCTCTGTGCCTGGGAGGCAGAAGTGTTCACATTGCTTGGCAGAATCACTTCTGTGCAGAAAACAGTAACACTTGTTCAGAACGAAAGAAAGCACAGAGCCCCAGATTTTATGTTGTCCTGGAGAGCTTGCAGAGCACTGCGGAAAAGCAGGCAGAGAATTCCCTGCTAGCACCTTCTCTGTGCCTGGGAAGCAGAAGTGTTCACATTGCTTGGCAGAATCGCTTTTGTGCAGAAAACAGTAACACTTGTTCAGAACGAAGGAAAGCACAGAGCCCCAGATTTTATGTTGTCCTGGAGAGCTTGCAGAGCACTGGGGAAAGGCAGGCAGAGAATTCCCTGCTAGCACCTTCTCTGTGCTTGTTCACATTGCTTCGCAGAATCGCTTTTGTGCAGAAAACAGTAACACTTGTTCAGAACGAAAGAAAGCACAGAGCCCCAGATTTTATGTTGTCCTGGAGAGCTTGCAGAGCACTGCGGAAAAGCAGGCAGAGAATTCCCTGCTAGCACCTTCTCTGTGCCTGGGAATCAGAAGTCTTCACATTGCTTGGCAGAATCGCTTTTGTGCAGAAAACCGTAACACTTGTTCAGAACGAAAGAAAGCACAGAGCCCCTGATTTTATGTTGTCCTGGAGAGCTTGCAGAGCACTGGGGAAAGGCAGGCAGAGAATTCCCTGCTAGCACCTTCTCTGTGCCTGGGAAGCAGAACTGTTCACATTGCTTGGCAGAATCGGTTTTGTGCAGAAAACAGTAACACTTGTTCAGAACGAAAGAAAGCACAGAGCCCCAGATTTGCTGTTGTCCTGGAGAGCTTGCAGAGTACTGGGGAAAGGCAGGCAGAGAATTCCCTGCTAGCACCTTCTCTGTGCCTGGGAAGCAGAAGTGTTCACATTGCTTCGCAGAATCGCTTTTGTGCAGAAAACAGTAACACTTGTTCAGAACGAAAGAAAGCACAGAGCCCCAGGTTTGATGTTGTCCTGGAGAGCTTGCAGAGCACTGCGGAAAAGCAGGCAGAGAATTCCCTGCTAGCACCTTCTCTGTGCCTGTTCACATTGCTTCGCAGAATCGCTTTTGTGCAGAAAACAGTAACACTTGTTCAGAACGAAAGAAAGCACAGAGCCCCAGATTTTATGTTGTCCTGGAGAGCTTGCAGAGCACTGGGGAAAAGCAGGCAGAGAATTCCCTGATAGCACCTTCTCTGTGCCTGTTCACATTGCTTCGCATAATCGCTTTTGTGCAGAAAACAGTAACACTTGTTCAGAACGAAAGAAAGCACAGAGCCCCAGATTTTATGTTGTCCTGGAGAGCTTGCAGAGCACTGGGGAAAGGCAGGCAGAGAATTCCCTGCTAGCACCTTCTCTGTGCCTGGGAAGCAGAAATGTTCACATTGCTTGGCAGAATCGCTTTTGTGCAGAAAACAGTAACACTTGTTCAGAACGAAAGAAAGCACAGAGCCCCAGATTTGCTGTTGTCCTGGAGAGCTTGCAGAGCACTGGGGAAAGGCAGGCAGAGAATTCCCTGCTAGCACCTTCTCTGTGCCTGGGAAGCAGAAGTGTTCACATTGCTTCGCAGAATCGCTTTTGTGCAGAAAACAGTAACACTTGTTCAGAACGAAAGAAAGCACAGAGCCCCAGATTTGCTGTTGTCCTGGAGAGCTTGCAGAACACTGGGGAAAAGCAGGCAGAGAATTCCCTGCTAGCACCTTCTCTGTGCCTGTTCACATTGCTTCGCAGAATCGCTTTTGTGCAGAAAACAGTAACACTTGTTCAGAACGAAAGAAAGCACAGAGCCCCAGATTTTATGTTGTCCTGGAGAGCTTGCAGAGCACTGCGGAAAAGCAGGCAGAGAATTCCCTGCTAGCACCTTCTCTGTGCCTGTTCACATTGCTGCGCAGAATCGCTTTTGTGCAGAAAACACTAACACTTGTTCAGAACGAAAGAAAGCACAGAGCCCCAGATTTTATGTTGTCCTGGAGGGCTTGCAGAGCACTGGGGAAAGGCAGGCAGAGAATTCCCTGCTAGCACCTTCTCTGTGCCTGGGAGGCAGAAGTGTTCACATTGCTTGGCAGAATCACTTCTGTGCAGAAAACAGTAACACTTGTTCAGAACGAAAGAAAGCACAGAGCCCCAGATTTTATGTTGTCCTGGAGAGCTTGCAGAGCACTGCGGAAAAGCAGGCAGAGAATTCCCTGCTAGCACCTTCTCTGTGCCTGGGAAGCAGAAGTGTTCACATTGCTTGGCAGAATCGCTTTTGTGCAGAAAACCGTAACACTTGTTCAGAACGAAAGAAAGCACAGAGCCCCAGATTTTATGTTGTCCTGGAGAGCTTGCAGAGCACTGGGGAAAGGCAGGCAGAGAATTCCCTGCTAGCACCTTCTCTGTGCCTGGGAAGCAGAACTGTTCACATTGCTTGGCAGAATCGGTTTTGTGCAGAAAACAGTAACACTTGTTCAGAACGAAAGAAAGCACAGAGCCCCAGATTTGCTGTTGTCCTGGAGAGCTTGCAGAGCACTGCGGAAAAGCAGGCAGAGAATTCCCTGCTAGCACCTTCTCTGTGCCTGTTCACATTGCTTCGCAGAATCGCTTTTGTGCAGAAAACAGTAACACTTGTTCAGAACGAAAGAAAGCACAGAGCCCCAGATTTTATGTTGTCCTGGAGAGCTTGCAGAGCACTGGGGAAAGGCAGGCAGAGAATTCCCTGCTAGCACCTTCTCTGTGCCTGGGAAGCAGAAGTGTTCACATTGCTTCGCAGAATCGCTTTTGTGCAGAAAACAGTAACACTTGTTCAGAACGAAACAAAGCACAGAGCCCCAGATTTTATGTTGTCCTGGAGAGCTTGCAGAGCACTGGGGAAAGGCAGGCAGAGAATTCCCTGCTAGCACCTTCTCTGTGTCTGGGAAGCAGAAGTGTTCACATTGCTTCGCAGAATCGCTTTTGTGCAGAAAACAGTAACACTTGTTCAGAACGAAAGAAAGCACAGAGCCCCAGATTTTATGTTGTCCTGGAGAGCTTGCAGAGCACTGGGGAAAAGCAGGCAGAGAATTCCCTGATAGCACCTTCTCTGTGCCTGTTCACATTGCTTCGCATAATCGCTTTTGTGCAGAAAACAGTAACACTTGTTCAGAACGAAAGAAAGCACAGAGCCCCAGATTTTATGTTGTCCTGGAGAGCTTGCAGAGCACTGGGGAAAGGCAGGCAGAGAATTCCCTGCTAGCACCTTCTCTGTGCCTGGGAAGCAGAAATGTTCACATTGCTTCGCAGAATCGCTTTTGTGCAGAAAACAGTAACACTTGTTCAGAACGAAAGAAAGCACAGAGCCCCAGATTTGCTGTTGTCCTGGAGAGCTTGCAGAGCACTGGGGAAAGGCAGGCAGAGAATTCCCTGCTAGCACCTTCTCTGTGCCTGGGAAGCAGAACTGTTCACATTGCTTGGCAGAATCGCTTTTGTGCAGAAAACAGTAACACTTGTTCAGAACGAAAGAAAGCACAGAGCCCCAGATTTTATGTTGTCCTGGAGAGCTTGCAGAGCACTGCGGAAAAGCAGGCAGAGAATTCCCTGCTAGCACCTTCTCTGTGCCTGGGAAGCAGAAGTGTTCACATTGCTTGGCAGAATCGCTTTTGTGCAGAAAACCGTAACACTTGTTCAGAACGAAAGAAAGCACAGAGCCCCAGATTTTATGTTGTCCTGGAGAGCTTGCAGAGCACTGGGGAAAGGCAGGCAGAGAATTCCCTGCTAGCACCTTCTCTGTGCCTGGGAAGCAGAACTGTTCACATTGCTTGGCAGAATCGGTTTTGTGCAGAAAACAGTAACACTTGTTCAGAACGAAAGAAAGCACAGAGCCCCAGATTTGCTGTTGTCCTGGAGAGCTTGCAGAGTACTGGGGAAAGGCAGGCAGAGAATTCCCTGCTAGCACCTTCTCTGTGCCTGGGAAGCAGAAGTGTTCACATTGCTTTGCAGAATCAGTTTTGTGCAGAAAACAGTAACACTTGTTCAGAACGAAAGAAAGCACAGAGCCCCAGGTTTGCTGTTGTCCTGGAGAGCTTGCAGAGCACTGCGGAAAAGCAGGCAGAGAATTCCCTGCTAGCACCTTCTCTGTGCCTGTTCACATTGCTTCGCAGAATCGCTTTTGTGCAGAAAACAGTAACACTTGTTCAGAACGAAAGAAAGCACAGAGCCCCAGATTTTATGTTGTCCTGGAGAGCTTGCAGAGCACTGGGGAAAAGCAGGCAGAGAATTCCCTGCTAGCACCTTCTCTGTGCCTGTTCACATTGCTTCGCAGAATCGCTTTTGTGCAGAAAACAGTAACACTTGTTCAGAACGAAAGAAAGCACAGAGCCCCAGATTTTATGTTGTCCTGGAGAGCTTGCAGAGCACTGGGGAAAGGCAGGCAGAGAATTCCCTGCTAGCACCTTCTCTGTGCCTGGGAAGCAGAAATGTTCACATTGCTTGGCAGAATCGCTTTTGTGCAGAAAACAGTAACACTTGTTCAGAACGAAAGAAAGCACAGAGCCCCAGATTTGCTGTTGTCCTGGAGAGCTTGCAGAGCACTGGGGAAAGGCAGGCAGAGAATTCCCTGCTAGCACCTTCTCTGTGCCTGGGAAGCAGAACTGTTCACATTGCTTGGCAGAATCGCTTTTGTGCAGAAAACAGTAACACTTGTTCAGAACGAAAGAAAGCACAGAGCCCCAGATTTTATGTTGTCCTGGAGAGCTTGCAGAGCACTGGGGAAAAGCAGGCAGAGAATTCCCTGCTAGCACCTTCTCTGTGCCTGTTCACATTGCTGCGCAGAATCGCTTTTGTGCAGAAAACACTAACACTTGTTCAGAACGAAAGAAAGCACAGAGCCCCAGATTTTATGTTGTCCTGGAGGGCTTGCAGAGCACTGGGGAAAGGCAGGCAGAGAATTCCCTGCTAGCACCTTCTCTGTGCCTGGGAAGCAGAAGTGTTCACATTGCTTGGCAGAATCACTTCTGTGCAGAAAACAGTAACACTTGTTCAGAACGAAAGAAAGCACAGAGCCCCAGATTTTATGTTGTCCTGGAGAGCTTGCAGAGCACTGCGGAAAAGCAGGCAGAGAATTCCCTGCTAGCACCTTCTCTGTGCCTGGGAAGCAGAAGTGTTCACATTGCTTGGCAGAATCGCTTTTGTGCAGAAAACCGTAACACTTGTTCAGAACGAAAGAAAGCACAGAGCCCCAGATTTTATGTTGTCCTGGAGAGCTTGCAGAGCACAGGGGAAAGGCAGGCAGAGAATTCCCTGCTAGCACCTTCTCTGTGCCTGGGAAGCAGAACTGTTCACATTGCTTGGCAGAATCGGTTTTGTGCAGAAAACAGTAACACTTGTTCAGAACGAAAGAAAGCACAGAGCCCCAGATTTGCTGTTGTCCTGGAGAGCTTGCAGAGTACTGGGGAAAGGCAGGCAGAGAATTCCCTGCTAGCACCTTCTCTGTGCCTGGGAAGCAGAAGTGTTCACATTGCTGCGCAGAATCAGTTTTGTGCAGAAAACAGTAACACTTGTTCAGAACGAAAGAAAGCACAGAGCCCCAGGTTTGCTGTTGTCCTGGAGAGCTTGCAGAGCACTGCGGAAAAGCAGGCAGAGAATTCCCTGCTAGCACCTTCTCTGTGCCTGTTCACATTGCTTCGCAGAATCGCTTTTGTGCAGAAAACAGTAACACTTGTTCAGAACGAAAGAAAGCACAGAGCCCCAGATTTTATGTTGTCCTGGAGAGCTTGCAGAGCACTGGGGAAAGGCAGGCAGAGAATTCCCTGCTAGCACCTTCTCTGTGCCTGGGAAGCAGAAGTGTTCACATTCCTTCGCAGAATCGCTTTTGTGCAGAAAACAGTAACACTTGTTCAGAACGAAAGAAAGCACAGAGCCCCAGATTTGCTGTTGTCCTGGAGAGCTTGCAGAACACTGGGGAAAAGCAGGCAGAGAATTCCCTGCTAGCACCTTCTCTGTGCCTGTTCACATTGCTTCGCATAATCGCTTTTGTGCAGAAAACAGTAACACTTGTTCAGAACGAAAGAAAGCACAGAGCCCCAGATTTTATGTTGTCCTGGAGAGCTTGCAGAGCACTGGGGAAAGGCAGGCAGAGAATTCCCTGCTAGCACCTTCTCTGTGCCTGGGAAGCAGAAGTGTTCACATTGCTTGGCAGAATCGCTTTTGTGCAGAAAACCGTAACACTTGTTCAGAACGAAAGAAAGCACAGAGCCCCAGATTTGCTGTTGTCCTGGAGAGCTTGCAGAGTACTGGGGAAAGGCAGGCAGAGAATTCCCTGCTAGCACCTTCTCTGTGCCTGGGAAGCAGAAGTGTTCACATTGCTTTGCAGAATCAGTTTTGTGCAGAAAACAGTAACACTTGTTCAGAACGAAAGAAAGCACAGAGCCCCAGGTTTGCTGTTGTCCTGGAGAGCTTGCAGAGCACTGCGGAAAAGCAGGCAGAGAATTCCCTGCTAGCACCTTCTCTGTGCCTGTTCACATTGCTTCGCAGAATCGCTTTTGTGCAGAAAACAGTAACACTTGTTCAGAACGAAAGAAAGCACAGAGCCCCAGATTTTATGTTGTCCTGGAGAGCTTGCAGAGCACTGGGGAAAAGCAGGCAGAGAATTCCCTGATAGCACCTTCTCTGTGCCTGTTCACATTGCTGCGCAGAATCGCTTTTGTGCAGAAAACACTAACACTTGTTCAGAACGAAAGAAAGCACAGAGCCCCAGATTTTATGTTGTCCTGGAGGGCTTGCAGAGCACTGGGGAAAGGCAGGCAGAGAATTCCCTGCTAGCACCTTCTCTGTGCCTGGGAAGCAGAAGTGTTCACATTGCTTGGCAGAATCACTTCTGTGCAGAAAACAGTAACACTTGTTCAGAACGAAAGAAAGCACAGAGCCCCAGATTTTATGTTGTCCTGGAGAGCTTGCAGAGCACTGCGGAAAAGCAGGCAGAGAATTCCCTGCTAGCACCTTCTCTGTGCCTGGGAAGCAGAAGTGTTCACATTGCTTGGCAGAATCGCTTTTGTGCAGAAAACCGTAACACTTGTTCAGAACGAAAGAAAGCACAGAGCCCCAGATTTTATGTTGTCCTGGAGAGCTTGCAGAGCACTGGGGAAAGGCAGGCAGAGAATTCCCTGCTAGCACCTTCTCTGTGCCTGGGAAGCAGAACTGTTCACATTGCTTGGCAGAATCGGTTTTGTGCAGAAAACAGTAACACTTGTTCAGAACGAAAGAAAGCACAGAGCCCCAGATTTGCTGTTGTCCTGGAGAGCTTGCAGAGTACTGGGGAAAGGCAGGCAGAGAATTCCCTGCTAGCACCTTCTCTGTGCCTGGGAAGCAGAAGTGTTCACATTGCTGCGCAGAATCAGTTTTGTGCAGAAAACAGTAACACTTGTTCAGAACGAAAGAAAGCACAGAGCCCCAGGTTTGCTGTTGTCCTGGAGAGCTTGCAGAGCACTGCGGAAAAGCAGGCAGAGAATTCCCTGCTAGCACCTTCTCTGTGCCTGTTCACATTGCTTCGCAGAATCGCTTTTGTGCAGAAAACAGTAACACTTGTTCAGAACGAAAGAAAGCACAGAGCCCCAGATTTTATGTTGTCCTGGAGAGCTTGCAGAGCACTGGGGAAAGGCAGGCAGAGAATTCCCTGCTAGCACCTTCTCTGTGCCTGGGAAGCAGAAGTGTTCACATTGCTTGGCAGAATCGCTTTTGTGCAGAAAACCGTAACACTTGTTCAGAACGAAAGAAAGCACAGAGCCCCAGATTTGCTGTTGTCCTGGAGAGCTTGCAGAGTACTGGGGAAAGGCAGGCAGAGAATTCCCTGCTAGCACCTTCTCTGTGCCTGGGAAGCAGAAGTGTTCACATTGCTTTGCAGAATCAGTTTTGTGCAGAAAACAGTAACACTTGTTCAGAACGAAAGAAAGCACAGAGCCCCAGGTTTGCTGTTGTCCTGGAGAGCTTGCAGAGCACTGCGGAAAAGCAGGCAGAGAATTCCCTGCTAGCACCTTCTCTGTGCCTGTTCACATTGCTTCGCAGAATCGCTTTTGTGCAGAAAACAGTAACACTTGTTCAGAACGAAAGAAAGCACAGAGCCCCAGATTTTATGTTGTCCTGGAGAGCTTGCAGAGCACTGGGGAAAAGCAGGCAGAGAATTCCCTGATAGCACCTTCTCTGTGCCTGTTCACATTGCTGCGCAGAATCGCTTTTGTGCAGAAAACACTAACACTTGTTCAGAACGAAAGAAAGCACAGAGCCCCAGATTTTATGTTGTCCTGGAGGGCTTGCAGAGCACTGGGGAAAGGCAGGCAGAGAATTCCCTGCTAGCACCTTCTCTGTGCCTGGGAAGCAGAAGTGTTCACATTGCTTGGCAGAATCACTTCTGTGCAGAAAACAGTAACACTTGTTCAGAACGAAAGAAAGCACAGAGCCCCAGATTTTATGTTGTCCTGGAGAGCTTGCAGAGCACTGCGGAAAAGCAGGCAGAGAATTCCCTGCTAGCACCTTCTCTGTGCCTGGGAAGCAGAAGTGTTCACATTGCTTGGCAGAATCGCTTTTGTGCAGAAAACCGTAACACTTGTTCAGAACGAAAGAAAGCACAGAGCCCCAGATTTTATGTTGTCCTGGAGAGCTTGCAGAGCACTGGGGAAAGGCAGGCAGAGAATTCCCTGCTAGCACCTTCTCTGTGCCTGGGAAGCAGAACTGTTCACATTGCTTGGCAGAATCGGTTTTGTGCAGAAAACAGTAACACTTGTTCAGAACGAAAGAAAGCACAGAGCCCCAGATTTGCTGTTGTCCTGGAGAGCTTGCAGAGTACTGGGGAAAGGCAGGCAGAGAATTCCCTGCTAGCACCTTCTCTGTGCCTGGGAAGCAGAAGTGTTCACATTGCTGCGCAGAATCAGTTTTGTGCAGAAAACAGTAACACTTGTTCAGAACGAAAGAAAGCACAGAGCCCCAGGTTTGCTGTTGTCCTGGAGAGCTTGCAGAGCACTGCGGAAAAGCAGGCAGAGAATTCCCTGCTAGCACCTTCTCTGTGCCTGTTCACATTGCTTCGCAGAATCGCTTTTGTGCAGAAAACAGTAACACTTGTTCAGAACGAAAGAAAGCACAGAGCCCCAGATTTTATGTTGTCCTGGAGAGCTTGCAGAGCACTGGGGAAAGGCAGGCAGAGAATTCCCTGCTAGCACCTTCTCTGTGCCTGGGAAGCAGAAGTGTTCACATTCCTTCGCAGAATCGCTTTTGTGCAGAAAACAGTAACACTTGTTCAGAACGAAAGAAAGCACAGAGCCCCAGATTTGCTGTTGTCCTGGAGAGCTTGCAGAACACTGGGGAAAAGCAGGCAGAGAATTCCCTGCTAGCACCTTCTCTGTGCCTGTTCACATTGCTTCGCATAATCGCTTTTGTGCAGAAAACAGTAACACTTGTTCAGAACGAAAGAAAGCACAGAGCCCCAGATTTTATGTTGTCCTGGAGAGCTTGCAGAGCACTGGGGAAAGGCAGGCAGAGAATTCCCTGCTAGCACCTTCTCTGTGCCTGGGAAGCAGAAGTGTTCACATTGCTTGGCAGAATCGCTTTTGTGCAGAAAACCGTAACACTTGTTCAGAACGAAAGAAAGCACAGAGCCCCAGATTTTATGTTGTCCTGGAGAGCTTGCAGAGTACTGGGGAAAGGCAGGCAGAGAATTCCCTGCTAGCACCTTCTCTGTGCCTGGGAAGCAGAAGTGTTCACATTGCTTTGCAGAATCAGTTTTGTGCAGAAAACAGTAACACTTGTTCAGAACGAAAGAAAGCACAGAGCCCCAGGTTTGCTGTTGTCCTGGAGAGCTTGCAGAGCACTGCGGAAAAGCAGGCAGAGAATTCCCTGCTAGCACCTTCTCTGTGCCTGTTCACATTGCTTCGCAGAATCGCTTTTGTGCAGAAAACAGTAACACTTGTTCAGAACGAAAGAAAGCACAGAGCCCCAGATTTTATGTTGTCCTGGAGAGCTTGCAGAGCACTGGGGAAAGGCAGGCAGAGAATTCCCTGCTAGCACCTTCTCTGTGCCTGGGAAGCAGAAGTGTTCACATTCCTTCGCAGAATCGCTTTTGTGCAGAAAACAGTAACACTTGTTCAGAACGAAAGAAAGCACAGAGCCCCAGATTTGCTGTTGTCCTGGAGAGCTTGCAGAACACTGGGGAAAAGCAGGCAGAGAATTCCCTGCTAGCACCTTCTCTGTGCCTGTTCACATTGCTTCGCATAATCGCTTTTGTGCAGAAAACAGTAACACTTGTTCAGAACGAAAGAAAGCACAGAGCCCCAGATTTTATGTTGTCCTGGAGAGCTTGCAGAGCACTGGGGAAAGGCAGGCAGAGAATTCCCTGCTAGCACCTTCTCTGTGCCTGGGAAGCAGAAGTGTTCACATTGCTTGGCAGAATCGCTTTTGTGCAGAAAACCGTAACACTTGTTCAGAACGAAAGAAAGCACAGAGCCCCAGATTTTATGTTGTCCTGGAGAGCTTGCAGAGTACTGGGGAAAGGCAGGCAGAGAATTCCCTGCTAGCACCTTCTCTGTGCCTGGGAAGCAGAAGTGTTCACATTGCTTTGCAGAATCAGTTTTGTGCAGAAAACAGTAACACTTGTTCAGAACGAAAGAAAGCACAGAGCCCCAGGTTTGCTGTTGTCCTGGAGAGCTTGCAGAGCACTGCGGAAAAGCAGGCAGAGAATTCCCTGCTAGCACCTTCTCTGTGCCTGTTCACATTGCTTCGCAGAATCGCTTTTGTGCAGAAAACAGTAACACTTGTTCAGAACGAAAGAAAGCACAGAGCCCCAGATTTTATGTTGTCCTGGAGAGCTTGCAGAGCACTGGGGAAAAGCAGGCAGAGAATTCCCTGATAGCACCTTCTCTGTGCCTGTTCACATTGCTGCGCAGAATCGCTTTTGTGCAGAAAACACTAACACTTGTTCAGAACGAAAGAAAGCACAGAGCCCCAGATTTTATGTTGTCCTGGAGGGCTTGCAGAGCACTGGGGAAAGGCAGGCAGAGAATTCCCTGCTAGCACCTTCTCTGTGCCTGGGAAGCAGAAGTGTTCACATTGCTTGGCAGAATCACTTCTGTGCAGAAAACAGTAACACTTGTTCAGAACGAAAGAAAGCACAGAGCCCCAGATTTTATGTTGTCCTGGAGAGCTTGCAGAGCACTGCGGAAAAGCAGGCAGAGAATTCCCTGCTAGCACCTTCTCTGTGCCTGGGAAGCAGAAGTGTTCACATTGCTTGGCAGAATCGCTTTTGTGCAGAAAACCGTAACACTTGTTCAGAACGAAAGAAAGCACAGAGCCCCAGATTTTATGTTGTCCTGGAGAGCTTGCAGAGCACAGGGGAAAGGCAGGCAGAGAATTCCCTGCTAGCACCTTCTCTGTGCCTGGGAAGCAGAACTGTTCACATTGCTTGGCAGAATCGGTTTTGTGCAGAAAACAGTAACACTTGTTCAGAACGAAAGAAAGCACAGAGCCCCAGATTTGCTGTTGTCCTGGAGAGCTTGCAGAGTACTGGGGAAAGGCAGGCAGAGAATTCCCTGCTAGCACCTTCTCTGTGCCTGGGAAGCAGAAGTGTTCACATTGCTGCGCAGAATCAGTTTTGTGCAGAAAACAGTAACACTTGTTCAGAACGAAAGAAAGCACAGAGCCCCAGGTTTGCTGTTGTCCTGGAGAGCTTGCAGAGCACTGCGGAAAAGCAGGCAGAGAATTCCCTGCTAGCACCTTCTCTGTGCCTGTTCACATTGCTTCGCAGAATCGCTTTTGTGCAGAAAACAGTAACACTTGTTCAGAACGAAAGAAAGCACAGAGCCCCAGATTTTATGTTGTCCTGGAGAGCTTGCAGAGCACTGGGGAAAGGCAGGCAGAGAATTCCCTGCTAGCACCTTCTCTGTGCCTGGGAAGCAGAAGTGTTCACATTCCTTCGCAGAATCGCTTTTGTGCAGAAAACAGTAACACTTGTTCAGAACGAAAGAAAGCACAGAGCCCCAGATTTGCTGTTGTCCTGGAGAGCTTGCAGAACACTGGGGAAAAGCAGGCAGAGAATTCCCTGCTAGCACCTTCTCTGTGCCTGTTCACATTGCTTCGCATAATCGCTTTTGTGCAGAAAACAGTAACACTTGTTCAGAACGAAAGAAAGCACAGAGCCCCAGATTTTATGTTGTCCTGGAGAGCTTGCAGAGCACTGGGGAAAGGCAGGCAGAGAATTCCCTGCTAGCACCTTCTCTGTGCCTGGGAAGCAGAAGTGTTCACATTGCTTGGCAGAATCGCTTTTGTGCAGAAAACCGTAACACTTGTTCAGAACGAAAGAAAGCACAGAGCCCCAGATTTTATGTTGTCCTGGAGAGCTTGCAGAGCACTGGGGAAAGGCAGGCAGAGAATTCCCTGCTAGCACCTTCTCTGTGCCTGGGAAGCAGAACTGTTCACATTGCTTGGCAGAATCGGTTTTGTGCAGAAAACAGTAACACTTGTTCAGAACGAAAGAAAGCACAGAGCCCCAGATTTGCTGTTGTCCTGGAGAGCTTGCAGAGTACTGGGGAAAGGCAGGCAGAGAATTCCCTGCTAGCACCTTCTCTGTGCCTGGGAAGCAGAAGTGTTCACATTGCTTTGCAGAATCAGTTTTGTGCAGAAAACAGTAACACTTGTTCAGAACGAAAGAAAGCACAGAGCCCCAGGTTTGCTGTTGTCCTGGAGAGCTTGCAGAGCACTGCGGAAAAGCAGGCAGAGAATTCCCTGCTAGCACCTTCTCTGTGCCTGTTCACATTGCTTCGCAGAATCGCTTTTGTGCAGAAAACAGTAACACTTGTTCAGAACGAAAGAAAGCACAGAGCCCCAGATTTTATGTTGTCCTGGAGAGCTTGCAGAGCACTGGGGAAAAGCAGGCAGAGAATTCCCTGATAGCACCTTTTCTGTGCCTGTTCACATTGCTTCGCATAATCGCTTTTGTGCAGAAAACAGTAACACTTGTTCAGAACGAAAGAAAGCACAGAGCCCCAGATTTTATGTTGTCCTGGAGAGCTTGCAGAGCACTGGGGAAAGGCAGGCAGAGAATTCCCTGCTAGCACCTTCTCTGTGCCTGGGAAGCAGAAATGTTCACATTGCTTGGCAGAATCGCTTTTGTGCAGAAAACAGTAACACTTGTTCAGAACGAAAGAAAGCACAGAGCCCCAGATTTGCTGTTGTCCTGGAGAGCTTGCAGAGCACTGGGGAAAGGCAGGCAGAGAATTCCCTGCTAGCACCTTCTCTGTGCCTGGGAAGCAGAACTGTTCACATTGCTTGGCAGAATCGCTTTTGTGCAGAAAACAGTAACACTTGTTCAGAACGAAAGAAAGCACAGAGCCCCAGATTTTATGTTGTCCTGGAGAGCTTGCAGAGCACTGGGGAAAAGCAGGCAGAGAATTCCCTGCTAGCACCTTCTCTGTGCCTGTTCACATTGCTGCGCAGAATCGCTTTTGTGCAGAAAACACTAACACTTGTTCAGAACGAAAGAAAGCACAGAGCCCCAGATTTTATGTTGTCCTGGAGGGCTTGCAGAGCACTGGGGAAAGGCAGGCAGAGAATTCCCTGCTAGCACCTTCTCTGTGCCTGGGAAGCAGAAGTGTTCACATTGCTTGGCAGAATCACTTCTGTGCAGAAAACAGTAACACTTGTTCAGAACGAAAGAAAGCACAGAGCCCCAGATTTTATGTTGTCCTGGAGAGCTTGCAGAGCACTGCGGAAAAGCAGGCAGAGAATTCCCTGCTAGCACCTTCTCTGTGCCTGGGAAGCAGAAGTGTTCACATTGCTTGGCAGAATCGCTTTTGTGCAGAAAACCGTAACACTTGTTCAGAACGAAAGAAAGCACAGAGCCCCAGATTTTATGTTGTCCTGGAGAGCTTGCAGAGCACAGGGGAAAGGCAGGCAGAGAATTCCCTGCTAGCACCTTCTCTGTGCCTGGGAAGCAGAACTGTTCACATTGCTTGGCAGAATCGGTTTTGTGCAGAAAACAGTAACACTTGTTCAGAACGAAAGAAAGCACAGAGCCCCAGATTTGCTGTTGTCCTGGAGAGCTTGCAGAGTACTGGGGAAAGGCAGGCAGAGAATTCCCTGCTAGCACCTTCTCTGTGCCTGGGAAGCAGAAGTGTTCACATTGCTGCGCAGAATCAGTTTTGTGCAGAAAACAGTAACACTTGTTCAGAACGAAAGAAAGCACAGAGCCCCAGATTTTATGTTGTCCTGGAGAGCTTGCAGAGCACTGCGGAAAAGCAGGCAGAGAATTCCCTGCTAGCACCTTCTCTGTGCCTGTTCACATTGCTTCGCAGAATCGCTTTTGTGCAGAAAACAGTAACACTTGTTCAGAACGAAAGAAAGCACAGAGCCCCAGATTTTATGTTGTCCTGGAGAGCTTGCAGAGCACTGGGGAAAGGCAGGCAGAGAATTCCCTGCTAGCACCTTCTCTGTGCCTGGGAAGCAGAAGTGTTCACATTCCTTCGCAGAATCGCTTTTGTGCAGAAAACAGTAACACTTGTTCAGAACGAAAGAAAGCACAGAGCCCCAGATTTGCTGTTGTCCTGGAGAGCTTGCAGAACACTGGGGAAAAGCAGGCAGAGAATTCCCTGCTAGCACCTTCTCTGTGCCTGTTCACATTGCTTCGCATAATCGCTTTTGTGCAGAAAACAGTAACACTTGTTCAGAACGAAAGAAAGCACAGAGCCCCAGATTTTATGTTGTCCTGGAGAGCTTGCAGAGCACTGGGGAAAGGCAGGCAGAGAATTCCCTGCTAGCACCTTCTCTGTGCCTGGGAAGCACAAGTGTTCACATTGCTTCGCAGAATCGCTTTTGTGCAGAAAACAGTAACACTTGTTCAGAACGAAAGAAAGCACAGAGCCCCAGATTTGCTGTTGTCCTGGAGAGCTTGCAGAGTACTGGGGAAAGGCAGGCAGAGAATTCCCTGCTAGCACCTTCTCTGTGCCTGGGAAGCAGAAGTGTTCACATTGCTTTGCAGAATCAGTTTTGTGCAGAAAACAGTAACACTTGTTCAGAACGAAAGAAAGCACAGAGCCCCAGGTTTGCTGTTGTCCTGGAGAGCTTGCAGAGCACTGCGGAAAAGCAGGCAGAGAATTCCCTGCTAGCACCTTCTCTGTGCCTGTTCACATTGCTTCGCAGAATCGCTTTTGTGCAGAAAACAGTAACACTTGTTCAGAACGAAAGAAAGCACAGAGCCCCAGATTTTATGTTGTCCTGGAGAGCTTGCAGAGCACTGGGGAAAAGCAGGCAGAGAATTCCCTGATAGCACCTTCTCTGTGCCTGTTCACATTGCTGCGCAGAATCGCTTTTGTGCAGAAAACACTAACACTTGTTCAGAACGAAAGAAAGCACAGAGCCCCAGATTTTATGTTGTCCTGGAGGGCTTGCAGAGCACTGGGGAAAGGCAGGCAGAGAATTCCCTGCTAGCACCTTCTCTGTGCCTGGGAAGCAGAAGTGTTCACATTGCTTGGCAGAATCACTTCTGTGCAGAAAACAGTAACACTTGTTCAGAACGAAAGAAAGCACAGAGCCCCAGATTTTATGTTGTCCTGGAGAGCTTGCAGAGCACTGGGGAAAGGCAGGCAGAGAATTCCCTGCTAGCACCTTCTCTGTGCCTGGGAAGCAGAAGTGTTCACATTGCTTGGCAGAATCGCTTTTGTGCAGAAAACCGTAACACTTGTTCAGAACGAAAGAAAGCACAGAGCCCCAGATTTTATGTTGTCCTGGAGAGCTTGCAGAGCACTGGGGAAAGGCAGGCAGAGAATTCCCTGCTAGCACCTTCTCTGTGCCTGGGAAGCAGAACTGTTCACATTGCTTGGCAGAATCGGTTTTGTGCAGAAAACAGTAACACTTGTTCAGAACGAAAGAAAGCACAGAGCCCCAGATTTGCTGTTGTCCTGGAGAGCTTGCAGAGTACTGGGGAAAGGCAGGCAGAGAATTCCCTGCTAGCACCTTCTCTGTGCCTGGGAAGCAGAAGTGTTCACATTGCTTTGCAGAATCAGTTTTGTGCAGAAAACAGTAACACTTGTTCAGAACGAAAGAAAGCACAGAGCCCCAGGTTTGCTGTTGTCCTGGAGAGCTTGCAGAGCACTGCGGAAAAGCAGGCAGAGAATTCCCTGCTAGCACCTTCTCTGTGCCTGTTCACATTGCTTCGCAGAATCGCTTTTGTGCAGAAAACAGTAACACTTGTTCAGAACGAAAGAAAGCACAGAGCCCCAGATTTTATGTTGTCCTGGAGAGCTTGCAGAGCACTGGGGAAAAGCAGGCAGAGAATTCCCTGATAGCACCTTCTCTGTGCCTGTTCACATTGCTTCGCATAATCGCTTTTGTGCAGAAAACAGTAACACTTGTTCAGAATGAAAGAAAGCACAGAGCCCCAGATTTTATGTTGTCCTGGAGAGCTTGCAGAGCACTGGGGAAAGGCAGGCAGAGAATTCCCTGCTAGCACCTTCTCTGTGCCTGGGAAGCAGAAATGTTCACATTGCTTGGCAGAATCGCTTTTGTGCAGAAAACAGTAACACTTGTTCAGAACGAAAGAAAGCACAGAGCCCCAGATTTGCTGTTGTCCTGGAGAGCTTGCAGAGCACTGGGGAAAGGCAGGCAGAGAATTCCCTGCTAGCACCTTCTCTGTGCCTGGGAAGCAGAACTGTTCACATTGCTTGGCAGAATCGCTTTTGTGCAGAAAACAGTAACACTTGTTCAGAACGAAAGAAAGCACAGAGCCCCAGATTTTATGTTGTCCTGGAGAGCTTGCAGAGCACTGCGGAAAAGCAGGCAGAGAATTCCCTGCTAGCACCTTCTCTGTGCCTGTTCACATTGCTGCGCAGAATCGCTTTTGTGCAGAAAACACTAACACTTGTTCAGAACGAAAGAAAGCACAGAGCCCCAGATTTTATGTTGTCCTGGAGGGCTTGCAGAGCACTGGGGAAAGGCAGGCAGAGAATTCCCTGCTAGCACCTTCTCTGTGCCTGGGAGGCAGAAGTGTTCACATTGCTTGGCAGAATCACTTCTGTGCAGAAAACAGTAACACTTGTTCAGAACGAAAGAAAGCACAGAGCCCCAGATTTTATGTTGTCCTGGAGAGCTTGCAGAGCACTGGGGAAAGGCAGGCAGAGAATTCCCTGCTAGCACCTTCTCTGTGCCTGGGAAGCAGAAGTGTTCACATTCCTTCGCAGAATCGCTTTTGTGCAGAAAACAGTAACACTTGTTCAGAACGAAAGAAAGCACAGAGCCCCAGATTTGCTGTTGTCCTGGAGAGCTTGCAGAACACTGGGGAAAAGCAGGCAGAGAATTCCCTGCTAGCACCTTCTCTGTGCCTGTTCACATTGCTTCGCATAATCGCTTTTGTGCAGAAAACAGTAAGACTTGTTCAGAACGAAAGAAAGCACAGAGCCCCAGATTTTATGTTGTCCTGGAGAGCTTGCAGAGCACTGGGGAAAGGCAGGCAGAGAATTCCCTGCTAGCACCTTCTCTGTGCCTGGGAAGCAGAAGTGTTCACATTGCTTGGCAGAATCGGTTTTGTGCAGAAAACAGTAACACTTGTTCAGAACGAAAGAAAGCACAGAGCCCCAGATTTTATGTTGTCCTGGAGAGCTTGCAGAGCACTGGAGAAAAACAGGCAGAGAATTCCCTGCTAGCACCTTCTCTGTGCCTGTTCACATTGCTTCGCATAATCGCTTTTGTGCAGAAAACAGTAACACTTGTTCAGAACGAAAGAAAGCACAGAGCCCCAGATTTTATGTTGTCCTGGAGAGCTTGCAGAGCACTGGGGAAAGGCAGGCAGAGAATGCCCTGTTAGCACCTTCTCTGTGCCTGGGAAGCAGAAGGGTTCACATTCCTTCGCAGAATCGCTTTTGTGCAGAAAACAGTAACACTTGTTCAGAACGAAAGAAAGCACAGAGCCCCAGATTTGCTGTTGTCCTGGGGAGCTTGCAGAACACTGGGGAAAAGCAGGCAGAGAATTCCCTGCTAGCACCTTTTCTGTGCCTGTTCACATTGCTTAGCATAATCGCTTTTGTGCAGAAAACCGTAACACTTGTTCAGAACGAAAGAAAGCACAGAGCCCCAGATTTTATGTTGTCCTGGAGAGCTTGCAGAGCACTGGGGAAAAGCAGGCAGAGAATTCCCTGCTAGCACCTTCTCTGTGCCTGTTCACATTGCTTCGCAGAATCGCTTTTGTGCAGAAAACAGTAACACTTGTTCAGAACGAAAGAAAGCACAGAGCCCCAGATTTGCTGTTGTCCTGGAGAGCTTGCAGAGCACTGGGGAAAGGCAGGCAGAGAATTCCCTGCTAGCACCTTCTCTGTGCCTGGGAAGCAGAACTGTTCACATTGCTTGGCAGAATCGCTTTTGTGCAGAAAACAGTAACACTTGTTCAGAACGAAAGAAAGCACAGAGCCCCAGATTTTATGTTGTCCTGGAGAGCTTGCAGAGCACTGGGGAAAGGCAGGCAGAGAATTCCCTGCTAGCACCTTCTCTGTGCCTGTTCACATTGCTTCGCAGAATCGCTTTTGTGCAGAAAACAGTAACACTTGTTCAGAACGAAAGAAAGCACAGAGCCCCAGATTTTATGTTGTCCTGGAGAGCTTGCAGAGCACTGCGGAAAAGCAGGCAGAGAATTCCCTGCTAGCACCTTCTCTGTGCCTGTTCACATTGCTGCGCGGAATCGCTTTTGTGCAGAAAACACTAACACTTGTTCAGAACGAAAGAAAGCACAGAGCCCCAGATTTTATGTTGTCCTGGAGGGCTTGCAGAGCACTGCGGAAAAGCAGGCAGAGAATTCCCTGCTAGCACCTTCTCTGTGCCTGTTCACATTGCTTCGCAGAATCGCTTTTGTGCAGAAAACAGTAACACTTGTTCAGAACGAAAGAAAGCACAGAGCCCCAGATTTTATGTTGTCCTGGAGAGCTTGCAGAGCACAGGGGAAAGGCAGGCAGAGAATTCCCTGCTAGCACCTTCTCTGTGCCTGGGAAGCAGAAGTGTTCACATTCCTTCGCAGAATCGCTTTTGTGCAGAAAACAGTAACACTTGTTCAGAACGAAAGAAAGCACAGAGCCCCGGATTTGCTGTTGTCCTGGAGAGCTTGCAGAGCACTGCGGAAAAGCAGGCAGAGAATTCCCTGCTAGCACCTTCTCTGTGCCTGTTCACATTGCTTCGCATAATCGCTTTTGTGCAGAAAACAGTAACACTTGTTCAGAACGAAAGAAAGCACAGAGCCCCAGATTTTATGTTGTCCTGGAGAGCTTGCAGAGCACTGGGGAAAAGCAGGCAGAGAATTCCCTGATAGCACCTTTTCTGTGCCTGTTCACATTCCTTCGCAGAATCGGTTTTGTGCAGAAAACAGTAACACTTGTTCAGAACGAAAGAAAGCACAGAGCCCCAGATTTTATGTTGTCCTGGAGAGCTTGCAGAGCACTGGGGAAAGGCAGGCAGAGAATTCCCTGCTAGCACCTTCTCTGTGCCTGGGAAACAGAAGTGTTCACATTGCTTCGCAGAATCGCTTTTGTGCAGAAAACAGTAACACTTGTTCAGAACGAAACAAAGCACAGAGCCCCAGATTTTATGTTGTCCTGGAGAGCTTGCATAGCACTGGGGAAAGGCAGGCAGAGAATTCCCTGCTAGCACCTTCTCTGTGCCTGGGAAGCAGAACTGTTCACATTGCTTCGCAGAATCGCTTTTGTGCAGAAAACAGTAACACTTGTTCAGAACGAAAGAAAGCACAGAGCCCCAGATTTGCTGTTGTCCTGGAGAGCTTGCAGAACACTGGGGAAAAGCAGGCAGAGAATTCCCTGCTAGCACCTTCTCTGTGCCTGTTCACATTGCTGCGCAGAATCGCTTTTGTGCAGAAAACAGTAACACTTGTTCAGAACGAAAGAAAGCACAGAGCCCCAGATTTTATGTTGTCCTGGAGGGCTTGCAGAGCACTGCGGAAAAGCAGGCAGAGAATTCCCTGCTAGCACCTTCTCTGTGCCTGGGAAGCAGAAGTGTTCACATTGCTTGGCAGAATCGCTTTTGTGCAGAAAACCGTAACACTTGTTCAGAACGAAAGAAAGCACAGAGCCCCAGATTTTATGTTGTCCTGGAGAGCTTGCAGAGCACTGGGGAAAGGCAGGCAGAGAATTCCCTGCTAGCACCTTCTCTGTGCCTGGGAAGCAGAACTGTTCACATTGCTTGGCAGAATCGGTTTTGTGCAGAAAACAGTAACACTTGTTCAGAACGAAAGAAAGCACAGAGCCCCAGGTTTGCTGTTGTCCTGGAGAGCTTGCAGAGCACTGCGGAAAAGCAGGCAGAGAATTCCCTGCTAGCACCTTCTCTGTGCCTGTTCACATTGCTTCGCAGAATCACTTTTGTGCAGAAAACAGTAACACTTGTTCAGAACGAAAGAAAGCACAGAGCCCCAGATTTTATGTTGTCCTGGAGAGCTTGCAGAGCACTGGGGAAAGGCAGGCAGAGAATTCCCTGCTAGCACCTTCTCTGTGCCTGGGAAGCAGAAGTGTTCACATTCCTTCGCAGAATCGCTTTTGTGCAGAAAACAGTAACACTTGTTCAGAACGAAAGAAAGCACAGAGCCCCAGATTTGCTGTTGTCCTGGAGAGCTTGCAGAACACTGGGGAAAAGCAGGCAGAGAATTCCCTGCTAGCACCTTCTCTGTGCCTGTTCACATTGCTTCGCATAATCGCTTTTGTGCAGAAAACAGTAACACTTGTTCAGAACGAAAGAAAGCACAGAGCCCCAGATTTTATGTTGTCCTGGAGAGCTTGCAGAGCACTGGGGAAAGGCAGGCAGAGAATTCCCTGCTAGCACCTTCTCTGTGCCTGGGAAGCAGAAGTGTTCACATTGCTTGGCAGAATCGGTTTTGTGCAGAAAACAGTAACACTTGTTCAGAACGAAAGAAAGCACAGAGCCCCAGATTTTATGTTGTCCTGGAGAGCTTGCAGAGCACTGGAGAAAAACAGGCAGAGAATTCCCTGCTAGCACCTTCTCTGTGCCTGTTCACATTGCTTCGCAGAATCGCTTTTGTGCAGAAAACAGTAACACTTGTTCAGAACGAAAGAAAGCACAGAGCCCCAGATTTGCTGTTGTCCTGGAGAGCTTGCAGAGCACTTGGGAAAGGCAGGCAGAGAATTCCCTGCTAGCACCTTCTCTGTGCCTGGGAAGCAGAACTGTTCACATTGCTTGGCAGAATCGCTTTTGTGCAGAAAACAGTAACACTTGTTCAGAACGAAAGAAAGCACAGAGCCCCAGATTTTATGTTGTCCTGGAGAGCTTGCAGAGCACTGGGGAAAGGCAGGCAGAGAATTCCCTGCTAGCACCTTCTCTGTGCCTGTTCACATTGCTTCGCAGAATCGCTTTTGTGCAGAAAACAGTAACACTTGTTCAGAACGAAAGAAAGCACAGAGCCCCAGATTTTATGTTGTCCTGGAGAGCTTGCAGAGCACTGCGGAAAAGCAGGCAGAGAATTCCCTGCTAGCACCTTCTCTGTGCCTGTTCACATTGCTGCGCGGAATCGCTTTTGTGCAGAAAACACTAACACTTGTTCAGAACGAAAGAAAGCACAGAGCCCCAGATTTTATGTTGTCCTGGAGGGCTTGCAGAGCACTGCGGAAAAGCAGGCAGAGAATTCCCTGCTAGCACCTTCTCTGTGCCTGGGAAGCAGAACTGTTCACATTGCTTGGCAGAATCAGTTTTGTGCAGAAAACAGTAACACTTGTTCAGAACGAAAGAAAGCACAGAGCCCCAGGTTTGCTGTTGTCCTGGAGAGCTTGCAGAGCACTGCGGAAAAGCAGGCAGAGAATTCCCTGCTAGCACCTTCTCTGTGCCTGTTCACATTGCTTCGCAGAATCGCTTTTGTGCAGAAAACAGTAACACTTGTTCAGAACGAAAGAAAGCACAGAGCCCCAGATTTTATGTTGTCCTGGAGAGCTTGCAGAGCACTGGGGAAAGGCAGGCAGAGAATTCCCTGCTAGCACCTTCTCTGTGCCTGGGAAGCAGAAGTGTTCACATTCCTTCGCAGAATCGCTTTTGTGCAGAAAACAGTAACACTTGTTCAGAACGAAAGAAAGCACAGAGCCCCGGATTTGCTGTTGTCCTGGAGAGCTTGCAGAGCACTGGGGAAAAGCAGGCAGAGAATTCCCTGCTAGCACCTTCTCTGTGCCTGTTCACATTGCTTCGCATAATCGCTTTTGTGCAGAAAACAGTAACACTTGTTCAGAACGAAAGAAAGCACAGAGCCCCAGATTTTATGTTGTCCTGGAGAGCTTGCAGAGCACTGGGGAAAAGCAGGCAGAGAATTCCCTGATAGCACCTTTTCTGTGCCTGTTCACATTCCTTCGCAGAATCGGTTTTGTGCAGAAAACAGTAACACTTGTTCAGAACGAAAGAAAGCACAGAGCCCCAGATTTTATGTTGTCCTGGAGAGCTTGCAGAGCACTGGGGAAAGGCAGGCAGAGAATTCCCTGCTAGCACCTTCTCTGTGCCTGGGAAGCAGAAGTGTTCACATTGCTTCGCAGAATCGCTTTTGTGCAGAAAACAGTAACACTTGTTCAGAACGAAACAAAGCACAGAGCCCCAGATTTTATGTTGTCCTGGAGAGCTTGCAGAGCACTGGGGAAAAGCAGGCAGAGAATTCCCTGATAGCACCTTCTCTGTGCCTGTTCACATTGCTTCGCATAATCGCTTTTGTGCAGAAAACAGTAACACTTGTTCAGAACGAAAGAAAGCACAGAGCCCCAGATTTTATGTTGTCCTGGAGAGCTTGCAGAGCACTGGGGAAAGGCAGGCAGAGAATTCCCTGCTAGCACCTTCTCTGTGCCTGGGAAGCAGAACTGTTCACATTGCTTCGCAGAATCGCTTTTGTGCAGAAAACAGTAACACTTGTTCAGAACGAAAGAAAGCACAGAGCCCCAGATTTTATGTTGTCCTGGAGAGCTTGCAGAGCACTGGGGAAAGGCAGGCAGAGAATTCCCTGCTAGCACCTTCTCTGTGCCTGGGAAGCAGAAGTGTTCACATTGCTTCGCAGAATCGCTTTTGTGCAGAAAACAGTAACACTTGTTCAGAACGAAAGAAAGCACAGAGCCCCAGATTTTATGTTGTCCTGGAGAGCTTGCAGAGCACTGGGGAAAAGCAGGCAGAGAATTCCCTGATAGCACCTTCTCTGTGCCTGTTCACATTGCTTCGCATAATCGCTTTTGTGCAGAAAACAGTAACACTTGTTCAGAACGAAAGAAAGCACAGAGCCCCAGATTTTATGTTGTCCTGGAGAGCTTGCAGAGCACTGGGGAAAGGCAGGCAGAGAATTCCCTGCTAGCACCTTCTCTGTGCCTGGGAAGCAGAACTGTTCACATTGCTTCGCAGAATCGCTTTTGTGCAGAAAACAGTAACACTTGTTCAGAACGAAACAAAGCACAGAGCCCCAGATTTTATGTTGTCCTGGAGAGCTTGCAGAGCACTGGGGAAAAGCAGGCAGAGAATTCCCTGATAGCACCTTCTCTGTGCCTGTTCACATTGCTTCGCATAATCGCTTTTGTGCAGAAAACAGTAACACTTGTTCAGAACGAAAGAAAGCACAGAGCCCCAGATTTTATGTTGTCCTGGAGAGCTTGCAGAGCACTGGGGAAAGGCAGGCAGAGAATTCCCTGCTAGCACCTTCTCTGTGCCTGGGAAGCAGAACTGTTCACATTGCTTCGCAGAATCGCTTTTGTGCAGAAAACAGTAACACTTGTTCAGAACGAAAGAAAGCACAGAGCCCCAGATTTTATGTTGTCCTGGAGAGCTTGCAGAGCACTGGGGAAAGGCAGGCAGAGAATTCCCTGCTAGCACCTTCTCTGTGCCTGGGAAGCAGAAGTGTTCACATTGCTTCGCAGAATCGCTTTTGTGCAGAAAACAGTAACACTTGTTCAGAACGAAAGAAAGCACAGAGCCCCAGATTTTATGTTGTCCTGGAGAGCTTGCAGAGCACTGGGGAAAAGCAGGCAGAGAATTCCCTGATAGCACCTTCTCTGTGCCTGTTCACATTGCTTCGCATAATCGCTTTTGTGCAGAAAACAGTAACACTTGTTCAGAACGAAAGAAAGCACAGAGCCCCAGATTTTATGTTGTCCTGGAGAGCTTGCAGAGCACTGGGGAAAGGCAGGCAGAGAATTCCCTGCTAGCACCTTCTCTGTGCCTGGGAAGCAGAACTGTTCACATTGCTTGGCAGAATCGCTTTTGTGCAGAAAACAGTAACACTTGTTCAGAACGAAAGAAAGCACAGAGCCCCAGATTTGCTGTTGTCCTGGAGAGCTTGCAGAGCACTGGGGAAAGGCAGGCAGAGAATTCCCTGCTAGCACCTTCTCTGTGCCTGGGAAGCAGAACTGTTCACATTGCTTGGCAGAATCTCTTTTGTGCAGAAAACAGTAACACTTGTTCAGAACGAAAGAAAGCACAGAGCCCCAGATTTTATGTTGTCCTGGAGAGCTTGCAGAGCACTGGGGAAAGGCAGGCAGAGAATTCCCTGCTAGCACCTTCTCTGTGCCTGGGAAGCAGAACTGTTCACATTGCTTGGCAGAATCGCTTTTGTGCAGAAAACCGTAACACTTGTTCAGAACGAAAGAAAGCACAGAGCCCCAGATTTTATGTTGTCCTGGAGAGCTTGCAGAGCACTGCGGAAAAGCAGGCATAGAATTCCCTGCTAGCACCTTCTCTGTGCCTGGGAAGCAGAAGTGTTCACATTGCTTGGCAGAATCACTTCTGTGCAGAAAACAGTAACACTTGTTCAGAACGAAAGAAAGCACAGAGCCCCAGATTTTATGTTGTCCTGGAGAGCTTGCAGAGCACTGCGGAAAAGCAGGCAGAGAATTCCCTGCTAGCACCTTCTCTGTGCCTGGGAAGCAGAAGTGTTCACATTGCTTGGCAGAATCGCTTTTGTGCAGAAAACCGTAACACTTGTTCAGAACGAAAGAAAGCACAGAGCCCCAGATTTTATGTTGTCCTGGAGAGCTTGCAGAGCACTGGGGAAAGGCAGGCAGAGAATTCCCTGCTAGCACCTTCTCTGTGCCTGGGAAGCAGAACTGTTCACATTGCTTGGCAGAATCGGTTTTGTGCAGAAAACAGTAACACTTGTTCAGAACGAAAGAAAGCACAGAGCCCCAGATTTGCTGTTGTCCTGGAGAGCTTGCAGAGCACTGGGGAAAGGCAGGCAGAGAATTCCCTGCTAGCACCTTCTCTGTGCCTGGGAAGCAGAACTGTTCACATTGCTTGGCAGAATCGCTTTTGTACAGAAAACAGTAACACTTGTTCAGAACGAAAGAAAGCACAGAGCCCCAGGTTTGCTGTTGTCCTGGAGAGCTTGCAGAGCACTGGGGAAAAGCAGGCAGAGAATTCCCTGCTAGCACCTTCTCTGTGCCTGTTCACATTGCTTCGCAGAATCGCTTTTGTGCAGAAAACAGTAACACTTGTTCAGAACGAAAGAAAGCACAGAGCCCCAGATTTTATGTTGTCCTGGAGAGCTTGCAGAGCACTGGGGAAAAGCAGGCAGAGAATTCCCTGATAGCACCTTCTCTGTGCCTGTTCACATTGCTTCGCATAATCGCTTTTGTGCAGAAAACAGTAACACTTGTTCAGAACGAAAGAAAGCACAGAGCCCCAGATTTTATGTTGTCCTGGAGAGCTTGCAGAGCACTGGGGAAAGGCAGGCAGAGAATTCCCTGCTAGCACCTTCTCTGTGCCTGGGAAGCAGAACTGTTCACATTGCTTGGCAGAATCGCTTTTGTGCAGAAAACAGTAACACTTGTTCAGAACGAAAGAAAGCACAGAGCCGCAGATTTTATGTTGTCCTGGAGAGCTTGCAGAGCACTGCGGAAAAGCAGGCATAGAATTCCCTGCTAGCACCTTCTCTGTGCCTGTTCACATTGCTGCGCAGAATCGCTTTTGTGCAGAAAACACTAACACTTGTTCAGAACGAAAGAAAGCACAGAGCCCCAGATTTTATGTTGTCCTGGAGGGCTTGCAGAGCACTGGGGAAAGGCAGGCAGAGAATTCCCTGCTAGCACCTTCTCTGTGCCTGGGAGGCAGAAGTGTTCACATTGCTTGGCAGAATCACTTCTGTGCAGAAAACAGTAACACTTGTTCAGAACGAAAGAAAGCACAGAGCCCCAGATTTTATGTTGTCCTGGAGAGCTTGCAGAGCACAGGGGAAAGGCAGGCAGAGAATTCCCTGCTAGCACCTTCTCTGTGCCTGGGAAGCAGAACTGTTCACATTGCTTGGCAGAATCGCTTTTGTGCAGAAAACCGTAACACTTGTTCAGAACGAAAGAAAGCACAGAGCCCCAGATTTTATGTTGTCCTGGAGAGCTTGCAGAGCACTGCGGAAAAGCAGGCATAGAATTCCCTGCTAGCACCTTCTCTGTGCCTGGGAAGCAGAAGTGTTCACATTGCTTGGCAGAATCACTTCTGTGCAGAAAACAGTAACACTTGTTCAGAACGAAAGAAAGCACAGAGCCCCAGATTTTATGTTGTCCTGGAGAGCTTGCAGAGCACTGCGGAAAAGCAGGCAGAGAATTCCCTGCTAGCACCTTCTCTGTGCCTGGGAAGCAGAAGTGTTCACATTGCTTGGCAGAATCGCTTTTGTGCAGAAAACCGTAACACTTGTTCAGAACGAAAGAAAGCACAGAGCCCCAGATTTTATGTTGTCCTGGAGAGCTTGCAGAGCACTGGGGAAAGGCAGGCAGAGAATTCCCTGCTAGCACCTTCTCTGTGCCTGGGAAGCAGAAGTGTTCACATTGCTTTGCAGAATCAGTTTTGTGCAGAAAACAGTAACACTTGTTCAGAACGAAAGAAAGCACAGAGCCCCAGATTTTATGTTGTCCTGGAGAGCTTGCAGAGCACAGGGGAAAGGCAGGCAGAGAATTCCCTGCTAGCACCTTCTCTGTGCCTGGGAAGCAGAACTGTTCACATTGCTTGGCAGAATCGCTTTTGTGCAGAAAACAGTAACACTTGTTCAGAACGAAAGAAAGCACAGAGCCCCAGATTTGCTGTTGTCCTGGAGAGCTTGCAGAGTACTGGGGAAAGGCAGGCAGAGAATTCCCTGCTAGCACCTTCTCTGTGCCTGGGAAGCAGAAGTGTTCACATTGCTTGGCAGAATCAGTTTTGTGCAGAAAACAGTAACACTTGTTCAGAACGAAAGAAAGCACAGAGCCCCAGGTTTGCTGTTGTCCTGGAGAGCTTGCAGAGCACTGCAGAAAAGCAGGCAGAGAATACCCTGCTAGCACCTTCTCTGTGCCTGTTCACATTGCTTCGCAGAATCGCTTTTGTGCAGAAAACAGTAACACTTGTTCAGAACGAAAGAAAGCACAGAGCCCCAGATTTTATGTTGTCCTGGAGAGCTTGCAGAGCACTGGGGAAAAGCAGGCAGAGAATTCCCTGATAGCACCTTCTCTGTGCCTGTTCACATTGCTTCGCATAATCGCTTTTGTGCAGAAAACAGTAACACTTGTTCAGAACGAAAGAAAGCACAGAGCCCCAGATTTTATGTTGTCCTGGAGAGCTTGCAGAGCACTGGGGAAAGGCAGGCAGAGAATTCCCTGCTAGCACCTTCTCTGTGCCTGGGAAGCAGAACTGTTCACATTGCTTGGCAGAATCGCTTTTGTGCAGAAAACAGTAACACTTGTTCAGAACGAAAGAAAGCACAGAGCCGCAGATTTTATGTTGTCCTGGAGAGCTTGCATAGCACTGCGGAAAAGCAGGCATAGAATTCCCTGCTAGCACCTTCTCTGTGCCTGTTCACATTGCTGCGCAGAATCGCTTTTGTGCAGAAAACACTAACACTTGTTCAGAACGAAAGAAAGCACAGAGCCCCAGATTTTATGTTGTCCTGGAGGGCTTGCAGAGCACTGGGGAAAGGCAGGCAGAGAATTCCCTGCTAGCACCTTCTCTGTGCCTGGGAGGCAGAAGTGTTCACATTGCTTGGCAGAATCACTTCTGTGCAGAAAACAGTAACACTTGTTCAGAACGAAAGAAAGCACAGAGCCCCAGATTTTATGTTGTCCTGGAGAGCTTGCAGAGCACTGGGGAAAGGCAGGCAGAGAATTCCCTGCTAGCACCTTCTCTGTGCCTGGGAAGCAGAACTGTTCACATTGCTTGGCAGAATCGCTTTTGTGCAGAAAACAGTAACACTTGTTCAGAACGAAAGAAAGCACAGAGCCGCAGATTTTATGTTGTCCTGGAGAGCTTGCAGAGCACTGCGGAAAAGCAGGCATAGAATTCCCTGCTAGCACCTTCTCTGTGCCTGTTCACATTGCTGCGCAGAATCGCTTTTGTGCAGAAAACACTAACACTTGTTCAGAACGAAAGAAAGCACAGAGCCCCAGATTTTATGTTGTCCTGGAGGGCTTGCAGAGCACTGGGGAAAGGCAGGCAGAGAATTCCCTGCTAGCACCTTCTCTGTGCCTGGGAGGCAGAAGTGTTCACATTGCTTGGCAGAATCACTTCTGTGCAGAAAACAGTAACACTTGTTCAGAACGAAAGAAAGCACAGAGCCCCAGATTTTATGTTGTCCTGGAGAGCTTGCAGAGCACAGGGGAAAGGCAGGCAGAGAATTCCCTGCTAGCACCTTCTCTGTGCCTGGGAAGCAGAACTGTTCACATTGCTTGGCAGAATCTCTTTTGTGCAGAAAACAGTAACACTTGTTCAGAACGAAAGAAAGCACAGAGCCCCAGATTTGCTGTTGTCCTGGAGAGCTTGCAGAGTACTGGGGAAAGGCAGGCAGAGAATTCCCTGCTAGCACCTTCTCTGTGCCTGGGAAGCAGAAGTGTTCACATTGCTTGGCAGAATCAGTTTTGTGCAGAAAACAGTAACACTTGTTCAGAACGAAAGAAAGCACAGAGCCCCAGGTTTGCTGTTGTCCTGGAGAGCTTGCAGAGCACTGCAGAAAAGCAGGCAGAGAATACCCTGCTAGCACCTTCTCTGTGCCTGTTCACATTGCTTCGCAGAATCGCTTTTGTGCAGAAAACAGTAACACTTGTTCAGAACGAAAGAAAGCACAGAGCCCCAGATTTTATGTTGTCCTGGAGAGCTTGCAGAGCACTGGGGAAAGGCAGGCACAGAATTCCCTGCTAGCACCTTCTCTGTGCCTGGGAAGCAGAAGTGTTCACATTGCTTGGCAGAATCGCTTTTGTGCAAAAAACAGTAACACTTGTTCAGAACGAAAGAAAGCACAGAGCCCCAGATTTTATGTTGTCCTGGAGAGCTTGCAGAGCACTGGAGAAAAACAGGCAGAGAATTCCCTGCTAGCACCTTCTCTGTGCCTGTTCACATTGCTTCGCAGAATCGCTTTTGTGCAGAAAACAGTAACACTTGTTCAGAACGAAAGAAAGCACAGAGCCCCAGATTTTATGTTGTCCTGGAGAGCTTGCAGAGCACTGGGGAAAGGCAGGCAGAGAATTCCCTGTTAGCACCTTCTCTGTGCCTGGGAAGCAGAAGGGTTCACATTCCTTCGCAGAATCGCTTTTGTGCAGAAAACAGTAACACTTGTTCAGAACGAAAGAAAGCACAGAGCCCCAGATTTGCTGTTGTCCTGGAGAGCTTGCAGAACACTGGGGAAAAGCAGGCAGAGAATTCCCTGCTAGCACCTTTTCTGTGCCTGTTCACATTGCTTCGCAGAATCGCTTTTGTGCAGAAAACAGTAACACTTGTTCAGAACGAAACAAAGCACAGAGCCCCAGATTTTATGTTGTCCTGGAGAGCTTGCATAGCACTGGGGAAAGGCAGGCAGAGAATTCCCTGCTAGCACCTTCTCTGTGCCTGGGAAGCAGAAGTGTTCACATTGCTTCGCAGAATCGCTTTTGTGCAGAAAACAGTAACACTTGTTCAGAACGAAAGAAAGCACAGAGCCCCAGATTTTATGTTGTCCTGGAGAGCTTGCAGAGCACTGGGGAAAGGCAGGCAGAGAATTCCCTGCTAGCACCTTCTCTGTGCCTGGGAAGCAGAAGTGTTCACATTGCTTCGCAGAATCGCTTTTGTGCAGAAAACAGTAACACTTGTTCAGAACGAAAGAAAGCACAGAGCCCCAGATTTTATGTTGTCCTGGAGAGCTTGCAGAGCACTGGGGAAAAGCAGGCAGAGAATTCCCTGCTAGCACCTTCTCTGTGCCTGGGAAGCAGAACTGTTCACATTGCTTGGCAGAATCGCTTTTGTGCAGAAAACAGTAACACTTGTTCAGAACGAAAGAAAGCACAGAGCCCCAGATTTGCTGTTGTCCTGGAGAGCTTGCAGAGCACTGGGGAAAGGCAGGCAGAGAATTCCCTGCTAGCACCTTCTCTGTGCCTGGGAAGCAGAACTGTTCACATTGCTTGGCAGAATCGCTTTTGGGCAGAAAACAGTAACACTTGTTCAGAACGAAAGAAAGCACAGAGCCCCAGATTTGCTGTTGTCCTGGAGAGCTTGCAGAGTACTGGGGAAAGGCAGGCAGAGAATTCCCTGCTAGCACCTTCTCTGTGCCTGGGAAGCAGAAGTGTTCACATTGCTTTGCAGAATCAGTTTTGTGCAGAAAACAGTAACACTTGTTCAGAACAAAAGAAAGCACAGAGCCCCAGGTTTGCTGTTGTCCTGGAGAGCTTGCAGAGCACTGCGGAAAAGCAGGCAGAGAATTCCCTGCTAGCACCTTCTCTGTGCCTGTTCACATTGCTTCGCAGAATCGCTTTTGTGCAGAAAACAGTAACACTTGTTCAGAACGAAAGAAAGCACAGAGCCCCAGATTTTATGTTGTCCTGGAGAGCTTGCAGAGCACTGGGGAAAAGCAGGCAGAGAATTCCCTGATAGCACCTTCTCTGTGCCTGTTCACATTGCTTCGCATAATCGCTTTTGTGCAGAAAACAGTAACACTTGTTCAGAACGAAAGAAAGCACAGAGCCCCAGATTTTATGTTGTCCTGGAGAGCTTGCAGAGCACTGGGGAAAGGCAGGCAGAGAATTCCCTGCTAGCACCTTCTCTGTGCCTGGGAAGCAGAAATGTTCACATTGCTTGGCAGAATCGCTTTTGTGCAGAAAACAGTAACACTTGTTCAGAACGAAAGAAAGCACAGAGCCCCAGATTTGCTGTTGTCCTGGAGAGCTTGCAGAGCACGGGGGAAGGCAGGCAGAGAATTCCCTGCTAGCACCTTCTCTGTGCCTGGGAAGCAGAACTGTTCACATTGCTTGGCAGAATCGCTTTTGTGCAGAAAACAGTAACACTTGTTCAGAACGAAAGAAAGCACAGAGCCGCAGATTTTATGTTGTCCTGGAGAGCTTGCAGAGCACTGCGGAAAAGCAGGCAGAGAATTCCCTGCTAGCACCTTCTCTGTGCCTGTTCACATTGCTGCGCAGAATCGCTTTTGTGCAGAAAACACTAACACTTGTTCAGAACGAAAGAAAGCACAGAGCCCCAGATTTTATGTTGTCCTGGAGGGCTTGCAGAGCACTGGGGAAAGGCAGGCAGAGAATTCCCTGCTAGCACCTTCTCTGTGCCTGGGAGGCAGAAGTGTTCACATTGCTTGGCAGAATCACTTCTGTGCAGAAAACAGTAACACTTGTTCAGAACGAAAGAAAGCACAGAGCCCCAGATTTTATGTTGTCCTGGAGAGCTTGCAGAGCACAGGGGAAAGGCAGGCAGAGAATTCCCTGCTAGCACCTTCTCTGTGCCTGGGAAGCAGAACTGTTCACATTGCTTGGCAGAATCGGTTTTGTGCAGAAAACAGTAACACTTGTTCAGAACGAAAGAAAGCACAGAGCCCCAGATTTGCTGTTGTCCTGGAGAGCTTGCAGAGCACTGGGGAAAGGCAGGCAGAGAATTCCCTGCTAGCACCTTCTCTGTGCCTGGGAAGCAGAAGTGTTCACATTGCTTGGCAGAATCAGTTTTGTGCAGAAAACAGTAACACTTGTTCAGAACGAAAGAAAGCACAGAGCCCCAGGTTTGCTGTTGTCCTGGAGAGCTTGCAGAGCACTGCGGAAAAGCAGGCAGAGAATACCCTGCTAGCACCTTCTCTGTGCCTGTTCACATTGCTTCGCAGAATCGCTTTTGTGCAGAAAACAGTAACACTTGTTCAGAACGAAAGAAAGCACAGAGCCCCAGATTTTATGTTGTCCTGGAGAGCTTGCAGAGCACTGGGGAAAGGCAGGCAGAGAATTCCCTGCTAGCACCTTCTCTGTGCCTGGGAAGCAGAAGTGTTCACATTCCTTCGCAGAATCTCTTTTGTGCAGAAAACAGTAACACTTGTTCAGAACGAAAGAAAGCACAGAGCCCCAGATTTGCTGTTGTCCTGGAGAGCTTGCAGAGCACTGCGGAGAAGCAGGCAGAGAATTCCCTGCTAGCACCTTCTCTGTGCCTGTTCACATTGCTTCGCAGAATCGCTTTTGTGCAGAAAACAGTAACACTTGTTCAGAACGAAAGAAAGCACAGAGCCCCAGATTTTATGTTGTCCTGGAGAGCTTGCAGAGCACTGGGGAAAAGCAGGCAGAGAATTCCCTGATAGCACCTTTTCTGTGCCTGTTCACATTCCTTCGCAGAATCGGTTTTGTGCAGAAAACAGTAACACTTGTTCAGAACGAAAGAAAGCACAGAGCCCCAGATTTTATGTTGTCCTGGAGAGCTTGCAGAGCACTGGGGAAAGGCAGGCAGAGAATTCCCTGCTAGCACCTTCTCTGTGCCTGGGAAGCAGAACTGTTCACATTGCTTGGCAGAATCGCTTTTGTGCAGAAAACAGTAACACTTGTTCAGAACGAAAGAAAGCACAGAGCCCCAGATTTTATGTTGTCCTGGAGAGCTTGAAGAGCACTGGGGAAAGGCAGGCAGAGAATTCCCTGCTAGCACCTTCTCTG
The DNA here is from genome assembly GCF_047716275.1 of Strix uralensis. Classification (NCBI taxonomy): domain Eukaryota; kingdom Metazoa; phylum Chordata; class Aves; order Strigiformes; family Strigidae; genus Strix; species Strix uralensis. Next base: position 222,909 of record NW_027436784.1, on the reverse strand, counting down.
TGCCTGTTCACATTGCATGGCAGAATCGCTTTTGTGCAGAAAACAGTAACACTTGTTCAGAACGAAAGAAAGCACAGAGCCCCAGATTTTATGTTGTCCTGGAGAGCTTGCAGAGCACTGGAGAAAAACAGGCAGAGAATTCCCTGCTAGCACCTTCTCTGTGCCTGTTCACATTGCTTCGCAGAATCGCTTTTGTGCAGAAAACAGTAACACTTGTTCAGAACGAAAGAAAGCACAGAGCCCCAGATTTGCTGTTGTCCTGGAGAGCTTGCAGAGCACTGGGGAAAGGCAGGCAGAGAATTCCCTGCTAGCACCTTCTCTGTGCCTGGGAAGCAGAACTGTTCACATTGCTTGGCAGAATCGCTTTTGTGCAGAAAACAGTAACACTTGTTCAGAACGAAAGAAAGCACAGAGCCCCAGATTTTATGTTGTCCTGGAGAGCTTGCAGAGCACTGGGGAAAGGCAGGCAGAGAATTCCCTGCTAGCACCTTCTCTGTGCCTGTTCACATTGCTTCGCAGAATCGCTTTTGTGCAGAAAACAGTAACACTTGTTCAGAACGAAAGAAAGCACAGAGCCCCAGATTTTATGTTGTCCTGGAGAGCTTGCAGAGCACTGGGGAAAAGCAGGCAGAGAATTCCCTGCTAGCACCTTCTCTGTGCCTGTTCACATTGCTGCGCAGAATCGCTTTTGTGCAGAAAACAGTAACACTTGTTCAGAACGAAAGAAAGCACAGAGCCCCAGATTTTATGTTGTCCTGGAGAGCTTGCAGAGCACTGGGGAAAGGCAGGCAGAGAATTCCCTGCTAGCACCTTCTCTGTGCCTGGGAAGCAGAAATGTTCACATTGCTTGGCAGAATCGCTTTTGTGCAGAAAACAGTAACACTTGTTCAGAACGAAAGAAAGCACAGAGCCCCAGATTTGCTGTTGTCCTGGAGAGCTTGCAGAGCACGGGGGAAGGCAGGCAGAGAATTCCCTGCTAGCACCTTCTCTGTGCCTGGGAAGCAGAACTGTTCACATTGCTTGGCAGAATCGCTTTTGTGCAGAAAACAGTAACACTTGTTCAGAACGAAAGAAAGCACAGAGCCGCAGATTTTATGTTGTCCTGGAGAGCTTGCAGAGCACTGCGGAAAAGCAGGCAGAGAATTCCCTGCTAGCACCTTCTCTGTGCCTGTTCACATTGCTGCGCAGAATCGCTTTTGTGCAGAAAACACTAACACTTGTTCAGAACGAAAGAAAGCACAGAGCCCCAGATTTTATGTTGTCCTGGAGGGCTTGCAGAGCACTGGGGAAAGGCAGGCAGAGAATTCCCTGCTAGCACCTTCTCTGTGCCTGGGAGGCAGAAGTGTTCACATTGCTTGGCAGAATCACTTCTGTGCAGAAAACAGTAACACTTGTTCAGAACGAAAGAAAGCACAGAGCCCCAGATTTTATGTTGTCCTGGAGAGCTTGCAGAGCACAGGGGAAAGGCAGGCAGAGAATTCCCTGCTAGCACCTTCTCTGTGCCTGGGAAGCAGAACTGTTCACATTGCTTGGCAGAATCGGTTTTGTGCAGAAAACAGTAACACTTGTTCAGAACGAAAGAAAGCACAGAGCCCCAGATTTGCTGTTGTCCTGGAGAGCTTGCAGAGCACTGGGGAAAGGCAGGCAGAGAATTCCCTGCTAGCACCTTCTCTGTGCCTGGGAAGCAGAAGTGTTCACATTGCTTGGCAGAATCAGTTTTGTGCAGAAAACAGTAACACTTGTTCAGAACGAAAGAAAGCACAGAGCCCCAGGTTTGCTGTTGTCCTGGAGAGCTTGCAGAGCACTGCGGAAAAGCAGGCAGAGAATACCCTGCTAGCACCTTCTCTGTGCCTGTTCACATTGCTTCGCAGAATCGCTTTTGTGCAGAAAACAGTAACACTTGTTCAGAACGAAAGAAAGCACAGAGCCCCAGATTTTATGTTGTCCTGGAGAGCTTGCAGAGCACTGGGGAAAGGCAGGCAGAGAATTCCCTGCTAGCACCTTCTCTGTGCCTGGGAAGCAGAAGTGTTCACATTCCTTCGCAGAATCTCTTTTGTGCAGAAAACAGTAACACTTGTTCAGAACGAAAGAAAGCACAGAGCCCCAGATTTGCTGTTGTCCTGGAGAGCTTGCAGAGCACTGCGGAGAAGCAGGCAGAGAATTCCCTGCTAGCACCTTCTCTGTGCCTGTTCACATTGCTTCGCAGAATCGCTTTTGTGCAGAAAACAGTAACACTTGTTCAGAACGAAAGAAAGCACAGAGCCCCAGATTTTATGTTGTCCTGGAGAGCTTGCAGAGCACTGGGGAAAAGCAGGCAGAGAATTCCCTGATAGCACCTTTTCTGTGCCTGTTCACATTCCTTCGCAGAATCGGTTTTGTGCAGAAAACAGTAACACTTGTTCAGAACGAAAGAAAGCACAGAGCCCCAGATTTTATGTTGTCCTGGAGAGCTTGCAGAGCACTGGGGAAAGGCAGGCAGAGAATTCCCTGCTAGCACCTTCTCTGTGCCTGGGAAGCAGAACTGTTCACATTGCTTGGCAGAATCGCTTTTGTGCAGAAAACAGTAACACTTGTTCAGAACGAAAGAAAGCACAGAGCCCCAGATTTTATGTTGTCCTGGAGAGCTTGAAGAGCACTGGGGAAAGGCAGGCAGAGAATTCCCTGCTAGCACCTTCTCTGTGCCTGTTCACATTGCATGGCAGAATCGCTTTTGTGCAGAAAACAGTAACACTTGTTCAGAACGAAAGAAAGCACAGAGCCCCAGATTTTATGTTGTCCTGGAGAGCTTGCAGAGCACTGGAGAAAAACAGGCAGAGAATTCCCTGCTAGCACCTTCTCTGTGCCTGTTCACATTGCTTCGCAGAATCGCTTTTGTGCAGAAAACAGTAACACTTGTTCAGAACGAAAGAAAGCACAGAGCCCCAGATTTGCTGTTGTCCTGGAGAGCTTGCAGAGCACTGGGGAAAGGCAGGCAGAGAATTCCCTGCTAGCACCTTCTCTGTGCCTGGGAAGCAGAACTGTTCACATTGCTTGGCAGAATCGCTTTTGTGCAGAAAACAGTAACACTTGTTCAGAACGAAAGAAAGCACAGAGCCCCAGATTTTATGTTGTCCTGGAGAGCTTGCAGAGCACTGGGGAAAGGCAGGCAGAGAATTCCCTGCTAGCACCTTCTCTGTGCCTGTTCACATTGCTTCGCAGAATCGCTTTTGTGCAGAAAACAGTAACACTTGTTCAGAACGAAAGAAAGCACAGAGCCCCAGATTTTATGTTGTCCTGGAGAGCTTGCAGAGCACTGCGGAAAAGCAGGCAGAGAATTCCCTGCTAGCACCTTCTCTGTGCCTGTTCACATTGCTGCGCAGAATCGCTTTTGTGCAGAAAACACTAACACTTGTTCAGAACGAAAGAAAGCACAGAGCCCCAGATTTTATGTTGTCCTGGAGGGCTTGCAGAGCACTGCGGAAAAGCAGGCAGAGAATTCCCTGCTAGCACCTTCTCTGTGCCTGGGAAGCAGAAGTGTTCACATTGCTTGGCAGAATCGCTTTTGTGCAGAAAACCGTAACACTTGTTCAGAACGAAAGAAAGCACAGAGCCCCAGATTTTATGTTGTCCTGGAGAGCTTGCAGAGCACTGGGGAAAGGCAGGCAGAGAATTCCCTGCTAGCACCTTCTCTGTGCCTGGGAAGCAGAACTGTTCACATTGCTTGGCAGAATCGGTTTTGTGCAGAAAACAGTAACACTTGTTCAGAACGAAAGAAAGCACAGAGCCCCAGATTTGCTGTTGTCCTGGAGAGCTTGCAGAGTACTGGGGAAAGGCAGGCAGAGAATTCCCTGCTAGCACCTTCTCTGTGCCTGGGAAGCAGAAGTGTTCACATTGCTTGGCAGAATCAGTTTTGTGCAGAAAACAGTAACACTTGTTCAGAACGAAAGAAAGCACAGAGCCCCAGGTTTGCTGTTGTCCTGGAGAGCTTGCAGAGCACTGCGGAAAAGCAGGCAGAGAATTCCCTGCTAGCACCTTCTCTGTGCCTGTTCACATTGCTTGGCAGAATCGCTTTTGTGCAGAAAACAGTAACACTTGTTCAGAACGAAAGAAAGCACAGAGCCCCAGATTTGCTGTTGTCCTGGAGAGCTTGCAGAGTACTGGGGAAAGGCAGGCAGAGAATTCCCTGCTAGCACCTTCTCTGTGCCTGGGAAGCAGAAGTGTTCACATTCCTTCGCAGAATCGCTTTTGTGCAGAAAACAGTAACACTTGTTCAGAACGAAAGAAAGCACAGAGCCCCAGATTTTATGTTGTCCTGGAGGGCTTGCAGAGCACTGGGGAAAGGCAGGCAGAGAATTCCCTGCTAGCACCTTCTCTGTGCCTGGGAGGCAGAAGTGTTCACATTGCTTGGCAGAATCACTTCTGTGCAGAAAACAGTAACACTTGTTCAGAACGAAAGAAAGCACAGAGCCCCAGATTTTATGTTGTCCTGGAGAGCTTGCAGAGCACAGGGGAAAGGCAGGCAGAGAATTCCCTGCTAGCACCTTCTCTGTGCCTGGGAAGCAGAACTGTTCACATTGCTTGGCAGAATCGGTTTTGTGCAGAAAACAGTAACACTTGTTCAGAACGAAAGAAAGCACAGAGCCCCAGATTTGCTGTTGTCCTGGAGAGCTTGCAGAGTACTGGGGAAAGGCAGGCAGAGAATTCCCTGCTAGCACCTTCTCTGTGCCTGGGAAGCAGAAGTGTTCACATTGCTTGGCAGAATCAGTTTTGTGCAGAAAACAGTAACACTTGTTCAGAACGAAAGAAAGCACAGAGCCCCAGGTTTGCTGTTGTCCTGGAGAGCTTGCAGAGCACTGCGGAAAAGCAGGCAGAGAATTCCCTGCTAGCACCTTCTCTGTGCCTGTTCACATTGCTTGGCAGAATCGCTTTTGTGCAGAAAACCGTAACACTTGTTCAGAACGAAAGAAAGCACAGAGCCCCAGATTTTATGTTGTCCTGGAGAGCTTGCAGAGCACTGGGGAAAGGCAGGCAGAGAATTCCCTGCTAGCACCTTCTCTGTGCCTGGGAAGCAGAACTGTTCACATTGCTTGGCAGAATCGCTTTTGTGCAGAAAACAGTAACACTTGTTCAGAACGAAAGAAAGCACAGAGCCCCAGATTTGCTGTTGTCCTGGAGAGCTTGCAGAACACTGGGGAAAAGCAGGCAGAGAATTCCCTGCTAGCACCTTCTCTGTGCCTGTTCACATTGCTTCGCATAATCGCTTTTGTGCAGAAAACAGTAACACTTGTTCAGAACGAAAGAAAGCACAGAGCCCCAGATTTTATGTTGTCCTGGAGAGCTTGCAGAGCACTGGGGAAAGGCAGGCAGAGAATTCCCTGCTAGCACCTTCTCTGTGCCTGGGAAGCAGAAGTGTTCACATTGCTTGGCAGAATCGGTTTTGTGCAGAAAACAGTAACACTTGTTCAGAACGAAAGAAAGCACAGAGCCCCAGATTATATGTTGTCCTGGAGAGCTTGAAGAGCACTGGGGAAAAGCAGGCAGAGAATTCCCTGCTAGCACCTTTTCTGTGCCTGTTCACATTGCATGGCAGAATCGCTTTTGTGCAGAAAACAGTAACACTTGTTCAGAACGAAAGAAAGCACAGAGCCCCAGATTTTATGTTGTCCTGGAGAGCTTGCAGAGCACTGGGGAAAAGCAGGCAGAGAATTCCCTGATAGCACCTTCTCTGTGCCTGTTCACATTGCTTCGCGTAATCGCTTTTGTGCAGAAAACAGTAACACTTGTTCAGAACGAAAGAAAGCACAGAGCCCCAGATTTTATGTTGTCCTGGAGAGCTTGCAGAGCACTGGGGAAAGGCAGGCAGAGAATTCCCTGCTAGCACCTTCTCTGTGCCTGGGAAGCAGAAGGGTTCACATTCCTTCGCAGAATCGCTTTTGTGCAGAAAACAGTAACACTTGTTCAGAACGAAAGAAAGCACAGAGCCCCAGATTTTATGTTGTCCTGGAGAGCTTGCAGAGCACTGGGGAAAAGCAGGCAGAGAATTCCCTGATAGCACCTTCTCTGTGCCTGTTCACATTGCTTCGCATAATCGCTTTTGTGCAGAAAACAGTAACACTTGTTCAGAACGAAAGAAAGCACAGAGCCCCAGATTTGCTGTTGTCCTGGAGAGCTTGCAGAGCACTGGGGAAAGGCAGGCAGAGAATTCCCTGCTAGCACCTTCTCTGTGCCTGGGAAGCAGAAGTGTTCACATTGCTTGGCAGAATCGCTTTTGTGCAGAAAACCGTAACACTTGTTCAGAACGAAAGAAAGCACAGAGCCCCAGATTTTATGTTGTCCTGGAGAGCTTGCAGAGCACTGGGGAAAGGCAGGCAGAGAATTCCCTGCTAGCACCTTCTCTGTGCCTGGGAAGCAGAACTGTTCACATTGCTTGGCAGAATCGGTTTTGTGCAGAAAACAGTAACACTTGTTCAGAACGAAAGAAAGCACAGAGCCCCAGGTTTGCTGTTGTCCTGGAGAGCTTGCAGAGCACTGCGGAAAAGCAGGCAGAGAATTCCCTGCTAGCACCTTCTCTGTGCCTGTTCACATTGCTTCGCATAATCGCTTTTGTGCAGAAAACAGTAACACTTGTTCAGAACGAAAGAAAGCACAGAGCCCCAGATTTTATGTTGTCCTGGAGAGCTTGCAGAGCACTGGGGAAAGGCAGGCAGAGAATTCCCTGCTAGCACCTTCTCTGTGCCTGGGAAGCAGAAGTGTTCACATTCCTTCGCAGAATCGCTTTTGTGCAGAAAACAGTAACACTTGTTCAGAACGAAAGAAAGCACAGAGCCCCAGATTTGCTGTTGTCCTGGAGAGCTTGCAGAGCACTGCGGAAAATCAGGCAGAGAATTCCCTGCTAGCACCTTCTCTGTGCCTGTTCACATTGCTTCGCATAATCGCTTTTGTGCAGAAAACAGTAACACTTGTTCAGAACGAAAGAAAGCACAGAGCCCCAGATTTTATGTTGTCCTGGAGAGCTTGCAGAGCACTGGGGAAAAGCAGGCAGAGAATTCCCTGATAGCACCTTTTCTGTGCCTGTTCACATTCCTTCGCAGAATCGCTTTTGTGCAGAAAACCGTAACACTTGTTCAGAACGAAAGAAAGCACAGAGCCCCAGATTTTATGTTGTCCTGGAGAGCTTGCAGAGCACTGGGGAAAGGCAGGCAGAGAATTCCCTGCTAGCACCTTCTCTGTGCCTGGGAAGCAGAAGTGTTCACATTGATTCGCAGAATCGCTTTTGTGCAGAAAACAGTAACACTTGTTCAGAACGAAACAAAGCACAGAGCCCCAGATTTTATGTTGTCCTGGAGAGCTTGCAGAGCACTGGGGAAAGGCAGGCAGAGAATTCCCTGCTAGCACCTTCTCTGTGCCTGGGAAGCAGAAGTCTTCACATTGCTTCGCAGAATCGCTTTTGTGCAGAAAACAGTAACACTTGTTCAGAACGAAAGAAAGCACAGAGCCCCAGATTTTATGTTGTCCTGGAGAGATTGCAGAGCACTGGGGAAAAGCAGGCAGAGAATTCCCTGATAGCACCTTCTCTGTGCCTGTTCACATTGCTTCGCATAATCGCTTTTGTGCAGAAAACAGTAACACTTGTTCAGAACGAAAGAAAGCACAGAGCCCCAGATTTTATGTTGTCCTGGAGAGCTTGCAGAGCACTGGGGAAAGGCAGGCAGAGAATTCCCTGCTAGCACCTTCTCTGTGCCTGGGAAGCAGAAATGTTCACATTGCTTCGCAGAATCGCTTTTGTGCAGAAAACAGTAACACTTGTTCAGAACGAAAGAAAGCACAGAGCCCCAGATTTGCTGTTGTCCTGGAGAGCTTGCAGAGCACTGGGGAAAGGCAGGCAGAGAATTCCCTGCTAGCACCTTCTCTGTGCCTGGGAAGCAGAACTGTTCACATTGCTTGGCAGAATCGCTTTTGTGCAGAAAACAGTAACACTTGTTCAGAACGAAAGAAAGCACAGAGCCCCAGATTTTATGTTGTCCTGGAGAGCTTGCAGAGCACTGGGGAAAGGCAGGCAGAGAATTCCCTGCTAGCACCTTCTCTGTGCCTGGGAAGCAGAAGTGTTCACATTGCTTGGCAGAATCGCTTTTGTGCAGAAAACCGTAACACTTGTTCAGAACGAAAGAAAGCACAGAGCCCCAGATTTTATGTTGTCCTGGAGAGCTTGCAGAGCACTGGGGAAAGGCAGGCAGAGAATTCCCTGCTAGCACCTTCTCTGTGCCTGGGAAGCAGAACTGTTCACATTGCTTGGCAGAATCGGTTTTGTGCAGAAAACAGTAACACTTGTTCAGAACGAAAGAAAGCACAGAGCCCCAGGTTTGCTGTTGTCCTGGAGAGCTTGCAGAGCACTGCGGAAAAGCAGGCAGAGAATTCCCTGCTAGCACCTTCTCTGTGCCTGTTCACATTGCTTCGCATAATCGCTTTTGTGCAGAAAACAGTAACACTTGTTCAGAACGAAAGAAAGCACAGAGCCCCAGATTTTATGTTGTCCTGGAGAGCTTGCAGAGCACTGGGGAAAGGCAGGCAGAGAATTCCCTGCTAGCACCTTCTCTGTGCCTGGGAAGCAGAAGTGTTCACATTGCTTCGCATAATCGCTTTTGTGCAGAAAACAGTAACACTTGTTCAGAACGAAAGAAAGCACAGAGCCCCAGATTTTATGTTGTCCTGGAGAGCTTGCAGAGCACTGGGGAAAAGCAGGCAGAGAATTCCCTGATAGCACCTTTTCTGTGCCTGTTCACATTCCTTCGCAGAATCGCTTTTGTGCAGAAAACCGTAACACTTGTTCAGAACGAAAGAAAGCACAGAGCCCCAGATTTTATGTTGTCCTGGAGAGCTTGCAGAGCACTGGGGAAAGGCAGGCAGAGAATTCCCTGCTAGCACCTTCTCTGTGCCTGGGAAGCAGAACTGTTCACATTGCTTGGCAGAATCGCTTTTGTGCAGAAAACAGTAACACTTGTTCAGAACGAAAGAAAGCACAGAGCCCCAGATTTGCTGTTGTCCTGGAGAGCTTGCAGAGCACTGGGGAAAGGCAGGCAGAGAATTCCCTGCTAGCACCTTCTCTGTGCCTGTTCACATTGCTTCGCAGAATCGCTTTTGTGCAGAAAACAGTAACACTTGTTCAGAATGAAAGAAAGCACAGAGCCCCAGATTTTATGTTGTCCTGGAGAGCTTGCAGAGCACTGCGGAAAAGCAGGCAGAGAATTCCCTGCTAGCACCTTCTCTGTGCCTGGGAAGCAGAAGTGTTCACATTGCTTGGCAGAATCGCTTTTGTGCAGAAAACCGTAACACTTGTTCAGAACGAAAGAAAGCACAGAGCCCCAGATTTTATGTTGTCCTGGAGAGCTTGCAGAGCACAGGGGAAAGGCAGGCAGAGAATTCCCTGCTAGCACCTTCTCTGTGCCTGGGAAGCAGAACTGTTCACATTGCTTGGCAGAATCGGTTTTGTGCAGAAAACAGTAACACTTGTTCAGAACGAAAGAAAGCACAGAGCCCCAGATTTGCTGTTGTCCTGGAGAGCTTGCAGAGCACTGCGGAAAAGCAGGCAGAGAATTCCCTGCTAGCACCTTCTCTGTGCCTGGGAAGCAGAAGTGTTCACATTGCTTGGCAGAATCAGTTTTGTGCAGAAAACAGTAACACTTGTTCAGAACGAAAGAAAGCACAGAGCCCCAGGTTTGCTGTTGTCCTGGAGAGCTTGCAGAGCACTGCGGAAAAGCAGGCAGAGAATTCCCTGCTAGCACCTTCTCTGTGCCTGTTCACATTGCTTGGCAGAATCGCTTTTGTGCAGAAAACAGTAACACTTGTTCAGAACGAAAGAAAGCACAGAGCCCCAGATTTGCTGTTGTCCTGGAGAGCTTGCAGAGTACTGGGGAAAGGCAGGCAGAGAATTCCCTGCTAGCACCTTCTCTGTGCCTGGGAAGCAGAAGTGTTCACATTCCTTCGCAGAATCGCTTTTGTGCAGAAAACAGTAACACTTGTTCAGAACGAAAGAAAGCACAGAGCCCCAGATTTTATGTTGTCCTGGAGGGCTTGCAGAGCACTGGGGAAAGGCAGGCAGAGAATTCCCTGCTAGCACCTTCTCTGTGCCTGGGAGGCAGAAGTGTTCACATTGCTTGGCAGAATCACTTCTGTGCAGAAAACAGTAACACTTGTTCAGAACGAAAGAAAGCACAGAGCCCCAGATTTTATGTTGTCCTGGAGAGCTTGCAGAGCACAGGGGAAAGGCAGGCAGAGAATTCCCTGCTAGCACCTTCTCTGTGCCTGGGAAGCAGAACTGTTCACATTGCTTGGCAGAATCGGTTTTGTGCAGAAAACAGTAACACTTGTTCAGAACGAAAGAAAGCACAGAGCCCCAGATTTGCTGTTGTCCTGGAGAGCTTGCAGAGTACTGGGGAAAGGCAGGCAGAGAATTCCCTGCTAGCACCTTCTCTGTGCCTGGGAAGCAGAAGTGTTCACATTGCTTGGCAGAATCAGTTTTGTGCAGAAAACAGTAACACTTGTTCAGAACGAAAGAAAGCACAGAGCCCCAGGTTTGCTGTTGTCCTGGAGAGCTTGCAGAGCACTGCGGAAAAGCAGGCAGAGAATTCCCTGCTAGCACCTTCTCTGTGCCTGTTCACATTGCTTGGCAGAATCGCTTTTGTGCAGAAAACCGTAACACTTGTTCAGAACGAAAGAAAGCACAGAGCCCCAGATTTTATGTTGTCCTGGAGAGCTTGCAGAGCACTGGGGAAAGGCAGGCAGAGAATTCCCTGCTAGCACCTTCTCTGTGCCTGGGAAGCAGAACTGTTCACATTGCTTGGCAGAATCGCTTTTGTGCAGAAAACAGTAACACTTGTTCAGAACGAAAGAAAGCACAGAGCCCCAGATTTGCTGTTGTCCTGGAGAGCTTGCAGAACACTGGGGAAAAGCAGGCAGAGAATTCCCTGCTAGCACCTTCTCTGTGCCTGTTCACATTGCTTCGCATAATCGCTTTTGTGCAGAAAACAGTAACACTTGTTCAGAACGAAAGAAAGCACAGAGCCCCAGATTTTATGTTGTCCTGGAGAGCTTGCAGAGCACTGGGGAAAGGCAGGCAGAGAATTCCCTGCTAGCACCTTCTCTGTGCCTGGGAAGCAGAAGTGTTCACATTGCTTGGCAGAATCGGTTTTGTGCAGAAAACAGTAACACTTGTTCAGAACGAAAGAAAGCACAGAGCCCCAGATTATATGTTGTCCTGGAGAGCTTGAAGAGCACTGGGGAAAAGCAGGCAGAGAATTCCCTGCTAGCACCTTTTCTGTGCCTGTTCACATTGCATGGCAGAATCGCTTTTGTGCAGAAAACAGTAACACTTGTTCAGAACGAAAGAAAGCACAGAGCCCCAGATTTTATGTTGTCCTGGAGAGCTTGCAGAGCACTGGGGAAAAGCAGGCAGAGAATTCCCTGATAGCACCTTCTCTGTGCCTGTTCACATTGCTTCGCGTAATCGCTTTTGTGCAGAAAACAGTAACACTTGTTCAGAACGAAAGAAAGCACAGAGCCCCAGATTTTATGTTGTCCTGGAGAGCTTGCAGAGCACTGGGGAAAGGCAGGCAGAGAATTCCCTGCTAGCACCTTCTCTGTGCCTGGGAAGCAGAAGGGTTCACATTCCTTCGCAGAATCGCTTTTGTGCAGAAAACAGTAACACTTGTTCAGAACGAAAGAAAGCACAGAGCCCCAGATTTTATGTTGTCCTGGAGAGCTTGCAGAGCACTGGGGAAAAGCAGGCAGAGAATTCCCTGATAGCACCTTCTCTGTGCCTGTTCACATTGCTTCGCATAATCGCTTTTGTGCAGAAAACAGTAACACTTGTTCAGAACGAAAGAAAGCACAGAGCCCCAGATTTGCTGTTGTCCTGGAGAGCTTGCAGAGCACTGGGGAAAGGCAGGCAGAGAATTCCCTGCTAGCACCTTCTCTGTGCCTGGGAAGCAGAAGTGTTCACATTGCTTGGCAGAATCGCTTTTGTGCAGAAAACCGTAACACTTGTTCAGAACGAAAGAAAGCACAGAGCCCCAGATTTTATGTTGTCCTGGAGAGCTTGCAGAGCACTGGGGAAAGGCAGGCAGAGAATTCCCTGCTAGCACCTTCTCTGTGCCTGGGAAGCAGAACTGTTCACATTGCTTGGCAGAATCGGTTTTGTGCAGAAAACAGTAACACTTGTTCAGAACGAAAGAAAGCACAGAGCCCCAGGTTTGCTGTTGTCCTGGAGAGCTTGCAGAGCACTGCGGAAAAGCAGGCAGAGAATTCCCTGCTAGCACCTTCTCTGTGCCTGTTCACATTGCTTCGCATAATCGCTTTTGTGCAGAAAACAGTAACACTTGTTCAGAACGAAAGAAAGCACAGAGCCCCAGATTTTATGTTGTCCTGGAGAGCTTGCAGAGCACTGGGGAAAGGCAGGCAGAGAATTCCCTGCTAGCACCTTCTCTGTGCCTGGGAAGCAGAAGTGTTCACATTCCTTCGCAGAATCGCTTTTGTGCAGAAAACAGTAACACTTGTTCAGAACGAAAGAAAGCACAGAGCCCCAGATTTGCTGTTGTCCTGGAGAGCTTGCAGAGCACTGCGGAAAATCAGGCAGAGAATTCCCTGCTAGCACCTTCTCTGTGCCTGTTCACATTGCTTCGCATAATCGCTTTTGTGCAGAAAACAGTAACACTTGTTCAGAACGAAAGAAAGCACAGAGCCCCAGATTTTATGTTGTCCTGGAGAGCTTGCAGAGCACTGGGGAAAAGCAGGCAGAGAATTCCCTGATAGCACCTTTTCTGTGCCTGTTCACATTCCTTCGCAGAATCGCTTTTGTGCAGAAAACCGTAACACTTGTTCAGAACGAAAGAAAGCACAGAGCCCCAGATTTTATGTTGTCCTGGAGAGCTTGCAGAGCACTGGGGAAAGGCAGGCAGAGAATTCCCTGCTAGCACCTTCTCTGTGCCTGGGAAGCAGAAGTGTTCACATTGATTCGCAGAATCGCTTTTGTGCAGAAAACAGTAACACTTGTTCAGAACGAAACAAAGCACAGAGCCCCAGATTTTATGTTGTCCTGGAGAGCTTGCAGAGCACTGGGGAAAGGCAGGCAGAGAATTCCCTGCTAGCACCTTCTCTGTGCCTGGGAAGCAGAAGTCTTCACATTGCTTCGCAGAATCGCTTTTGTGCAGAAAACAGTAACACTTGTTCAGAACGAAAGAAAGCACAGAGCCCCAGATTTTATGTTGTCCTGGAGAGATTGCAGAGCACTGGGGAAAAGCAGGCAGAGAATTCCCTGATAGCACCTTCTCTGTGCCTGTTCACATTGCTTCGCATAATCGCTTTTGTGCAGAAAACAGTAACACTTGTTCAGAACGAAAGAAAGCACAGAGCCCCAGATTTTATGTTGTCCTGGAGAGCTTGCAGAGCACTGGGGAAAGGCAGGCAGAGAATTCCCTGCTAGCACCTTCTCTGTGCCTGGGAAGCAGAAATGTTCACATTGCTTCGCAGAATCGCTTTTGTGCAGAAAACAGTAACACTTGTTCAGAACGAAAGAAAGCACAGAGCCCCAGATTTGCTGTTGTCCTGGAGAGCTTGCAGAGCACTGGGGAAAGGCAGGCAGAGAATTCCCTGCTAGCACCTTCTCTGTGCCTGGGAAGCAGAACTGTTCACATTGCTTGGCAGAATCGCTTTTGTGCAGAAAACAGTAACACTTGTTCAGAACGAAAGAAAGCACAGAGCCCCAGATTTTATGTTGTCCTGGAGAGCTTGCAGAGCACTGGGGAAAGGCAGGCAGAGAATTCCCTGCTAGCACCTTCTCTGTGCCTGGGAAGCAGAAGTGTTCACATTGCTTGGCAGAATCGCTTTTGTGCAGAAAACCGTAACACTTGTTCAGAACGAAAGAAAGCACAGAGCCCCAGATTTTATGTTGTCCTGGAGAGCTTGCAGAGCACTGGGGAAAGGCAGGCAGAGAATTCCCTGCTAGCACCTTCTCTGTGCCTGGGAAGCAGAACTGTTCACATTGCTTGGCAGAATCGGTTTTGTGCAGAAAACAGTAACACTTGTTCAGAACGAAAGAAAGCACAGAGCCCCAGGTTTGCTGTTGTCCTGGAGAGCTTGCAGAGCACTGCGGAAAAGCAGGCAGAGAATTCCCTGCTAGCACCTTCTCTGTGCCTGTTCACATTGCTTCGCATAATCGCTTTTGTGCAGAAAACAGTAACACTTGTTCAGAACGAAAGAAAGCACAGAGCCCCAGATTTTATGTTGTCCTGGAGAGCTTGCAGAGCACTGGGGAAAGGCAGGCAGAGAATTCCCTGCTAGCACCTTCTCTGTGCCTGGGAAGCAGAAGTGTTCACATTGCTTCGCATAATCGCTTTTGTGCAGAAAACAGTAACACTTGTTCAGAACGAAAGAAAGCACAGAGCCCCAGATTTTATGTTGTCCTGGAGAGCTTGCAGAGCACTGGGGAAAAGCAGGCAGAGAATTCCCTGATAGCACCTTTTCTGTGCCTGTTCACATTCCTTCGCAGAATCGCTTTTGTGCAGAAAACCGTAACACTTGTTCAGAACGAAAGAAAGCACAGAGCCCCAGATTTTATGTTGTCCTGGAGAGCTTGCAGAGCACTGGGGAAAGGCAGGCAGAGAATTCCCTGCTAGCACCTTCTCTGTGCCTGGGAAGCAGAACTGTTCACATTGCTTGGCAGAATCGCTTTTGTGCAGAAAACAGTAACACTTGTTCAGAACGAAAGAAAGCACAGAGCCCCAGATTTGCTGTTGTCCTGGAGAGCTTGCAGAGCACTGGGGAAAGGCAGGCAGAGAATTCCCTGCTAGCACCTTCTCTGTGCCTGTTCACATTGCTTCGCAGAATCGCTTTTGTGCAGAAAACAGTAACACTTGTTCAGAATGAAAGAAAGCACAGAGCCCCAGATTTTATGTTGTCCTGGAGAGCTTGCAGAGCACTGCGGAAAAGCAGGCAGAGAATTCCCTGCTAGCACCTTCTCTGTGCCTGGGAAGCAGAAGTGTTCACATTGCTTGGCAGAATCGCTTTTGTGCAGAAAACCGTAACACTTGTTCAGAACGAAAGAAAGCACAGAGCCCCAGATTTTATGTTGTCCTGGAGAGCTTGCAGAGCACAGGGGAAAGGCAGGCAGAGAATTCCCTGCTAGCACCTTCTCTGTGCCTGGGAAGCAGAACTGTTCACATTGCTTGGCAGAATCGGTTTTGTGCAGAAAACAGTAACACTTGTTCAGAACGAAAGAAAGCACAGAGCCCCAGGTTTGCTGTTGTCCTGGAGAGCTTGCAGAGCACTGCGGAAAAGCAGGCAGAGAATTCCCTGCTAGCACCTTCTCTGTGCCTGTTCACATTGCTTCGCAGAATCGCTTTTGTGCAGAAAACAGTAACACTTGTTCAGAACGAAAGAAAGCACAGAGCCCCAGATTTTATGTTGTCCTGGAGAGCTTGCAGAGCACTGGGGAAAGGCAGGCAGAGAATTCCCTGCTAGCACCTTCTCTGTGCCTGGGAAGCAGAAGTGTTCACATTCCTTCGCAGAATCGCTTTTGTGCAGAAAACAGTAACACTTGTTCAGAACGAAAGAAAGCACAGAGCCCCAGATTTGCTGTTGTCCTGGAGAGCTTGCAGAACACTGGGGAAAAGCAGGCAGAGAATTCCCTGCTAGCACCTTCTCTGTGCCTGTTCACATTGCTTCGCATAATCGCTTTTGTGCAGAAAACAGTAACACTTGTTCAGCACGAAAGAAAGCACAGAGCCCCAGATTTTATGTTGTCCTGGAGAGCTTGCAGAGCACTGGGGAAAAGCAGGCAGAGAATTCCCTGATAGCACCTTTTCTGTGCCTGTTCACATTCCTTCGCAGAATCGGTTTTGTGCAGAAAACAGTAACACTTGTTCAGAACGAAAGAAAGCACAGAGCCCCAGATTTTATGTTGTCCTGGAGAGCTTGCAGAGCACTGGGGAAAGGCAGGCAGAGAATTCCCTGCTAGCACCTTCTCTGTGCCTGGGAAGCAGAAGTGTTCACATTGCTTCGCAGAATCGCTTTTGTGCAGAAAACAGTAACACTTGTTCAGAACGAAAGAAAGCACAGAGCCCCAGATTTTATGTTGTCCTGGAGAGCTTGCAGAGCGCTGGGGAAAGGCAGGCAGAGAATTCCCTGCTAGCACCTTCTCTGTGCCTGGGAAGCAGAACTGTTCACATTGCTTGGCAGAATCGCTTTTGTGCAGAAAACAGTAACACTTGTTCAGAACGAAAGAAAGCACAGAGCCCCAGATTTTATGTTGTCCCGGAGAGCTTGCAGAGCACTGGGGAAAGGCAGGCAGAGAATTCCCTGCTAGCACCTTCTCTGTGCCTGGGAAGCAGAAGTGTTCACATTCCTTCGCAGAATCGCTTTTGTGCAGAAAACAGTAACACTTGTTCAGAACGAAAGAAAGCACAGAGCCCCAGATTTTATGTTGTCCTGGAGGGCTTGCAGAGCACTGGGGAAAGGCAGGCAGAGAATTCCCTGCTAGCACCTTCTCTGTGCCTGGGAGGCAGAAGTGTTCACATTGCTTGGCAGAATCACTTCTGTGCAGAAAACAGTAACACTTGTTCAGAACGAAAGAAAGCACAGAGCCCCAGATTTTATGTTGTCCTGGAGAGCTTGCAGAGCACAGGGGAAAGGCAGGCAGAGAATTCCCTGCTAGCACCTTCTCTGTGCCTGGGAAGCAGAACTGTTCACATTGCTTGGCAGAATCGGTTTTGTGCAGAAAACAGTAACACTTGTTCAGAACGAAAGAAAGCACAGAGCCCCAGATTTGCTGTTGTCCTGGAGAGCTTGCAGAGTACTGGGGAAAGGCAGGCAGAGAATTCCCTGCTAGCACCTTCTCTGTGCCTGGGAAGCAGAAGTGTTCACATTGCTTGGCAGAATCAGTTTTGTGCAGAAAACAGTAACACTTGTTCAGAACGAAAGAAAGCACAGAGCCCCAGGTTTGCTGTTGTCCTGGAGAGCTTGCAGAGCACTGCGGAAAAGCAGGCAGAGAATTCCCTGCTAGCACCTTCTCTGTGCCTGTTCACATTGCTTGGCAGAATCGCTTTTGTGCAGAAAACCGTAACACTTGTTCAGAACGAAAGAAAGCACAGAGCCCCAGATTTTATGTTGTCCTGGAGAGCTTGCAGAGCACTGGGGAAAGGCAGGCAGAGAATTCCCTGCTAGCACCTTCTCTGTGCCTGGGAAGCAGAACTGTTCACATTGCTTGGCAGAATCGCTTTTGTGCAGAAAACAGTAACACTTGTTCAGAACGAAAGAAAGCACAGAGCCCCAGATTTGCTGTTGTCCTGGAGAGCTTGCAGAACACTGGGGAAAAGCAGGCAGAGAATTCCCTGCTAGCACCTTCTCTGTGCCTGTTCACATTGCTTCGCATAATCGCTTTTGTGCAGAAAACAGTAACACTTGTTCAGAACGAAAGAAAGCACAGAGCCCCAGATTTTATGTTGTCCTGGAGAGCTTGCAGAGCACTGGGGAAAGGCAGGCAGAGAATTCCCTGCTAGCACCTTCTCTGTGCCTGGGAAGCAGAAGTGTTCACATTGCTTGGCAGAATCGGTTTTGTGCAGAAAACAGTAACACTTGTTCAGAACGAAAGAAAGCACAGAGCCCCAGATTATATGTTGTCCTGGAGAGCTTGAAGAGCACTGGGGAAAAGCAGGCAGAGAATTCCCTGCTAGCACCTTTTCTGTGCCTGTTCACATTGCATGGCAGAATCGCTTTTGTGCAGAAAACAGTAACACTTGTTCAGAACGAAAGAAAGCACAGAGCCCCAGATTTTATGTTGTCCTGGAGAGCTTGCAGAGCACTGGGGAAAAGCAGGCAGAGAATTCCCTGATAGCACCTTCTCTGTGCCTGTTCACATTGCTTCGCATAATCGCTTTTGTGCAGAAAACAGTAACACTTGTTCAGAACGAAAGAAAGCACAGAGCCCCAGATTTTATGTTGTCCTGGAGAGCTTGCAGAGCACTGGGGAAAGGCAGGCAGAGAATTCCCTGCTAGCACCTTCTTTGTGCCTGGGAAGCAGAAGTGTTCACATTGCTTCGCAGAATCGCTTTTGTGCAGAAAACAGTAACACTTGTTCAGAACGAAAGAAAGCACAGAGCCCCAGATTTTATGTTGTCCTGGAGAGCTTGCAGAGCACTGGGGAAAAGCAGGCAGAGAATTCCCTGATAGCACCTTCTCTGTGCCTGTTCACATTGCTTCGCATAATCGCTTTTGTGCAGAAAACAGTAACACTTGTTCAGAACGAAAGAAAGCACAGAGCCCCAGATTTGCTGTTGTCCTGGAGAGCTTGCAGAGCACTGGGGAAAGGCAGGCAGAGAATTCCCTGCTAGCACCTTCTCTGTGCCTGGGAAGCAGAAGTGTTCACATTGCTTGGCAGAATCGCTTTTGTGCAGAAAACCGTAACACTTGTTCAGAACGAAAGAAAGCACAGAGCCCCAGATTTTATGTTGTCCTGGAGAGCTTGCAGAGCACTGGGGAAAGGCAGGCAGAGAATTCCCTGCTAGCACCTTCTCTGTGCCTGGGAAGCAGAACTGTTCACATTGCTTGGCAGAATCGGTTTTGTGCAGAAAACAGTAACACTTGTTCAGAACGAAAGAAAGCACAGAGCCCCAGGTTTGCTGTTGTCCTGGAGAGCTTGCAGAGCACTGCGGAAAAGCAGGCAGAGAATTCCCTGCTAGCACCTTCTCTGTGCCTGTTCACATTGCTTCGCATAATCGCTTTTGTGCAGAAAACAGTAACACTTGTTCAGAACGAAAGAAAGCACAGAGCCCCAGATTTTATGTTGTCCTGGAGAGCTTGCAGAGCACTGGGGAAAGGCAGGCAGAGAATTCCCTGCTAGCACCTTCTCTGTGCCTGGGAAGCAGAAGTGTTCACATTCCTTCGCAGAATCGCTTTTGTGCAGAAAACAGTAACACTTGTTCAGAACGAAAGAAAGCACAGAGCCCCAGATTTGCTGTTGTCCTGGAGAGCTTGCAGAGCACTGCGGAAAATCAGGCAGAGAATTCCCTGCTAGCACCTTCTCTGTGCCTGTTCACATTGCTTCGCATAATCGCTTTTGTGCAGAAAACAGTAACACTTGTTCAGAACGAAAGAAAGCACAGAGCCCCAGATTTTATGTTGTCCTGGAGAGCTTGCAGAGCACTGGGGAAAAGCAGGCAGAGAATTCCCTGATAGCACCTTTTCTGTGCCTGTTCACATTCCTTCGCAGAATCGCTTTTGTGCAGAAAACCGTAACACTTGTTCAGAACGAAAGAAAGCACAGAGCCCCAGATTTTATGTTGTCCTGGAGAGCTTGCAGAGCACTGGGGAAAGGCAGGCAGAGAATTCCCTGCTAGCACCTTCTCTGTGCCTGGGAAGCAGAAGTGTTCACATTGATTCGCAGAATCGCTTTTGTGCAGAAAACAGTAACACTTGTTCAGAACGAAACAAAGCACAGAGCCCCAGATTTTATGTTGTCCTGGAGAGCTTGCAGAGCACTGGGGAAAGGCAGGCAGAGAATTCCCTGCTAGCACCTTCTCTGTGCCTGGGAAGCAGAAGTCTTCACATTGCTTCGCAGAATCGCTTTTGTGCAGAAAACAGTAACACTTGTTCAGAACGAAAGAAAGCACAGAGCCCCAGATTTTATGTTGTCCTGGAGAGATTGCAGAGCACTGGGGAAAAGCAGGCAGAGAATTCCCTGATAGCACCTTCTCTGTGCCTGTTCACATTGCTTCGCATAATCGCTTTTGTGCAGAAAACAGTAACACTTGTTCAGAACGAAAGAAAGCACAGAGCCCCAGATTTTATGTTGTCCTGGAGAGCTTGCAGAGCACTGGGGAAAGGCAGGCAGAGAATTCCCTGCTAGCACCTTCTCTGTGCCTGGGAAGCAGAAA
Organism: Strix uralensis; assembly: GCF_047716275.1. Classification (NCBI taxonomy): domain Eukaryota; kingdom Metazoa; phylum Chordata; class Aves; order Strigiformes; family Strigidae; genus Strix; species Strix uralensis. Next base: position 203,011 of record NW_027436784.1, on the reverse strand, counting down.
TGTTCACATTGCTTCGCAGAATCGCTTTTGTGCAGAAAACAGTAACACTTGTTCAGAACGAAAGAAAGCACAGAGCCCCAGATTTGCTGTTGTCCTGGAGAGCTTGCAGAGCACTGGGGAAAGGCAGGCAGAGAATTCCCTGCTAGCACCTTCTCTGTGCCTGGGAAGCAGAACTGTTCACATTGCTTGGCAGAATCGCTTTTGTGCAGAAAACAGTAACACTTGTTCAGAACGAAAGAAAGCACAGAGCCCCAGATTTTATGTTGTCCTGGAGAGCTTGCAGAGCACTGGGGAAAGGCAGGCAGAGAATTCCCTGCTAGCACCTTCTCTGTGCCTGGGAAGCAGAAGTGTTCACATTGCTTGGCAGAATCGCTTTTGTGCAGAAAACCGTAACACTTGTTCAGAACGAAAGAAAGCACAGAGCCCCAGATTTTATGTTGTCCTGGAGAGCTTGCAGAGCACTGGGGAAAGGCAGGCAGAGAATTCCCTGCTAGCACCTTCTCTGTGCCTGGGAAGCAGAACTGTTCACATTGCTTGGCAGAATCGGTTTTGTGCAGAAAACAGTAACACTTGTTCAGAACGAAAGAAAGCACAGAGCCCCAGGTTTGCTGTTGTCCTGGAGAGCTTGCAGAGCACTGCGGAAAAGCAGGCAGAGAATTCCCTGCTAGCACCTTCTCTGTGCCTGTTCACATTGCTTCGCATAATCGCTTTTGTGCAGAAAACAGTAACACTTGTTCAGAACGAAAGAAAGCACAGAGCCCCAGATTTTATGTTGTCCTGGAGAGCTTGCAGAGCACTGGGGAAAGGCAGGCAGAGAATTCCCTGCTAGCACCTTCTCTGTGCCTGGGAAGCAGAAGTGTTCACATTGATTCGCAGAATCGCTTTTGTGCAGAAAACAGTAACACTTGTTCAGAACGAAACAAAGCACAGAGCCCCAGATTTTATGTTGTCCTGGAGAGCTTGCAGAGCACTGGGGAAAGGCAGGCAGAGAATTCCCTGCTAGCACCTTCTCTGTGCCTGGGAAGCAGAAGTCTTCACATTGCTTCGCAGAATCGCTTTTGTGCAGAAAAGAGTAACACTTGTTCAGAACGAAAGAAAGCACAGAGCCCCAGATTTTATGTTGTCCTGGAGAGATTGCAGAGCACTGGGGAAAAGCAGGCAGAGAATTCCCTGATAGCACCTTCTCTGTGCCTGTTCACATTGCTTCGCATAATCGCTTTTGTGCAGAAAACAGTAACACTTGTTCAGAACGAAAGAAAGCACAGAGCCCCAGATTTTATGTTGTCCTGGAGAGCTTGCAGAGCACTGGGGAAAGGCAGGCAGAGAATTCCCTGCTAGCACCTTCTCTGTGCCTGGGAAGCAGAAATGTTCACATTGCTTCGCAGAATCGCTTTTGTGCAGAAAACAGTAACACTTGTTCAGAACGAAAGAAAGCACAGAGCCCCAGATTTGCTGTTGTCCTGGAGAGCTTGCAGAGCACTGGGGAAAGGCAGGCAGAGAATTCCCTGCTAGCACCTTCTCTGTGCCTGGGAAGCAGAACTGTTCACATTGCTTGGCAGAATCGCTTTTGTGCAGAAAACAGTAACACTTGTTCAGAACGAAAGAAAGCACAGAGCCCCAGATTTTATGTTGTCCTGGAGAGCTTGCAGAGCACTGGGGAAAGGCAGGCAGAGAATTCCCTGATAGCACCTTCTCTGTGCCTGTTCACATTGCTTCGCATAATCGCTTTTGTGCAGAAAACAGTAACACTTGTTCAGAACGAAAGAAAGCACAGAGCCCCAGATTTTATGTTGTCCTGGAGAGCTTGCAGAGCACTGGGGAAAGGCAGGCAGAGAATTCCCTGCTAGCACCTTCTCTGTGCCTGGGAAGCAGAAATGTTCACATTGCTTGGCAGAATCGCTTTTGTGCAGAAAACAGTAACACTTGTTCAGAACGAAAGAAAGCACAGAGCCCCAGATTTGCTGTTGTCCTGGAGAGCTTGCAGAGCACTGGGGAAAGGCAGGCAGAGAATTCCCTGCTAGCACCTTCTCTGTGCCTGTTCACATTGCTTCGCAGAATCGCTTTTGTGCAGAAAACAGTAACACTTGTTCAGAATGAAAGAAAGCACAGAGCCCCAGATTTTATGTTGTCCTGGAGAGCTTGCAGAGCACTGCGGAAAAGCAGGCAGAGAATTCCCTGCTAGCACCTTCTCTGTGCCTGGGAAGCAGAAGTGTTCACATTGCTTGGCAGAATCGCTTTTGTGCAGAAAACCGTAACACTTGTTCAGAACGAAAGAAAGCACAGAGCCCCAGATTTTATGTTGTCCTGGAGAGCTTGCAGAGCACAGGGGAAAGGCAGGCAGAGAATTCCCTGCTAGCACCTTCTCTGTGCCTGGGAAGCAGAAGTGTTCACATTGCTTGGCAGAATCGGTTTTGTGCAGAAAACAGTAACACTTGTTCAGAACGAAAGAAAGCACAGAGCCCCAGGTTTGCTGTTGTCCTGGAGAGCTTGCAGAGCACTGCGGAAAAGCAGGCAGAGAATTCCCTGCTAGCACCTTCTCTGTGCCTGTTCACATTGCTTCGCAGAATCGCTTTTGTGCAGAAAACAGTAACACTTGTTCAGAACGAAAGAAAGCACAGAGCCCCAGATTTTATGTTGTCCTGGAGAGCTTGCAGAGCACTGGGGAAAGGCAGGCAGAGAATTCCCTGCTAGCACCTTCTCTGTGCCTGGGAAGCAGAAGTGTTCACATTGCTTCGCAGAATCGCTTTTGTGCAGAAAACAGTAACACTTGTTCAGAACGAAAGAAAGCACAGAGCCCCAGATTTGCTGTTGTCCTGGAGAGCTTGCAGAACACTGGGGAAAAGCAGGCAGAGAATTCCCTGCTAGCACCTTCTCTGTGCCTGTTCACATTGCTTCGCATAATCGCTTTTGTGCAGAAAACAGTAACACTTGTTCAGCACGAAAGAAAGCACAGAGCCCCAGATTTTATGTTGTCCTGGAGAGCTTGCAGAGCACTGGGGAAAAGCAGGCAGAGAATTCCCTGATAGCACCTTTTCTGTGCCTGTTCACATTCCTTCGCAGAATCGGTTTTGTGCAGAAAACAGTAACACTTGTTCAGAACGAAAGAAAGCACAGAGCCCCAGATTTTATGTTGTCCTGGAGAGCTTGCAGAGCACTGGGGAAAGGCAGGCAGAGAATTCCCTGCTAGCACCTTCTCTGTGCCTGGGAAGCAGAAGTGTTCACATTGCTTCGCAGAATCGCTTTTGTGCAGAAAACAGTAACACTTGTTCAGAACGAAAGAAAGCACAGAGCCCCAGATTTTATGTTGTCCTGGAGAGCTTGCAGAGCGCTGGGGAAAGGCAGGCAGAGAATTCCCTGCTAGCACCTTCTCTGTGCCTGGGAAGCAGAACTGTTCACATTGCTTGGCAGAATCGCTTTTGTGCAGAAAACAGTAACACTTGTTCAGAACGAAAGAAAGCACAGAGCCCCAGATTTTATGTTGTCCCGGAGAGCTTGCAGAGCACTGGGGAAAGGCAGGCAGAGAATTCCCTGCTAGCACCTTCTCTGTGCCTGTTCACATTGCTTGGCAGAATCGCTTTTGTGCAGAAAACAGTAACACTTGTTCAGAACAAAAGAAAGCACAGAGCCCCAGATTTTATGTTGTCCTGGAGAGCTTGCAGAGCACTGGGGAAAGGCAGGCAGAGAATTCCCTGCTAGCACCTTCTCTGTGCCTGGGAAGCAGAAGTGTTCACATTGCTTCGCAGAATCGCTTTTGTGCAGAAAACAGTAACACTTGTTCAGAACGAAACAAAGCACAGAGCCCCAGATTTTATGTTGTCCTGGAGAGCTTGCAGAGCACTGGGGAAAGGCAGGCAGAGAATTCTCTGCTAGCACCTTCTCTGTGCCTGGGAAGCAGAACTGTTCACATTGCTTGGCAGAATCGCTTTTGTGCAGAAAACAGTAACACTTGTTCAGAACGAAAGAAAGCACAGAGCCCCAGATTTTATGTTGTCCTGGAGAGCTTGCAGAGCACTGGGGAAAGGCAGGCAGAGAATTCCCTGCTAGCACCTTCTCTGTGCCTGGGAGGCAGAAGTGTTCACATTGATTGGCAGAATCGCTTCTGTGCAGAAAACAGTAACACTTGTTCAGAACGAAAGAAAGCACAGAGCCCCAGATTTTATGTTGTCCTGGAGAGCTTGCAGAGCACTGGGGAAAGGCAGGCAGAGAATTCCCTGCTAGCACCTTCTCTGTGCCTGTTCACATTGCTTCGCAGAATCGCTTTTGTGCAGAAAACAGTAACACTTGTTCAGAACGAAAGAAAGCACAGAGCCCCAGATTTTATGTTGTCCTGGAGAGCTTGCAGAGCACTGGGGAAAGGCAGGCAGAGAATTCCCTGCTAGCACCTTCTCTGTGCCTGGGAGGCAGAAGTATTCACATTGCTTGGCAGAATCGCTTCTGTGCAGAAAACAGTAACACTTGTTCAGAACGAAAGAAAGCACAGAGCCCCAGATTTTATGTTGTCCTGGAGAGCTTGCAGAGCACTGGGGAAAAGCAGGCAGAGAATTCCCTGCTAGCACCTTCTCTGTGCCTGGGAAGCAGAAGCGTTCACATTGCTTCGCAGAATCGCTTTTGTGCAGAAAACAGTAACACTTGTTCAGAACGAAAGAAAGCACAGAGCCCCAGATTTGCTGTTGTCCTGGAGAGCTTGCAGAGCACTGGGGAAAGGCAGGCAGAGAATTCCCTGCTAGCACCTTCTCTGTGCCTGGGAAGCAGAAGTGTTCACATTGCTTCGCAGAATCGCTTTTGTGCAGAAAACAGTAACACTTGTTCAGAACGAAAGAAAGCACAGAGCCCCAGATTTTATGTTGTCCTGGAGAGCTTGCAGAGCACTGGGGAAAGGCAGGCAGAGAATTCCCTGCTAGCACCTTCTCTGTGCCTGGGAAGCAGAACTGTTCACATTGCTTGGCAGAATCGCTTTTGTGCAGAAAACAGTAACACTTGTTCAGAACGAAAGAAAGCACAGAGCCCCAGATTTTATGTTGTCCTGGAGAGCTTGCAGAGCACTGGGGAAAGGCAGGCAGAGAATTCCCTGCTAGCACCTTCTCTGTGCCTGGGAGGCAGAAGTGTTCACATTGCTTGGCAGAATCGCTTCTGTGCAGAAAACAGTAACACTTGTTCAGAACAAAAGAAAGCACAGAGCCCCAGATTTTATGTTGTCCTGGAGAGCTTGCAGAGCACTGGGGAAAGGCAGGCAGAGAATTCCCTGCTAGCACCTTCTCTGTGCCTGTTCACATTGCTTGGCAGAATCGCTTTTGTGCAGAAAACACTAACACTTGTTCAGAACGAAAGAAAGCACAGAGCCCCAGATTTTATGTTGTCCTGGAGAGCTTGCAGAGCACTGGGGAAAGGCAGGCAGAGAATTCTCTGCTAGCACCTTCTCTGTGCCTGGGAAGCAGAACTGTTCACATTGCTTGGCAGAATCGCTTTTGTGCAGAAAACAGTAACACTTGTTCAGAACGAAAGAAAGCACAGAGCCCCAGATTTGCTGTTGTCCTGGAGAGCTTGCAGAGCACTGGGGAAAGGCAGGCAGAGAATTCCCTGCTAGCACCTTCTCTGTGCCTGGGAGGCAGAAGTGTTCACATTGCTTGGCAGAATCGCTTCTGTGCAGAAAACAGTAACACTTGTTCAGAACGAAAGAAAGCACAGAGCCCCAGATTTTATGTTGTCCTGGAGAGCTTGCAGAGCACTGGGGAAAAGCAGGCAGAGAATTCCCTGCTAGCACCTTCTCTGTGCCTGTTCACATTGCTTCGCAGAATCGCTTTTGTGCAGAAAACAGTAACACTTGTTCAGAACGAAAGAAAGCACAGAGCCCCAGATTTTATGTTGTCCTGGAGAGCTTGCAGAGCACTGGGGAAAGGCAGGCAGAGAATTCCCTGCTAGCACCTTCTCTGTGCCTGTTCACATTGCTTCGCAGAATCGCTTTTGTGCAGAAAACAGTAACACTTGTTCAGAACGAAAGAAAGCACAGAGCCCCAGATTTTATGTTGTCCTGGAGAGCTTGCAGAGCACTGGGGAAAGGCAGGCAGAGAATTCCCTGCTAGCACCTTCTCTGTGCCTGGGAGGCAGAAGTATTCACATTGCTTCGCAGAATCGCTTCTGTGCAGAAAACAGTAACACTTGTTCAGAACGAAAGAAAGCACAGAGCCCCAGATTTTATGTTGTCCTGGAGAGCTTGCAGAGCACTGGGGAAAAGCAGGCAGAGAATTCCCTGCTAGCACCTTCTCTGTGCCTGGGAAGCAGAAGTGTTCACATTGCTTCGCAGAATCGCTTTTGTGCAGAAAACAGTAACACTTGTTCAGAACGAAAGAAAGCACAGAGCCCCAGATTTTATGTTGTCCTGGAGAGCTTGCAGAGCACTGGGGAAAGGCAGGCAGAGAATTCCCTGCTAGCACCTTCTCTGTGCCTGGGAAGCAGAAGTGTTCACATTGCTTCGCAGAATCGCTTTTGTGCAGAAAACAGTAACACTTGTTCAGAACGAAAGAAAGCACAGAGCCCCAGATTTTATGTTGTCCTGGAGAGCTTGCAGAGCACTGGGGAAAGGCAGGCAGAGAATTCCCTGCTAGCACCTTCTCTGTGCCTGGGAAGCAGAACTGTTCACATTGCTTGGCAGAATCGCTTTTGTGCAGAAAACAGTAACACTTGTTCAGAACGAAAGAAAGCACAGAGCCCCAGATTTTATGTTGTCCTGGAGAGCTTGCAGAGCACTGGGGAAAGGCAGGCAGAGAATTCCCTGCTAGCACCTTCTCTGTGCCTGGGAGGCAGAAGTGTTCACATTGCTTGGCAGAATCGCTTCTGTGCAGAAAACAGTAACACTTGTTCAGAACGAAAGAAAGCACAGAGCCCCAGATTTTATGTTGTCCTGGAGAGCTTGCAGAGCACTGGGGAAAGGCAGGCAGAGAATTCCCTGCTAGCGCCTTCTCTGTGCCTGGGAAGCAGAAGTGTTCACATTGCTTCGCAGAATCGCTTTTGTGCAGAAAACAGTAACACTTGTTCAGAACGAAAGAAAGCACAGAGCCCCAGATTTGCTGTTGTCCTGGAGAGCTTGCAGAGCACTGGGGAAAAGCAGGCAGAGAATTCCCTGCTAGCACCTTCTGTGTGCCTGTTCACATTCCTTCGCAGAATCGCTTTTGTGCAGAAAACAGTAACACTTGTTCAGAACGAAAGAAAGCACAGAGCCCCAGATTTTATGTTGTCCTGGAGAGCTTGCAGAGCACTGGGGAAAAGCAGGCAGAGAATTCCCTGCTACCACCTTCTCTGTGCCTGGGAAACAGAAGTGTTCACATTGCTTCGCAGAATCGCTTTTGTGCAGAAAACAGTAACACTTGTTCAGAACGAAAGAAAGCACAGAGCCCCAGATTTGTTGTTGTCCTGGAGAGCTTGCAGAGCACTGGGGAAAGGCAGGCAGAGAATTCCCTGCTAGCACCTTCTCTGTGCCTGGGAAGCAGAAGTGTTCACATTGCTTCGCAGAATCGCTTTTGTGCAGAAAACAGTAACACTTGTTCAGAACGAAAGAAAGCACAGAGCCCCAGATTTTATGTTGTCCTGGAGAGCTTGCAGAGCACTGGGGAAAGGCAGGCAGAGAATTCCCTGCTAGCACCTTCTCTGTGCCTGGGAATCAGAAGTCTTCACATTGCTTCGCAGAATCACTTTTGTGCAGAAAACAGTAACACTTGTTCAGAACGAAAGAAAGCACAGAGCCGCAGATTTTATGTTGTCCTGGAGAGCTTGCAGAGCACTGGGGAAAGGCAGGCAGAGAATTCCCTGCTAGCACCTTCTCTGTGCCTGGGAAACAGAAGTGTTCCCATTGCTTCGCAGAATAGCTTTTGTGCAGAAAACAGTAACACTTGTTCAGAACGAAAGAAAGCACAGAGCCCCAGATTTTATGTTGTCCTGGAGAGCTTGCAGAGCACTGGGGAAAAGCAGGCAGAGAATTCCCTGCTAGCACCTTCTCTGTGCCTGGGAAGCACAAGTGTTCACATTGCTTCGCAGAATCGCTTTTGTGCAGAAAACAGTAACACTTGTTCAGAACGAAAGAAAGCACAGAGCCCCAGATTTTATGTTGTCCTGGAGAGCTTGCAGAGCACTGGGGAAAGGCAGGCAGAGAATTCCCTGCTAGCACCTTCTCTGTGCCTGTTCACATTCCTTCGCAGAATCGCTTTTGTGCAGAAAACAGTAACACTTGTTCAGAACGAAAGAAAGCACAGAGCCCCAGATTTTATGTTGTCCTGGAGAGCTTGCAGAGCACTGGGGAAAAGCAGGCAGAGAATTCCCTGCTACCACCTTCTCTGTGCCTGGGAAACAGAAGTGTTCACATTGCTTCGCAGAATCGCTTTTGTGCAGAAAACAGTAACACTTGTTTAGAACGAAAGAAAGCACAGAGCCCCAGATTTTATGTTGTCCTGGAGAGCTTGCAGAGCACTGGGGAAAGGCAGGCAGAGAATTCCCTGCTAGCACCTTTTCTGTGCCTGTTCACATTGCTTCGCAGAATCGCTTTTGTGCAGAAAACAGTAACACTTGTTCAGAACGAAAGAAAGCACAGAGCCCCAGATTTTATGTTGTCCTGGAGAGCTTGCAGAGCACTGGGGAAAGGCAGGCAGAGAATTCCCTGCTAGCACCTTCTCTGTGCCTGGGAAGCAGAACTGTTCACATTGCTTGGCAGAATCGCTTTTGTGCAGAAAACAGTAACACTTGTTCAGAACGAAAGAAAGCACAGAGCCCCAGATTTGCTGTTGTCCTGGAGAGCTTGCAGAGCACTGGGGAAAGGCAGGCAGAGAATTCCCTGCTAGCACCTTCTCTGTGCCTGGGAGGCAGAAGTGTTCACATTGCTTGGCAGAATCGCTTCTGTGCAGAAAACAATAACACTTGTTCAGAACGAAAGAAAGCACAGAGCCCGAGATTTTATGTTGTCCTGGAGAGCTTGCAGAGCACTGGGGAAAGGCAGGCAGAGAATTCCCTGCTAGCACCTTCTCTGTGCCTGGGAGGCAGAAGTATTCACATTGCTTCGCAGAATCGCTTCTGTGCAGAAAACAGTAACACTTGTTCAGAACGAAAGAAAGCACAGAGCCCCAGATTTTATGTTGTCCTGGAGAGCTTGCAGAGCACTGGGGAAAGGCAGGCAGAGAATTCCCTGCTAGCACCTTCTCTGTGCCTGGGAAGCAGAAGTGTTCACATTGCTTCGCAGAATCGCTTTTGTGCAGAAAACAGTAACACTTGTTCAGAACGAAAGAAAGCACAGAGCCCCAGATTTTATGTTGTCCTGGAGAGCTTGCAGAGCACTGGGGAAAGGCAGGCAGAGAATTCCCTGCTAGCACCTTCTCTGTGCCTGGGAAGCAGAACTGTTCACATTGCTTGGCAGAATCGCTTTTGTGCAGAAAACAGTAACACTTGTTCAGAACGAAAGAAAGCACAGAGCCCCAGATTTTATGTTGTCCTGGAGAGCTTGCAGAGCACTGGGGAAAAGCAGGCAGAGAATTCCCTGCTAGCACCTTCTCTGTGCCTGTTCACATTGCTTCGCAGAATCGCTTTTGTGCAGAAAACAGTAACACTTGTTCAGAACGAAAGAAAGCACAGAGCCCCAGATTTTATGTTGTCCTGGAGAGCTTGCAGAGCACTGGGGAAAGGCAGGCAGAGAATTCCCTGCTAGCACCTTCTCTGTGCCTGTTCACATTGCTTCGCAGAATCGCTTTTGTGCAGAAAACAGTAACACTTGTTCAGAACGAAAGAAAGCACAGAGCCCCAGATTTTATGTTGTCCTGGAGAGCTTGCAGAGCACTGGGGAAAGGCAGGCAGAGAATTCCCTGCTAGCACCTTCTCTGTGCCTGGGAGGCAGAAGTATTCACATTGCTTCGCAGAATCGCTTCTGTGCAGAAAACAGTAACACTTGTTCAGAACGAAAGAAAGCACAGAGCCCCAGATTTTATGTTGTCCTGGAGAGCTTGCAGAGCACTGGGGAAAGGCAGGCAGAGAATTCCCTGCTAGCACCTTCTCTGTGCCTGGGAAGCAGAAGTGTTCACATTGCTTCGCAGAATCGCTTTTGTGCAGAAAACAGTAACACTTGTTCAGAACGAAAGAAAGCACAGAGCCCCAGATTTTATGTTGTCCTGGAGAGCTTGCAGAGCACTGGGGAAAGGCAGGCAGAGAATTCCCTGCTAGCACCTTCTCTGTGCCTGGGAAGCAGAACTGTTCACATTGCTTGGCAGAATCGCTTTTGTGCAGAAAACAGTAACACTTGTTCAGAACGAAAGAAAGCACAGAGCCCCAGATTTTATGTTGTCCTGGAGAGCTTGCAGAGCACTGGGGAAAGGCAGGCAGAGAATTCCCTGCTAGCACCTTCTCTGTGCCTGGGAGGCAGAAGTGTTCACATTGCTTGGCAGAATCGCTTCTGTGCAGAAAACAGTAACACTTGTTCAGAACGAAAGAAAGCACAGAGCCCCAGATTTTATGTTGTCCTGGAGAGCTTGCAGAGCACTGGGGAAAAGCAGGCAGAGAATTCCCTGCTAGCACCTTCTCTGTGCCTGTTCACATTGCTTCGCAGAATCGCTTTTGTGCAGAAAACAGTAACACTTGTTCAGAACGAAAGAAAGCACAGAGCCCCAGATTTTATGTTGTCCTGGAGAGCTTGCAGAGCACTGGGGAAAGGCAGGCAGAGAATTCCCTGCTAGCACCTTCTCTGTGCCTGTTCACATTGTTTCGCAGAATCGCTTTTGTGCAGAAAACAGTAACACTTGTTCAGAACGAAAGAAAGCACAGAGCCCCAGATTTTATGTTGTCCTGGAGAGCTTGCAGAGCACTGGGGAAAGGCAGGCAGAGAATTCCCTGCTAGCACCTTCTCTGTGCCTGGGAGGCAGAAGTATTCACATTGCTTGGCAGAATCGCTTCTGTGCAGAAAACAGTAACACTTGTTCAGAACGAAAGAAAGCACAGAGCCCCAGATTTTATGTTGTCCTGGAGAGCTTGCAGAGCACTGGGGAAAGGCAGGCAGAGAATTCCCTGCTAGCGCCTTCTCTGTGCCTGGGAAGCAGAAGTGTTCACATTGCTTCGCAGAATCGCTTTTGTGCAGAAAACAGTAACACTTGTTCAGAACGAAAGAAAGCACAGAGCCCCAGATTTTATGTAGTCCTGGAGAGCTTGCAGAGCACTGGGGAAAAGCAGGCAGAGAATTCCCTGCTAGCACCTTCTGTGTGCCTGTTCACATTCCTTCGCAGAATCGCTTTTGTGCAGAAAACAGTAACACTTGTTCAGAACGAAAGAAAGCACAGAGCCCCAGATTTTATGTTGTCCTGGAGAGCTTGCAGAGCACTGGGGAAAAGCAGGCAGAGAATTCCCTGCTACCACCTTCTCTGTGCCTGGGAAACAGAAGTGTTCACATTGCTTCGCAGAATCGCTTTTGTGCAGAAAACAGTAACACTTGTTCAGAACGAAAGAAAGCACAGAGCCCCAGATTTGTTGTTGTCCTGGAGAGCTTGCAGAGCACTGGGGAAAGGCAGGCAGAGAATTCCCTGCTAGCACCTTCTCTGTGCCTGGGAAGCAGAAGTGTTCACATTGCTTCGCAGAATCGCTTTTGTGCAGAAAACAGTAACACTTGTTCAGAACGAAAGAAAGCACAGAGCCCCAGATTTTATGTTGTCCTGGAGAGCTTGCAGAGCACTGGGGAAAGGCAGGCAGAGAATTCCCTGCTAGCACCTTCTCTGTGCCTGGGAATCAGAAGTCTTCACATTGCTTCGCAGAATCACTTTTGTGCAGAAAACAGTAACACTTGTTCAGAACGAAAGAAAGCACAGAGCCCCAGATTTTATGTTGTCCTGGAGAGCTTGCAGAGCACTGGGGAAAGGCAGGCAGAGAATTCCCTGCTAGCACCTTCTCTGTGCCTGGGAAACAGAAGTGTTCCCATTGCTTCGCAGAATAGCTTTTGTGCAGAAAACAGTAACACTTGTTCAGAACGAAAGAAAGCACAGAGCCCCAGATTTTATGTTGTCCTGGAGAGCTTGCAGAGCACTGGGGAAAAGCAGGCAGAGAATTCCCTGCTAGCACCTTCTCTGTGCCTGGGAAGCACAAGTGTTCACATTGCTTCGCAGAATCGCTTTTGTGCAGAAAACAGTAACACTTGTTCAGAACGAAAGAAAGCACAGAGCCCCAGATTTTATGTTGTCCTGGAGAGCTTGCAGAGCACTGGGGAAAGGCAGGCAGAGAATTCCCTGCTAGCACCTTCTCTGTGCCTGTTCACATTCCTTCGCAGAATCGCTTTTGTGCAGAAAACAGTAACACTTGTTCAGAACGAAAGAAAGCACAGAGCCCCAGATTTTATGTTGTCCTGGAGAGCTTGCAGAGCACTGGGGAAAAGCAGGCAGAGAATTCCCTGCTACCACCTTCTCTGTGCCTGGGAAACAGAAGTGTTCACATTGCTTCGCAGAATCGCTTTTGTGCAGAAAACAGTAACACTTGTTTAGAACGAAAGAAAGCACAGAGCCCCAGATTTGCTGATGTCCTGGAGAGCTTGCAGAGCACTGGGGAAAGGCAGGCAGAGAATTCCCTGCTAGCACCTTTTCTGTGCCTGTTCACATTGCTTCGCAGAATCGCTTTTGTGCAGAAAACAGTAACACTTGTTCAGAACGAAAGAAAGCACAGAGCCCCAGATTTTATGTTGTCCTGGAGAGCTTGCAGAGCACTGGGGAAAAGCAGGCAGAGAATTCCCTGCTACCACCTTCTCTGTGCCTGGGAAACAGAAGTGTTCCCATTGCTTCGCAGAATCGCTTTTGTGCAGAAAACAGTAACACTTGTTCAGAACGAAAGAAAGCACAGAGCCCCAGATTTTATGTTGTCCTGGAGAGCTTGCAGAGCACTGGGGAAAGGCAGGCAGACAATTCCCTGCTAGTACCTTCTCTGTGCCTGGGAAGCACAAGTGTTCACATTGCTTCGCAGAATCGCTTTTGTGCAGAAAACAGTAACACTTGTTCAGAACGAAAGAAAGCACAGAGCCCCAGATTTGCTGTTGTCCTGGAGAGCTTGCAGAGCACTGCGGAAAAGCAGGCAGAGAATTCCCTGCTAGCACCTTCTCTGTGCCTGGGAAGCAGAAGTGTTCACATTGCTTCGCAGAATCGCTTTTGTGCAGAAAACAGTAACACTTGTTCAGCACGAAAGAAAGCACAGAGCCCCAGATTTTATGTTGTCCTGGAGAGCTTGCAGAGCACTGGGGAAAAGCAGGCAGAGAATTCCCTGCTAGCACCTTCTCTGTGCCTGGGAAACAGAAGTGTTCCCATTGCTTCGCAGAATCGCTTTTGTGCAGAAAACAGTAACACTTGTTCAGAACGAAAGAAAGCACAGAGCCCCAGATTTTATGTTGTCCTGGAGAGCTTGCAGAGCACTGGGGAAAGGCAGGCAGAGAATTCCCTGCTAGCACCTTCTTTGTGCCTGGGAAACAGAAGTGTTCCCATTGCTTCGCAGAATCGCTTTTGTGCAGAAAACAGTAACACTTGTTCACAACGAAAGAAAGCACAGAGCCCCAGATTTGCTGTTGTCCTGGAGGGCTTGCAGAGCACTGGGGAAAGGCAGGCAGAGGATTCCCTGCTAGCACCTTCTCTGTGCCTGTTCACATTGCTTCGCAGAATCGCTTTTGTGCAGAAAACAGTAACACTTGTTCAGAACGAAAGAAAGCACAGAGCCCCAGATTTTATGTTGTCCTGGAGAGCTTGCAGAGCACTGGGGAAAGGCAGGCAGACAATTCCCTGCTAGCACCTTCTCTGTGCCTGGGAAGCACAAGTGTTCACATTGCTTGGCAGAATCGCTTTTGTGCAGAAAACAGTAACACTTGTTCAGAACGAAAGAAAGCACAGAGCCCCAGATTTGCTGTTGTCCTGGAGAGCTTGCAGAGCACTGGGGAAAAGCAGGCAGAGAATTCCCTGCTAGCACCTTCTCTGTGCCTGGGAAGCAGAAGTGTTCACATTGCTTCGCAGAATCGCTTTTGTGCAGAAAACAGTAACACTTGTTCAGAACGAAAGAAAGCACAGAGCCCCAGATTTTATGTTGTCCTGGAGAGCTTGCAGAGCACTGGGGAAAAGCAGGCAGAGAATTCCCTGCTAGCACCTTCTCTGTGCCTGTTCACATTGCTTGGCAGAATCGCTTTTGTGCAGAAAACAGTAACACTTGTTCAGAACGAAAGAAAGCACAGAGCCCCAGATTTTATGTTGTCCTGGAGAGCTTGCAGAGCACTGGGGAAAGGCAGGCAGAGAATTCCCTGCTAGCACCTTCTCTGTGCCTGTTCACATTGCTTCGCAGAATCGCTTTTGTGCAGAAAACAGTAACACTTGTTCAGAACGAAAGAAAGCACAGAGCCCCAGATTTTATGTTGTCCTGGAGAGCTTGCAGAGCACTGGGGAAAGGCAGGCAGAGAATTCCCTGCTAGCACCTTCTCTGTGCCTGGGAGGCAGAAGTATTCACATTGCTTCGCAGAATCGCTTCTGTGCAGAAAACAGTAACACTTGTTCAGAACGAAAGAAAGCACAGAGCCCCAGATTTTATGTTGTCCTGGAGAGCTTGCAGAGCACTGGGGAAAAGCAGGCAGAGAATTCCCTGCTAGCACCTTCTCTGTGCCTGGGAAGCAGAAGTGTTCACATTGCTTCGCAGAATCGCTTTTGTGCAGAAAACAGTAACACTTGTTCAGAACGAAAGAAAGCACAGAGCCCCAGATTTTATGTTGTCCTGGAGAGCTTGCAGAGCACTGGGGAAAGGCAGGCAGAGAATTCCCTGCTAGCACCTTCTCTGTGCCTGGGAAGCAGAAGTGTTCACATTGCTTCGCAGAATCGCTTTTGTGCAGAAAACAGTAACACTTGTTCAGAACGAAAGAAAGCACAGAGCCCCAGATTTTATGTTGTCCTGGAGAGCTTGCAGAGCACTGGGGAAAGGCAGGCAGAGAATTCCCTGCTAGCACCTTCTCTGTGCCTGGGAAGCAGAACTGTTCACATTGCTTGGCAGAATCGCTTTTGTGCAGAAAACAGTAACACTTGTTCAGAACGAAAGAAAGCACAGAGCCCCAGATTTTATGTTGTCCTGGAGAGCTTGCAGAGCACTGGGGAAAGGCAGGCAGAGAATTCCCTGCTAGCACCTTCTCTGTGCCTGTTCACATTGTTTCGCAGAATCGCTTTTGTGCAGAAAACAGTAACACTTGTTCAGAACGAAAGAAAGCACAGAGCCCCAGATTTTATGTTGTCCTGGAGAGCTTGCAGAGCACTGGGGAAAGGCAGGCAGAGAATTCCCTGCTAGCACCTTCTCTGTGCCTGGGAGGCAGAAGTATTCACATTGCTTGGCAGAATCGCTTCTGTGCAGAAAACAGTAACACTTGTTCAGAACGAAAGAAAGCACAGAGCCCCAGATTTTATGTTGTCCTGGAGAGCTTGCAGAGCACTGGGGAAAAGCAGGCAGAGAATTCCCTGCTACCACCTTCTCTGTGCCTGGGAAACAGAAGTGTTCACATTGCTTCGCAGAATCGCTTTTGTGCAGAAAACAGTAACACTTGTTCAGAACGAAAGAAAGCACAGAGCCCCAGATTTTATGTTGTCCTGGAGAGCTTGCAGAGCACTGGGGAAAGGCAGGCAGAGAATTCCCTGCTAGCACCTTCTCTGTGCCTGGGAAGCAGAAGTGTTCACATTGCTTCGCAGAATCGCTTTTGTGCAGAAAACAGTAACACTTGTTCAGAACGAAAGAAAGCACAGAGCCCCAGATTTTATGTTGTCCTGGAGAGCTTGCAGAGCACTGGGGAAAGGCAGGCAGAGAATTCCCTGCTAGCACCTTCTCTGTGCCTGGGAATCAGAAGTCTTCACATTGCTTCGCAGAATCACTTTTGTGCAGAAAACAGTAACACTTGTTCAGAACGAAAGAAAGCACAGAGCCGCAGATTTTATGTTGTCCTGGAGAGCTTGCAGAGCACTGGGGAAAGGCAGGCAGAGAATTCCCTGCTAGCACCTTCTCTGTGCCTGGGAAACAGAAGTGTTCCCATTGCTTCGCAGAATAGCTTTTGTGCAGAAAACAGTAACACTTGTTCAGAACGAAAGAAAGCACAGAGCCCCAGATTTTATGTTGTCCTGGAGAGCTTGCAGAGCACTGGGGAAAAGCAGGCAGAGAATTCCCTGCTAGCACCTTCTCTGTGCCTGGGAAGCACAAGTGTTCACATTGCTTCGCAGAATCGCTTTTGTGCAGAAAACAGTAACACTTGTTCAGAACGAAAGAAAGCACAGAGCCCCAGATTTTATGTTGTCCTGGAGAGCTTGCAGAGCACTGGGGAAAGGCAGGCAGAGAATTCCCTGCTAGCACCTTCTCTGTGCCTGTTCACATTCCTTCGCAGAATCGCTTTTGTGCAGAAAACAGTAACACTTGTTCAGAACGAAAGAAAGCACAGAGCCCCAGATTTTATGTTGTCCTGGAGAGCTTGCAGAGCACTGGGGAAAAGCAGGCAGAGAATTCCCTGCTACCACCTTCTCTGTGCCTGGGAAACAGAAGTGTTCACATTGCTTCGCAGAATCGCTTTTGTGCAGAAAACAGTAACACTTGTTTAGAACGAAAGAAAGCACAGAGCCCCAGATTTTATGTTGTCCTGGAGAGCTTGCAGAGCACTGGGGAAAGGCAGGCAGAGAATTCCCTGCTAGCACCTTTTCTGTGCCTGTTCACATTGCTTCGCAGAATCGCTTTTGTGCAGAAAACAGTAACACTTGTTCAGAACGAAAGAAAGCACAGAGCCCCAGATTTTATGTTGTCCTGGAGAGCTTGCAGAGCACTGGGGAAAGGCAGGCAGAGAATTCCCTGCTAGCACCTTCTTTGTGCCTGGGAAACAGAAGTGTTCCCATTGCTTCGCAGAATCGCTTTTGTGCAGAAAACAGTAACACTTGTTCACAACGAAAGAAAGCACAGAGCCCCAGATTTGCTGTTGTCCTGGAGGGCTTGCAGAGCACTGGGGAAAGGCAGGCAGAGGATTCCCTGCTAGCACCTTCTCTGTGCCTGTTCACATTGCTTCGCAGAATCGCTTTTGTGCAGAAAACAGTAACACTTGTTCAGAACGAAAGAAAGCACAGAGCCCCAGATTTTATGTTGTCCTGGAGAGCTTGCAGAGCACTGGGGAAAGGCAGGCAGAGAATTCCCTGCTAGCACCTTCTCTGTGCCTGGGAGGCAGAAGTGTTCACATTGCTTGGCAGAATCGCTTCTGTGCAGAAAACAGTAACACTTGTTCAGAACGAAAGAAAGCACAGAGCCCCAGATTTTATGTTGTCCTGGAGAGCTTGCAGAGCACTGGGGAAAGGCAGGCAGAGAATTCCCTGCTAGCACCTTCTCTGTGCCTGTTCACATTGCTTGGCAGAATCGCTTTTGTGCAGAAAACAGTAACACTTGTTCAGAACGAAAGAAAGCACAGAGCCCCAGATTTTATGTTGTCCTGGAGAGCTTGCAGAGCACTGGGGAAAGGCAGGCAGAGAATTCTCTGCTAGCACCTTCTCTGTGCCTGGGAAGCAGAACTGTTCACATTGCTTGGCAGAATCGCTTTTGTGCAGAAAACAGTAACACTTGTTCAGAACGAAAGAAAGCACAGAGCCCCAGATTTTATGTTGTCCTGGAGAGCTTGCAGAGCACTGGGGAAAGGCAGGCAGAGAATTCCCTGCTAGCACCTTCTCTGTGCCTGGGAGGCAGAAGTGTTCACATTGCTTGGCAGAATCGCTTCTGTGCAGAAAACAGTAACACTTGTTCAGAACGAAAGAAAGCACAGAGCCCCAGATTTTATGTTGTCCTGGAGAGCTTGCAGAGCACTGGGGAAAAGCAGGCAGAGAATTCCCTGCTAGCACCTTCTCTGTGCCTGTTCACATTGCTTCGCAGAATCGCTTTTGTGCAGAAAACAGTAACACTTGTTCAGAACGAAAGAAAGCACAGAGCCCCAGATTTTATGTTGTCCTGGAGAGCTTGCAGAGCACTGGGGAAAGGCAGGCAGAGAATTCCCTGCTAGCACCTTCTCTGTGCCTGTTCACATTGCTTCGCAGAATCGCTTTTGTGCAGAAAACAGTAACACTTGTTCAGAACGAAAGAAAGCACAGAGCCCCAGATTTTATGTTGTCCTGGAGAGCTTGCAGAGCACTGGGGAAAGGCAGGCAGAGAATTCCCTGCTAGCACCTTCTCTGTGCCTGGGAGGCAGAAGTATTCACATTGCTTCGCAGAATCGCTTCTGTGCAGAAAACAGTAACACTTGTTCAGAACGAAAGAAAGCACAGAGCCCCAGATTTTATGTTGTCCTGGAGAGCTTGCAGAGCACTGGGGAAAAGCAGGCAGAGAATTCCCTGCTAGCACCTTCTCTGTGCCTGGGAAGCAGAAGTGTTCACATTGCTTCGCAGAATCGCTTTTGTGCAGAAAACAGTAACACTTGTTCAGAACGAAAGAAAGCACAGAGCCCCAGATTTTATGTTGTCCTGGAGAGCTTGCAGAGCACTGGGGAAAGGCAGGCAGAGAATTCCCTGCTAGCACCTTCTCTGTGCCTGGGAAGCAGAAGTGTTCACATTGCTTCGCAGAATCGCTTTTGTGCAGAAAACAGTAACACTTGTTCAGAACGAAAGAAAGCACAGAGCCCCAGATTTTATGTTGTCCTGGAGAGCTTGCAGAGCACTGGGGAAAGGCAGGCAGAGAATTCCCTGCTAGCACCTTCTCTGTGCCTGGGAAGCAGAACTGTTCACATTGCTTGGCAGAATCGCTTTTGTGCAGAAAACAGTAACACTTGTTCAGAACGAAAGAAAGCACAGAGCCCCAGATTTTATGTTGTCCTGGAGAGCTTGCAGAGCACTGGGGAAAGGCAGGCAGAGAATTCCCTGCTAGCACCTTCTCTGTGCCTGGGAGGCAGAAGTGTTCACATTGCTTGGCAGAATCGCTTCTGTGCAGAAAACAGTAACACTTGTTCAGAACGAAAGAAAGCACAGAGCCCCAGATTTTATGTTGTCCTGGAGAGCTTGCAGAGCACTGGGGAAAAGCAGGCAGAGAATTCCCTGCTAGCACCTTCTCTGTGCCTGTTCACATTGCTTCGCAGAATCGCTTTTGTGCAGAAAACAGTAACACTTGTTCAGAACGAAAGAAAGCACAGAGCCCCAGATTTTATGTTGTCCTGGAGAGCTTGCAGAGCACTGGGGAAAGGCAGGCAGAGAATTCCCTGCTAGCACCTTCTCTGTGCCTGTTCACATTGTTTCGCAGAATCGCTTTTGTGCAGAAAACAGTAACACTTGTTCAGAACGAAAGAAAGCACAGAGCCCCAGATTTTATGTTGTCCTGGAGAGCTTGCAGAGCACTGGGGAAAGGCAGGCAGAGAATTCCCTGCTAGCACCTTCTCTGTGCCTGGGAAGCAGAAGTGTTCACATTGCTTCGCAGAATCGCTTTTGTGCAGAAAACAGTAACACTTGTTCAGAACGAAAGAAAGCACAGAGCCCCAGATTTTATGTTGTCCTGGAGCGCTTGCAGAGCACTGGGGAAAGGCAGGCAGAGAATTCCCTGCTAGCACCTTCTCTGTGCCTGGGAATCAGAAGTCTTCACATTGCTTCGCAGAATCACTTTTGTGCAGAAAACAGTAACACTTGTTCAGAACGAAAGAAAGCACAGAGCCGCAGATTTTATGTTGTCCTGGAGAGCTTGCAGAGCACTGGGGAAAAGCAGGCAGAGAATTCCCTGCTAGCACCTTCTCTGTGCCTGGGAAGCACAAGTGTTCACATTGCTTCGCAGAATCGCTTTTGTGCAGAAAACAGTAACACTTGTTCAGAACGAAAGAAAGCACAGAGCCCCAGATTTTATGTTGTCCTGGAGAGCTTGCAGAGCACTGGGGAAAGGCAGGCAGAGAATTCCCTGCTAGCACCTTCTCTGTGCCTGTTCACATTCCTTCGCAGAATCGCTTTTGTGCAGAAAACAGTAACACTTGTTCAGAACGAAAGAAAGCACAGAGCCCCAGATTTTATGTTGTCCTGGAGAGCTTGCAGAGCACTGGGGAAAAGCAGGCAGAGAATTCCCTGCTAGCACCTTCTCTGTGCCTGGGAAACAGAAGTGTTCACATTGCTTCGCAGAATCGCTTTTGTGCAGAAAACAGTAACACTTGTTCAGAACGAAAGAAAGCACAGAGCCCCAGATTTTATGTTGTCCTGGAGAGCTTGCAGAGCACTGGGGAAAGGCAGGCAGAGAATTCCCTGCTAGCACCTTCTCTGTGCCTGGGAATCAGAAGTCTTCACATTGCTTCGCAGAATCACTTTTGTGCAGAAAACAGTAACACTTGTTCAGAACGAAAGAAAGCACAGAGCCGCAGATTTTATGTTGTCCTGGAGAGCTTGCAGAGCACTGGGGAAAGGCAGGCAGAGAATTCCCTGCTAGCACCTTCTCTGTGCCTGGGAAACAGAAGTGTTCCCATTGCTTCGCAGAATAGCTTTTGTGCAGAAAACAGTAACACTTGTTCAGAACGAAAGAAAGCACAGAGCCCCAGATTTTATGTTGTCCTGGAGAGCTTGCAGAGCACTGGGGAAAAGCAGGCAGAGAATTCCCTGCTAGCACCTTCTCTGTGCCTGGGAAGCACAAGTGTTCACATTGCTTCGCAGAATCGCTTTTGTGCAGAAAACAGTAACACTTGTTCAGAACGAAAGAAAGCACAGAGCCCCAGATTTTATGTTGTCCTGGAGAGCTTGCAGAGCACTGGGGAAAGGCAGGCAGAGAATTCCCTGCTAGCACCTTCTCTGTGCCTGTTCACATTCCTTCGCAGAATCGCTTTTGTGCAGAAAACAGTAACACTTGTTCAGAACGAAAGAAAGCACAGAGCCCCAGATTTTATGTTGTCCTGGAGAGCTTGCAGAGCACTGGGGAAAAGCAGGCAGAGAATTCCCTGCTACCACCTTCTCTGTGCCTGGGAAACAGAAGTGTTCACATTGCTTCGCAGAATCGCTTTTGTGCAGAAAACAGTAACACTTGTTTAGAACGAAAGAAAGCACAGAGCCCCAGATTTTATGTTGTCCTGGAGAGCTTGCAGAGCACTGGGGAAAGGCAGGCAGAGAATTCCCTGCTAGCACCTTTTCTGTGCCTGTTCACATTGCTTCGCAGAATCGCTTTTGTGCAGAAAACAGTAACACTTGTTCAGAACGAAAGAAAGCACAGAGCCCCAGATTTTATGTTGTCCTGGAGAGCTTGCAGAGCACTGGGGAAAAGCAGGCAGAGAATTCCCTGCTACCACCTTCTCTGTGCCTGGGAAACAGAAGTCTTCCCATTGCTTCGCAGAATCGCTTTTGTGCAGAAAACAGTAACACTTGTTCAGAACGAAAGAAAGCACAGAGCCCCAGATTTTATGTTGTCCTGGAGAGCTTGCAGAGCACTGGGGAAAGGCAGGCAGACAATTCCCTGCTAGTACCTTCTCTGTGCCTGGGAAGCACAAGTGTTCACATTGCTTCGCAGAATCGCTTTTGTGCAGAAAACAGTAACACTTGTTCAGAACGAAAGAAAGCACAGAGCCCCAGATTTGCTGTTGTCCTGGAGAGCTTGCAGAGCACTGGGGAAAAGCAGGCAGAGAATTCCCTGCTAGCACCTTCTCTGTGCCTGGGAAGCAGAAGTGTTCACATTGCTTCGCAGAATCGCTTTTGTGCAGAAAACAGTAACACTTGTTCAGCACGAAAGAAAGCACAGAGCCCCAGATTTTATGTTGTCCTGGAGAGCTTGCAGAGCACTGGGGAAAAGCAGGCAGAGAATTCCCTGCTAGCACCTTCTCTGTGCCTGGGAAACAGAAGTGTTCCCATTGCTTCGCAGAATCGCTTTTGTGCAGAAAACAGTAACACTTGTTCAGAACGAAAGAAAGCACAGAGCCCCAGATTTTATGTTGTCCTGGAGAGCTTGCAGAGCACTGGGGAAAGGCAGGCAGAGAATTCCCTGCTAGCACCTTCTTTGTGCCTGGGAAACAGAAGTGTTCCCATTGCTTCGCAGAATCGCTTTTGTGCAGAAAACAGTAACACTTGTTCACAACGAAAGAAAGCACAGAGCCCCAGATTTGCTGTTGTCCTGGAGGGCTTGCAGAGCACTGGGGAAAGGCAGGCAGAGGATTCCCTGCTAGCACCTTCTCTGTGCCTGTTCACATTGCTTCGCAGAATCGCTTTTGTGCAGAAAACAGTAACACTTGTTCAGAACGAAAGAAAGCACAGAGCCCCAGATTTTATGTTGTCCTGGAGAGCTTGCAGAGCACTGGGGAAAGGCAGGCAGAGAATTCCCTGCTAGCACCTTCTCTGTGCCTGGGAAGCAGAACTGTTCACATTGCTTGGCAGAATCGCTTTTGTGCAGAAAACAGTAACACTTGTTCAGAACGAAAGAAAGCACAGAGCCCCAGATTTTATGTTGTCCTGGAGAGCTTGCAGAGCACTGGGGAAAGGCAGGCAGAGAATTCCCTGCTAGCACCTTCTCTGTGCCTGGGAGGCAGAAGTGTTCACATTGCTTCGCAGAATCGCTTCTGTGCAGAAAACAGTAACACTTGTTCAGAACGAAAGAAAGCACAGAGCCCCAGATTTTATGTTGTCCTGGAGAGCTTGCAGAGCACTGGGGAAAGGCAGGCAGAGAATTCCCTGCTAGCACCTTCTCTGTGCCTGTTCACATTGCTTGGCAGAATCGCTTTTGTGCAGAAAACACTAACACTTGTTCAGAACGAAAGAAAGCACAGAGCCCCAGATTTTATGTTGTCCTGGAGAGCTTGCAGAGCACTGGGGAAAGGCAGGCAGAGAATTCTCTGCTAGCACCTTCTCTGTGCCTGGGAAGCAGAACTGTTCACATTGCTTGGCAGAATCGCTTTTGTGCAGAAAACAGTAACACTTGTTCAGAACGAAAGAAAGCACAGAGCCCCAGATTTTATGTTGTCCTGGAGAGCTTGCAGAGCACTGGGGAAAGGCAGGCAGAGAATTCCCTGCTAGCACCTTCTCTGTGCCTGGGAGGCAGAAGTGTTCACATTGCTTGGCAGAATCGCTTCTGTGCAGAAAACAGTAACACTTGTTCAGAACGAAAGAAAGCACAGAGCCCCAGATTTTATGTTGTCCTGGAGAGCTTGCAGAGCACTGGGGAAAAGCAGGCAGAGAATTCCCTGCTAGCACCTTCTCTGTGCCTGTTCACATTGCTTCGCAGAATCGCTTTTGTGCAGAAAACAGTAACACTTGTTCAGAACGAAAGAAAGCACAGAGCCCCAGATTTTATGTTGTCCTGGAGAGCTTGCAGAGCACTGGGGAAAGGCAGGCAGAGAATTCCCTGCTAGCACCTTCTCTGTGCCTGTTCACATTGCTGCGCAGAATCGCTTTTGTGCAGAAAACAGTAACACTTGTTCAGAACGAAAGAAAGCACAGAGCCCCAGATTTTATGTTGTCCTGGAGAGCTTGCAGAGCACTGGGGAAAGGCAGGCAGAGAATTCCCTGCTAGCACCTTCTCTGTGCCTGGGAGGCAGAAGTATTCACATTGCTTCGCAGAATCGCTTCTGTGCAGAAAACAGTAACACTTGTTCAGAACGAAAGAAAGCACAGAGCCCCAGATTTTATGTTGTCCTGGAGAGCTTGCAGAGCACTGGGGAAAAGCAGGCAGAGAATTCCCTGCTAGCACCTTCTCTGTGCCTGGGAAGCAGAAGTGTTCACATTGCTTCGCAGAATCGCTTTTGTGCAGAAAACAGTAACACTTGTTCAGAACGAAAGAAAGCACAGAGCCCCAGATTTTATGTTGTCCTGGAGAGCTTGCAGAGCACTGGGGAAAGGCAGGCAGAGAATTCCCTGCTAGCACCTTCTCTGTGCCTGGGAGGCAGAAGTGTTCACATTGCTTGGCAGAATCGCTTCTGTGCAGAAAACAGTAACACTTGTTCAGAACGAAAGAAAGCACAGAGCCCCAGATTTTATGTTGTCCTGGAGAGCTTGCAGAGCACTGGGGAAAAGCAGGCAGAGAATTCCCTGCTAGCACCTTCTCTGTGCCTGTTCACATTGCTTGGCAGAATCGCTTTTGTGCAGAAAACAGTAACACTTGTTCAGAACGAAAGAAAGCACAGAGCCCCAGATTTTATGTTGTCCTGGAGAGCTTGCAGAGCACTGGGGAAAGGCAGGCAGAGAATTCCCTGCTAGCACCTTCTCTGTGCCTGTTCACATTGTTTCGCAGAATCGCTTTTGTGCAGAAAACAGTAACACTTGTTCAGAACGAAAGAAAGCACAGAGCCCCAGATTTTATGTTGTCCTGGAGAGCTTGCAGAGCACTGGGGAAAGGCAGGCAGAGAATTCCCTGCTAGCACCTTCTCTGTGCCTGGGAGGCAGAAGTATTCACATTGCTTGGCAGAATCGCTTCTGTGCAGAAAACAGTAACACTTGTTCAGAACGAAAGAAAGCACAGAGCCCCAGATTTTATGTTGTCCTGGAGAGCTTGCAGAGCACTGGGGAAAGGCAGGCAGAGAATTCCCTGCTAGCGCCTTCTCTGTGCCTGGGAAGCAGAAGTGTTCACATTGCTTCGCAGAATCGCTTTTGTGCAGAAAACAGTAACACTTGTTCAGAACGAAAGAAAGCACAGAGCCCCAGATTTTATGTAGTCCTGGAGAGCTTGCAGAGCACTGGGGAAAAGCAGGCAGAGAATTCCCTGCTAGCACCTTCTGTGTGCCTGTTCACATTCCTTCGCAGAATCGCTTTTGTGCAGAAAACAGTAACACTTGTTCAGAACGAAAGAAAGCACAGAGCCCCAGATTTTATGTTGTCCTGGAGAGCTTGCAGAGCACTGGGGAAAAGCAGGCAGAGAATTCCCTGCTACCACCTTCTCTGTGCCTGGGAAACAGAAGTGTTCACATTGCTTCGCAGAATCGCTTTTGTGCAGAAAACAGTAACACTTGTTCAGAACGAAAGAAAGCACAGAGCCCCAGATTTGTTGTTGTCCTGGAGAGCTTGCAGAGCACTGGGGAAAGGCAGGCAGAGAATTCCCTGCTAGCACCTTCTCTGTGCCTGGGAAGCAGAAGTGTTCACATTGCTTCGCAGAATCGCTTTTGTGCAGAAAACAGTAACACTTGTTCAGAACGAAAGAAAGCACAGAGCCCCAGATTTTATGTTGTCCTGGAGAGCTTGCAGAGCACTGGGGAAAGGCAGGCAGAGAATTCCCTGCTAGCACCTTCTCTGTGCCTGGGAATCAGAAGTCTTCACATTGCTTCGCAGAATCACTTTTGTGCAGAAAACAGTAACACTTGTTCAGAACGAAAGAAAGCACAGAGCCGCAGATTTTATGTTGTCCTGGAGAGCTTGCAGAGCACTGGGGAAAGGCAGGCAGAGAATTCCCTGCTAGCACCTTCTCTGTGCCTGGGAAACAGAAGTGTTCCCATTGCTTCGCAGAATAGCTTTTGTGCAGAAAACAGTAACACTTGTTCAGAACGAAAGAAAGCACAGAGCCCCAGATTTTATGTTGTCCTGGAGAGCTTGCAGAGCACTGGGGAAAAGCAGGCAGAGAATTCCCTGCTAGCACCTTCTCTGTGCCTGGGAAGCACAAGTGTTCACATTGCTTCGCAGAATCGCTTTTGTGCAGAAAACAGTAACACTTGTTCAGAACGAAAGAAAGCACAGAGCCCCAGATTTTATGTTGTCCTGGAGAGCTTGCAGAGCACTGGGGAAAGGCAGGCAGAGAATTCCCTGATAGCACCTTCTCTGTGCCTGTTCACATTCCTTCGCAGAATCGCTTTTGTGCAGAAAACAGTAACACTTGTTCAGCACGAAAGAAAGCACAGAGCCCCAGATTTTATGTTGTCCTGGAGAGCTTGCAGAGCACTGGGGAAAAGCAGGCAGAGAATTCCCTGCTAGCACCTTCTCTGTGCCTGGGAAACAGAAGTGTTCACATTGCTTCGCAGAATCGCTTTTGTGCAGAAAACAGTAACACTTGTTTAGAACGAAAGAAAGCACAGAGCCCCAGATTTTATGTTGTCCTGGAGAGCTTGCAGAGCACTGGGGAAAGGCAGGCAGAGAATTCCCTGCTAGCACCTTTTCTGTGCCTGTTCACATTGCTTCGCAGAATCGCTTTTGTGCAGAAAACAGTAACACTTGTTCAGAACGAAAGAAAGCACAGAGCCCCAGATTTTATGTTGTCCTGGAGAGCTTGCAGAGCACTGGGGAAAAGCAGTCAGAGAATTCCCTGCTACCACCTTCTCTGTGCCTGGGAAACAGAAGTGTTCCCATTGCTTCGCAGAATCGCTTTTGTGCAGAAAACAGTAACACTTGTTCAGAACGAAAGAAAGCACAGAGCCCCAGATTTTATGTTGTCCTGGAGAGCTTGCAGAGCACTGGGGAAAGGCAGGCAGACAATTCCCTGCTAGTACCTTCTCTGTGCCTGGGAAGCACAAGTGTTCACATTGCTTCGCAGAATCGCTTTTGTGCAGAAAACAGTAACACTTGTTCAGAACGAAAGAAAGCACAGAGCCCCAGATTTGCTGTTGTCCTGGAGAGCTTGCAGAGCACTGCGGAAAAGCAGGCAGAGAATTCCCTGCTAGCACCTTCTCTGTGCCTGGGAAGCAGAAGTGTTCACATTGCTTCGCAGAATCGCTTTTGTGCAGAAAACAGTAACACTTGTTCAGCACGAAAGAAAGCACAGAGCCCCAGATTTTATGTTGTCCTGGAGAGCTTGCAGAGCACTGGGGAAAAGCAGGCAGAGAATTCCCTGCTAGCACCTTCTCTGTGCCTGGGAAACAGAAGTGTTCACATTGCTTCGCAGAATCGCTTTTGTGCAGAAAACAGTAACACTTGTTCAGAACGAAAGAAAGCACAGAGCCCCAGATTTTATGTTGTCCTGGAGAGCTTGCAGAGCACTGGGGAAAGGCAGGCAGAGAATTCCCTGCTAGCACCTTCTTTGTGCCTGTTCACATTGCTTGGCAGAATCGCTTTTGTGCAGAAAACAGTAACACTTGTTCAGAACGAAAGAAAGCACAGAGCCCCAGATTTTATGTTGTCCTGGAGAGCTTGCAGAGCACTGGGGAAAAGCAGGCAGAGAATTCCCTGATAGCACCTTCTCTGTGCCTGGGAAGCACAAGTGTTCACATTGCTTCGCAGAATCGCTTTTGTGCAGAAAACAATAATACTTGTTCAGAACGAAAGAAAGCACAGAGCCCCAGATTTGCTGTTGTCCTGGAGAGCTTGCAGAGCACTGGGGAAAGGCACGCAGAGAATTCCCTGCTAGCACCTTCTCTGTGCCTGGGAAGCAGAAGTGTTCACATTGCTTCGCAGAATCGCTTTTGTGCAGAAAACAGTAACACTTGTTCAGAACGAAAGAAAGCACAGAGCCCCAGATTTTATGTTGTCCTGGAGAGCTTGCAGAGCACTGGGGAAAGGCAGGCAGACAATTCCCTGCTAGCACCTTCTCTGTGCCTGTTCACATTGCTTCGCAGAATCGCTTTTGTGCAGAAAACAGTAACACTTGTTCAGCACGAAAGAAAGCACAGAGCCCCAGATTTTATGTTGTCCTGGAGAGCTTGCAGAGCACTGGGGAAAAGCAGGCAGAGAATTCCCTGCTAGCACCTTCTCTGTGCCTGGGAAGCAGAAGTGTTCACATTGCTTCGCAGAATCGCTTTTGTGCAGAAAACAATAACACTTGTTCAGAACGAAAGAAAGCACAGAGCCCCAGATTTGTTGTTGTCCTGGAGAGCTTGCAGAGCACTGGGGAAAGGCAGGCAGAGAATGCCCTGCTAGCACCTTCTCTGTGCCTGGGAAGCAGAAGTGTTCACATTGCTTCGCAGAATCGCTTTTGTGCAGAAAACAGTAACACTTGTTCAGAACGAAAGAAAGCACAGAGCCCCAGATTTTATGTTGTCCTGGAGAGCTTGCAGAGCACTGGGGAAAGGCAGGCAGAGAATTCCCTGCTAGCACCTTCTCTGTGCCTGGGAATCAGAAGTCTTCACATTGCTTCGCAGAATCACTTTTGTGCAGAAAACACTAACACTTGTTCAGAACGAAAGAAAGCACAGAGCCCCAGATTTTATGTTGTCCTGGAGAGCTTGCAGAGCACTGGGGAAAGGCAGGCAGAGAATTCTCTGCTAGCACCTTCTCTGTGCCTGGGAAGCAGAACTGTTCACATTGCTTGGCAGAATCGCTTTTGTGCAGAAAACAGTAACACTTGTTCAGAACGAAAGAAAGCACAGAGCCCCAGATTTTATGTTGTCCTGGAGAGCTTGCAGAGCACTGGGGAAAGGCAGGCAGAGAATTCCCTGCTAGCACCTTCTCTGTGCCTGGGAGGCAGAAGTGTTCACATTGCTTGGCAGAATCGCTTCTGTGCAGAAAACAGTAACACTTGTTCAGAACGAAAGAAAGCACAGAGCCCCAGATTTTATGTTGTCCTGGAGAGCTTGCAGAGCACTGGGGAAAAGCAGGCAGAGAATTCCCTGCTAGCACCTTCTCTGTGCCTGTTCACATTGCTTCGCAGAATCGCTTTTGTGCAGAAAACAGTAACACTTGTTCAGAACGAAAGAAAGCACAGAGCCGCAGATTTTATGTTGTCCTGGAGAGCTTGCAGAGCACTGGGGAAAGGCAGGCAGAGAATTCCCTGCTAGCACCTTCTCTGTGCCTGTTCACATTGCTGCGCAGAATCGCTTTTGTGCAGAAAACAGTAACACTTGTTCAGAACGAAAGAAAGCACAGAGCCCCAGATTTTATGTTGTCCTGGAGAGCTTGCAGAGCACTGGGGAAAGGCAGGCAGAGAATTCCCTGCTAGCACCTTCTCTGTGCCTGGGAGGCAGAAGTATTCACATTGCTTCGCAGAATCGCTTCTGTGCAGAAAACAGTAACACTTGTTCAGAACGAAAGAAAGCACAGAGCCCCAGATTTTATGTTGTCCTGGAGAGCTTGCAGAGCACTGGGGAAAAGCAGGCAGAGAATTCCCTGCTAGCACCTTCTCTGTGCCTGGGAAGCAGAAGTGTTCACATTGCTTCGCAGAATCGCTTTTGTGCAGAAAACAGTAACACTTGTTCAGAACGAAAGAAAGCACAGAGCCCCAGATTTTATGTTGTCCTGGAGAGCTTGCAGAGCACTGGGGAAAGGCAGGCAGAGAATTCCCTGCTAGCACCTTCTCTGTGCCTGGGAGGCAGAAGTGTTCACATTGCTTGGCAGAATCGCTTCTGTGCAGAAAACAGTAACACTTGTTCAGAACGAAAGAAAGCACAGAGCCCCAGATTTTATGTTGTCCTGGAGAGCTTGCAGAGCACTGGGGAAAAGCAGGCAGAGAATTCCCTGCTAGCACCTTCTCTGTGCCTGTTCACATTGCTTGGCAGAATCGCTTTTGTGCAGAAAACAGTAACACTTGTTCAGAACGAAAGAAAGCACAGAGCCCCAGATTTTATGTTGTCCTGGAGAGCTTGCAGAGCACTGGGGAAAGGCAGGCAGAGAATTCCCTGCTAGCACCTTCTCTGTGCCTGTTCACATTGTTTCGCAGAATCGCTTTTGTGCAGAAAACAGTAACACTTGTTCAGAACGAAAGAAAGCACAGAGCCCCAGATTTTATGTTGTCCTGGAGAGCTTGCAGAGCACTGGGGAAAGGCAGGCAGAGAATTCCCTGCTAGCACCTTCTCTGTGCCTGGGAGGCAGAAGTATTCACATTGCTTGGCAGAATCGCTTCTGTGCAGAAAACAGTAACACTTGTTCAGAACGAAAGAAAGCACAGAGCCCCAGATTTTATGTTGTCCTGGAGAGCTTGCAGAGCACTGGGGAAAGGCAGGCAGAGAATTCCCTGCTAGCGCCTTCTCTGTGCCTGGGAAGCAGAAGTGTTCACATTGCTTCGCAGAATCGCTTTTGTGCAGAAAACAGTAACACTTGTTCAGAACGAAAGAAAGCACAGAGCCCCAGATTTTATGTAGTCCTGGAGAGCTTGCAGAGCACTGGGGAAAAGCAGGCAGAGAATTCCCTGCTAGCACCTTCTGTGTGCCTGTTCACATTCCTTCGCAGAATCGCTTTTGTGCAGAAAACAGTAACACTTGTTCAGAACGAAAGAAAGCACAGAGCCCCAGATTTTATGTTGTCCTGGAGAGCTTGCAGAGCACTGGGGAAAAGCAGGCAGAGAATTCCCTGCTACCACCTTCTCTGTGCCTGGGAAACAGAAGTGTTCACATTGCTTCGCAGAATCGCTTTTGTGCAGAAAACAGTAACACTTGTTCAGAACGAAAGAAAGCACAGAGCCCCAGATTTGTTGTTGTCCTGGAGAGCTTGCAGAGCACTGGGGAAAGGCAGGCAGAGAATTCCCTGCTAGCACCTTCTCTGTGCCTGGGAAGCAGAAGTGTTCACATTGCTTCGCAGAATCGCTTTTGTGCAGAAAACAGTAACACTTGTTCAGAACGAAAGAAAGCACAGAGCCCCAGATTTTATGTTGTCCTGGAGAGCTTGCAGAGCACTGGGGAAAGGCAGGCAGAGAATTCCCTGCTAGCACCTTCTCTGTGCCTGGGAATCAGAAGTCTTCACATTGCTTCGCAGAATCACTTTTGTGCAGAAAACAGTAACACTTGTTCAGAACGAAAGAAAGCACAGAGCCGCAGATTTTATGTTGTCCTGGAGAGCTTGCAGAGCACTGGGGAAAGGCAGGCAGAGAATTCCCTGCTAGCACCTTCTCTGTGCCTGGGAAACAGAAGTGTTCCCATTGCTTCGCAGAATAGCTTTTGTGCAGAAAACAGTAACACTTGTTCAGAACGAAAGAAAGCACAGAGCCCCAGATTTTATGTTGTCCTGGAGAGCTTGCAGAGCACTGGGGAAAAGCAGGCAGAGAATTCCCTGCTAGCACCTTCTCTGTGCCTGGGAAGCACAAGTGTTCACATTGCTTCGCAGAATCGCTTTTGTGCAGAAAACAGTAACACTTGTTCAGAACGAAAGAAAGCACAGAGCCCCAGATTTTATGTTGTCCTGGAGAGCTTGCAGAGCACTGGGGAAAGGCAGGCAGAGAATTCCCTGATAGCACCTTCTCTGTGCCTGTTCACATTCCTTCGCAGAATCGCTTTTGTGCAGAAAACAGTAACACTTGTTCAGAACGAAAGAAAGCACAGAGCCCCAGATTTTATGTTGTCCTGGAGAGCTTGCAGAGCACTGGGGAAAAGCAGGCAGAGAATTCCCTGCTACCACCTTCTCTGTGCCTGGGAAACAGAAGTGTTCACATTGCTTCGCAGAATCGCTTTTGTGCAGAAAACAGTAACACTTGTTTAGAACGAAAGAAAGCACAGAGCCCCAGATTTTATGTTGTCCTGGAGAGCTTGCAGAGCACTGGGGAAAGGCAGGCAGAGAATTCCCTGCTAGCACCTTTTCTGTGCCTGTTCACATTGCTTCGCAGAATCGCTTTTGTGCAGAAAACAGTAACACTTGTTCAGAACGAAAGAAAGCACAGAGCCCCAGATTTTATGTTGTCCTGGAGAGCTTGCAGAGCACTGGGGAAAAGCAGTCAGAGAATTCCCTGCTACCACCTTCTCTGTGCCTGGGAAACAGAAGTGTTCCCATTGCTTCGCAGAATCGCTTTTGTGCAGAAAACAGTAACACTTGTTCAGAACGAAAGAAAGCACAGAGCCCCAGATTTTATGTTGTCCTGGAGAGCTTGCAGAGCACTGGGGAAAGGCAGGCAGACAATTCCCTGCTAGTACCTTCTCTGTGCCTGGGAAGCACAAGTGTTCACATTGCTTCGCAGAATCGCTTTTGTGCAGAAAACAGTAACACTTGTTCAGAACGAAAGAAAGCACAGAGCCCCAGATTTGCTGTTGTCCTGGAGAGCTTGCAGAGCACTGCGGAAAAGCAGGCAGAGAATTCCCTGCTAGCACCTTCTCTGTGCCTGGGAAGCAGAAGTGTTCACATTGCTTCGCAGAATCGCTTTTGTGCAGAAAACAGTAACACTTGTTCAGCACGAAAGAAAGCACAGAGCCCCAGATTTTATGTTGTCCTGGAGAGCTTGCAGAGCACTGGGGAAAAGCAGGCAGAGAATTCCCTGCTAGCACCTTCTCTGTGCCTGGGAAACAGAAGTGTTCACATTGCTTCGCAGAATCGCTTTTGTGCAGAAAACAGTAACACTTGTTCAGAACGAAAGAAAGCACAGAGCCCCAGATTTTATGTTGTCCTGGAGAGCTTGCAGAGCACTGGGGAAAGGCAGGCAGAGAATTCCCTGCTAGCACCTTCTTTGTGCCTGTTCACATTGCTTGGCAGAATCGCTTTTGTGCAGAAAACAGTAACACTTGTTCAGAACGAAAGAAAGCACAGAGCCCCAGATTTTATGTTGTCCTGGAGAGCTTGCAGAGCACTGGGGAAAAGCAGGCAGAGAATTCCCTGCTAGCACCTTCTCTGTGCCTGGGAAGCAGAAGTGTTCACATTGCTTCGCAGAATCGCTTTTGTGCAGAAAACAGTAACACTTGTTCAGAACGAAAGAAAGCACAGAGCCCCAGATTTTATGTTGTCCTGGAGAGCTTGCAGAGCACTGGGGAAAAGCAGGCAGAGAATTCCCTGCTAGCACCTTCTTTGTGCCTGTTCACATTGCTTCGCAGAATCGCTTTTGTGCAGAAAACAGTAACACTTGTTCAGAACGAAAGAAAGCACAGAGCCCCAGATTCTATGTTGTCCTGGAGAGCTTGCAGAGCACTGGGGAAAGGCAGGCAGAGAATTCCCTGCTAGCACCTTCTCTGTGCCTGGGAAGCAGAAGTGTTCCCATTGCTTCGCAGAATCGCTTTTGTGCAGAAAACAGTAACACTTGTTCAGAACGAAAGAAAGCACAGAGCCCCAGATTTTATGTTGTCCTGGAGAGCTTGCAGAGCACTGGGGAAAGGCAGGCAGACAATTCCCTGCTAGCACCTTCTCTGTGCCTGTTCACATTGCTTCGCAGAATCGCTTTTGTGCAGAAAACAGTAACACTTGTTCAGCACGAAAGAAAGCACAGAGCCCCAGATTTTATGTTGTCCTGGAGAGCTTGCAGAGCACTGGGGAAAAGCAGGCAGAGAATTCCCTGCTAGCACCTTCTCTGTGCCTGGGAAGCAGAAGTGTTCAAATTGCTTCGCAGAATCGCTTTTGTGCAGAAAACAATAACACTTGTTCAGAACGAAAGAAAGCACAGAGCCCCAGATTTGTTGTTGTCCTGGAGAGCTTGCAGAGCACTGGGGAAAGGCAGGCAGAGAATTCCCTGCTAGCACCTTCTCTGTGCCTGGGAAGCAGAAGTGTTCACATTGCTTCGCAGAATCGCTTTTGTGCAGAAAACAGTAACACTTGTTCAGAACGAAAGAAAGCACAGAGCCCCAGATTTTATGTTGTCCTGGAGAGCTTGCAGAGCACTGGGGAAAGGCAGGCAGAGAATTCCCTGCTAGCACCTTCTCTGTGCCTGGGAATCAGAAGTCTTCACATTGCTTCGCAGAATCACTTTTGTGCAGAAAACAGTAACACTTGTTCAGAACAAAAGAAAGCACAGAGCCGCAGATTTTATGTTGTCCTGGAGAGCTTGCAGAGCACTGGGGAAAGGCAGGCAGAGAATTCCCTGCTAGCACCTTCTCTGTGCCTGTTCACATTGCTTCGCAGAATCGCTTTTGTGCAGAAAACAGTAACACTTGTTCAGCACGAAAGAAAGCACAGAGCCCCAGATTTTATGTTGTCCTGGAGAGCTTGCAGAGCACTGGGGAAAAGCAGGCAGAGAATTCCCTGCTAGCACCTTCTCTGTGCCTGGGAAACAGAAGTGTTCACATTGCTTCGCAGAATCGCTTTTGTGCAGAAAACAGTAACACTTGTTCAGAATGAAAGAAAGCACAGAGCCCCAGATTTTATGTTGTCCTGGAGAGCTTGCAGAGCACTGGGGAAAGGCAGGCAGAGAATTCCCTGCTAGCACCTTCTCTGTGCCTGGGAAGCGGACGTGTTCCCATTGCTTCGCAGAATAGCTTTTGTGCAGAAAACAGTAACACTTGTTCAGAACGAAAGAAAGCACAGAGCCCCAGATTTTATGTTGTCCTGGAGAGCTTGCAGAGCACTGGGGAAAGGCAGGCAGAGAATTCCCTGCTAGCACCTTCTCTGTGCCTGGGAAGCAGAAGTGTTCACATTGCTTCGCAGAATCGCTTTTGTGCAGAAAACAGTAACACTTGTTCAGAACGAAAGAAAGCACAGAGCCCCAGATTTTATGTTGTCCTGGAGAGCTTGCAGAGCACTGGGGAAAGGCAGGCAGAGAATTCCCTGCTAGCACCTTCTCTGTGCCTGGGAAGCAGAACTGTTCACATTGCTTGGCAGAATCGCTTTTGTGCAGAAAACAGTAACACTTGTTCAGAACGAAAGAAAGCACAGAGCCCCAGATTTTATGTTGTCCTGGAGAGCTTGCAGAGCACTGGGGAAAGGCAGGCAGAGAATTCCCTGCTAGCACCTTCTCTGTGCCTGGGAGGCAGAAGTGTTCACATTGCTTGGCAGAATCGCTTCTGTGCAGAAAACAGTAACACTTGTTCAGAACGAAAGAAAGCACAGAGCCCCAGATTTTATGTTGTCCTGGAGAGCTTGCAGAGCACTGGGGAAAAGCAGGCAGAGAATTCCCTGCTAGCACCTTCTCTGTGCCTGTTCACATTGCTTCGCAGAATCGCTTTTGTGCAGAAAACAGTAACACTTGTTCAGAACGAAAGAAAGCACAGAGCCCCAGATTTTATGTTGTCCTGGAGAGCTTGCAGAGCACTGGGGAAAGGCAGGCAGAGAATTCCCTGCTAGCACCTTCTCTGTGCCTGGGAGGCAGAAGTATTCACATTGCTTGGCAGAATCGCTTCTGTGCAGAAAACAGTAACACTTGTTCAGAACGAAAGAAAGCACAGAGCCCCAGATTTTATGTTGTCCTGGAGAGCTTGCAGAGCACTGGGGAAAGGCAGGCAGAGAATTCCCTGCTAGCGCCTTCTCTGTGCCTGGGAAGCAGAAGTGTTCACATTGCTTCGCAGAATCGCTTTTGTGCAGAAAACAGTAACACTTGTTCAGAACGAAAGAAAGCACAGAGCCCCAGATTTTATGTAGTCCTGGAGAGCTTGCAGAGCACTGGGGAAAAGCAGGCAGAGAATTCCCTGCTAGCACCTTCTCTGTGCCTGGGAAACAGAAGTGTTCACATTGCTTCGCAGAATCGCTTTTGTGCAGAAAACAGTAACACTTGTTCAGAACGAAAGAAAGCACAGAGCCCCAGATTTTATGTTGTCCTGGAGAGCTTGCAGAGCACTGGGGAAAGGCAGGCAGAGAATTCCCTGCTAGCACCTTCTTTGTGCCTGTTCACATTGCTTGGCAGAATCGCTTTTGTGCAGAAAACAGTAACACTTGTTCAGAACGAAAGAAAGCACAGAGCCCCAGATTTTATGTTGTCCTGGAGAGCTTGCAGAGCACTGGGGAAAAGCAGGCAGAGAATTCCCTGATAGCACCTTCTCTGTGCCTGGGAAGCACAAGTGTTCACATTGCTTCGCAGAATCGCTTTTGTGCAGAAAACAATAATACTTGTTCAGAACGAAAGAAAGCACAGAGCCCCAGATTTGCTGTTGTCCTGGAGAGCTTGCAGAGCACTGGGGAAAGGCACGCAGAGAATTCCCTGCTAGCACCTTCTCTGTGCCTGGGAAGCAGAAGTGTTCACATTGCTTCGCAGAATCGCTTTTGTGCAGAAAACAGTAACACTTGTTCAGAACGAAAGAAAGCACAGAGCCCCAGATTTTATGTTGTCCTGGAGAGCTTGCAGAGCACTGGGGAAAAGCAGGCAGAGAATTCCCTGCTAGCACCTTCTTTGTGCCTGTTCACATTGCTTCGCAGAATCGCTTTTGTGCAGAAAACAGTAACACTTGTTCAGAACGAAAGAAAGCACAGAGCCCCAGATTCTATGTTGTCCTGGAGAGCTTGCAGAGCACTGGGGAAAGGCAGGCAGAGAATTCCCTGCTAGCACCTTCTCTGTGCCTGGGAAGCAGAAGTGTTCCCATTGCTTCGCAGAATCGCTTTTGTGCAGAAAACAGTAACACTTGTTCAGAACGAAAGAAAGCACAGAGCCCCAGATTTTATGTTGTCCTGGAGAGCTTGCAGAGCACTGGGGAAAGGCAGGCAGACAATTCCCTGCTAGCACCTTCTCTGTGCCTGTTCACATTGCTTCGCAGAATCGCTTTTGTGCAGAAAACAGTAACACTTGTTCAGCACGAAAGAAAGCACAGAGCCCCAGATTTTATGTTGTCCTGGAGAGCTTGCAGAGCACTGGGGAAAAGCAGGCAGAGAATTCCCTGCTAGCACCTTCTCTGTGCCTGGGAAGCAGAAGTGTTCAAATTGCTTCGCAGAATCGCTTTTGTGCAGAAAACAATAACACTTGTTCAGAACGAAAGAAAGCACAGAGCCCCAGATTTGTTGTTGTCCTGGAGAGCTTGCAGAGCACTGGGGAAAGGCAGGCAGAGAATTCCCTGCTAGCACCTTCTCTGTGCCTGGGAAGCAGAAGTGTTCACATTGCTTCGCAGAATCGCTTTTGTGCAGAAAACAGTAACACTTGTTCAGAACGAAAGAAAGCACAGAGCCCCAGATTTTATGTTGTCCTGGAGAGCTTGCAGAGCACTGGGGAAAGGCAGGCAGAGAATTCCCTGCTAGCACCTTCTCTGTGCCTGGGAATCAGAAGTCTTCACATTGCTTCGCAGAATCACTTTTGTGCAGAAAACAGTAACACTTGTTCAGAACAAAAGAAAGCACAGAGCCGCAGATTTTATGTTGTCCTGGAGAGCTTGCAGAGCACTGGGGAAAGGCAGGCAGAGAATTCCCTGCTAGCACCTTCTCTGTGCCTGTTCACATTGCTTCGCAGAATCGCTTTTGTGCAGAAAACAGTAACACTTGTTCAGCACGAAAGAAAGCACAGAGCCCCAGATTTTATGTTGTCCTGGAGAGCTTGCAGAGCACTGGGGAAAAGCAGGCAGAGAATTCCCTGCTAGCACCTTCTCTGTGCCTGGGAAACAGAAGTGTTCACATTGCTTCGCAGAATCGCTTTTGTGCAGAAAACAGTAACACTTGTTCAGAATGAAAGAAAGCACAGAGCCCCAGATTTTATGTTGTCCTGGAGAGCTTGCAGAGCACTGGGGAAAGGCAGGCAGAGAATTCCCTGCTAGCACCTTCTCTGTGCCTGGGAAGCGGACGTGTTCCCATTGCTTCGCAGAATAGCTTTTGTGCAGAAAACAGTAACACTTGTTCAGAACGAAAGAAAGCACAGAGCCCCAGATTTTATGTTGTCCTGGAGAGCTTGCAGAGCACTGGGGAAAGGCAGGCAGAGAATTCCCTGCTAGCACCTTCTCTGTGCCTGGGAAGCAGAAGTGTTCACATTGCTTCGCAGAATCGCTTTTGTGCAGAAAACAGTAACACTTGTTCAGAACGAAAGAAAGCACAGAGCCCCAGATTTTATGTTGTCCTGGAGAGCTTGCAGAGCACTGGGGAAAGGCAGGCAGAGAATTCCCTGCTAGCACCTTCTCTGTGCCTGGGAAGCAGAACTGTTCACATTGCTTGGCAGAATCGCTTTTGTGCAGAAAACAGTAACACTTGTTCAGAACGAAAGAAAGCACAGAGCCCCAGATTTTATGTTGTCCTGGAGAGCTTGCAGAGCACTGGGGAAAGGCAGGCAGAGAATTCCCTGCTAGCACCTTCTCTGTGCCTGGGAGGCAGAAGTGTTCACATTGCTTGGCAGAATCGCTTCTGTGCAGAAAACAGTAACACTTGTTCAGAACGAAAGAAAGCACAGAGCCCCAGATTTTATGTTGTCCTGGAGAGCTTGCAGAGCACTGGGGAAAAGCAGGCAGAGAATTCCCTGCTAGCACCTTCTCTGTGCCTGTTCACATTGCTTCGCAGAATCGCTTTTGTGCAGAAAACAGTAACACTTGTTCAGAACGAAAGAAAGCACAGAGCCCCAGATTTTATGTTGTCCTGGAGAGCTTGCAGAGCACTGGGGAAAGGCAGGCAGAGAATTCCCTGCTAGCACCTTCTCTGTGCCTGGGAGGCAGAAGTATTCACATTGCTTGGCAGAATCGCTTCTGTGCAGAAAACAGTAACACTTGTTCAGAACGAAAGAAAGCACAGAGCCCCAGATTTTATGTTGTCCTGGAGAGCTTGCAGAGCACTGGGGAAAGGCAGGCAGAGAATTCCCTGCTAGCGCCTTCTCTGTGCCTGGGAAGCAGAAGTGTTCACATTGCTTCGCAGAATCGCTTTTGTGCAGAAAACAGTAACACTTGTTCAGAACGAAAGAAAGCACAGAGCCCCAGATTTTATGTAGTCCTGGAGAGCTTGCAGAGCACTGGGGAAAAGCAGGCAGAGAATTCCCTGCTAGCACCTTCTGTGTGCCTGTTCACATTCCTTCGCAGAATCGCTTTTGTGCAGAAAACAGTAACACTTGTTCAGAACGAAAGAAAGCACAGAGCCCCAGATTTTATGTTGTCCTGGAGAGCTTGCAGAGCACTGGGGAAAAGCAGGCAGAGAATTCCCTGCTACCACCTTCTCTGTGCCTGGGAAGCAGAAGTGTTCACATTGCTTGGCAGAATCGCTTTTGTGCAGAAAACAGTAACACTTGTTCAGAACGAAAGAAAGCACAGAGCCCCAGATTTTATGTTGTCCTGGAGAGCTTGCAGAGCACTGGGGAAAGGCAGGCAGAGAATTCCCTGCTAGCACCTTCTCTGTGCCTGGGAAGCAGAAGTGTTCACATTGCTTCGCAGAATCGCTTTTGTGCAGAAAACAGTAACACTTGTTCAGAACGAAAGAAAGCACAGAGCCCCAGATTTTATGTTGTCCTGGAGAGCTTGCAGAGCACTGGGGAAAGGCAGGCAGAGAATTCCCTGATAGCACCTTCTCTGTGCCTGGGAATCAGAAGTCTTCACATTGCTTCGCAGAATCGCTTTTGTGCAGAAAACAGTAACACTTGTTCAGAACGAAAGAAAGCACAGAGCCGCAGATTTTATGTTGTCCTGGAGAGCTTGCAGAGCACTGGGGAAAAGCAGGCAGAGAATTCCCTGCTAGCACCTTCTCTGTGCCTGGGAAGCACAAGTGTTCACATTGCTTCGCAGAATCGCTTTTGTGCAGAAAACAGTAACACTTGTTCAGAACGAAAGAAAGCACAGAGCCCCAGATTTTATGTTGTCCTGGAGAGCTTGCAGAGCACTGGGGAAAGGCAGGCAGAGAATTCCCTGATAGCACCTTCTCTGTGCCTGTTCACATTCCTTCGCAGAATCGCTTTTGTGCAGAAAACAGTAACACTTGTTCAGAACGAAAGAAAGCACAGAGCCCCAGATTTTATGTTGTCCTGGAGAGCTTGCAGAGCACTGGGGAAAAGCAGGCAGAGAATTCCCTGCTACCACCTTCTCTGTGCCTGGGAAACAGAAGTGTTCACATTGCTTCGCAGAATCGCTTTTGTGCAGAAAACAGTAACACTTGTTTAGAACGAAAGAAAGCACAGAGCCCCAGATTTTATGTTGTCCTGGAGAGCTTGCAGAGCACTGGGGAAAGGCAGGCAGAGAATTCCCTGCTAGCACCTTTTCTGTGCCTGTTCACATTGCTTCGCAGAATCGCTTTTGTGCAGAAAACAGTAACACTTGTTCAGAACGAAAGAAAGCACAGAGCCCCAGATTTTATGTTGTCCTGGAGAGCTTGCAGAGCACTGGGGAAAAGCAGGCAGAGAATTCCCTGCTACCACCTTCTCTGTGCCTGGGAAACAGAAGTGTTCCCATTGCTTCGCAGAATCGCTTTTGTGCAGAAAACAGTAACACTTGTTCAGAACGAAAGAAAGCACAGAGCCCCAGATTTTATGTTGTCCTGGAGAGCTTGCAGAGCACTGGGGAAAGGCAGGCAGACAATTCCCTGCTAGTACCTTCTCTGTGCCTGGGAAGCACAAGTGTTCACATTGCTTCGCAGAATCGCTTTTGTGCAGAAAACAGTAACACTTGTTCAGAACGAAAGAAAGCACAGAGCCCCAGATTTGCTGTTGTCCTGGAGAGCTTGCAGAGCACTGCGGAAAAGCAGGCAGAGAATTCCCTGCTAGCACCTTCTCTGTGCCTGGGAAGCAGAAGTGTTCACATTGCTTCGCAGAATCGCTTTTGTGCAGAAAACAGTAACACTTGTTCAGCACGAAAGAAAGCACAGAGCCCCAGATTTTATGTTGTCCTGGAGAGCTTGCAGAGCACTGGGGAAAAGCAGGCAGAGAATTCCCTGCTAGCACCTTCTCTGTGCCTGGGAAACAGAAGTGTTCCCATTGCTTCGCAGAATCGCTTTTGTGCAGAAAACAGTAACACTTGTTCAGAACGAAAGAAAGCACAGAGCCCCAGATTTTATGTTGTCCTGGAGAGCTTGCAGAGCACTGGGGAAAGGCAGGCAGAGAATTCCCTGCTAGCACCTTCTTTGTGCCTGGGAAACAGAAGTGTTCCCATTGCTTCGCAGAATCGCTTTTGTGCAGAAAACAGTAACACTTGTTCAGAACGAAAGAAAGCACAGAGCCCCAGATTTGCTGTTGTCCTGGAGGGCTTGCAGAGCACTGGGGAAAGGCAGGCAGAGGATTCCCTGCTAGCACCTTCTCTGTGCCTGTTCACATTGCTTCGCAGAATCGCTTTTGTGCAGAAAACAGTAACACTTGTTCAGAACGAAAGAAAGCACAGAGCCCCAGATTTTATGTTGTCCTGGAGAGCTTGCAGAGCACTGGGGAAAGGCAGGCAGACAATTCCCTGCTAGCACCTTCTCTGTGCCTGGGAAGCACAAGTGTTCACATTGCTTGGCAGAATCGCTTTTGTGCAGAAAACAGTAACACTTGTTCAGAACGAAAGAAAGCACAGAGCCCCAGATTTTATGTTGTCCTGGAGAGCTTGCAGAGCACTGGGGAAAAGCAGGCAGAGAATTCCCTGCTAGCACCTTCTCTGTGCCTGGGAAACAGAAGTGTTCACATTGCTTCGCAGAATCGCTTTTGTGCAGAAAACAGTAACACTTGTTCAGAACGAAAGAAAGCACAGAGCCCCAGATTTTATGTTGTCCTGGAGAGCTTGCAGAGCACTGGGGAAAGGCAGGCAGAGAATTCCCTGCTAGCACCTTCTTTGTGCCTGTTCACATTGCTTGGCAGAATCGCTTTTGTGCAGAAAACAGTAACACTTGTTCAGAACGAAAGAAAGCACAGAGCCCCAGATTTTATGTTGTCCTGGAGAGCTTGCAGAGCACTGGGGAAAAGCAGGCAGAGAATTCCCTGATAGCACCTTCTCTGTGCCTGGGAAGCACAAGTGTTCACATTGCTTCGCAGAATCGCTTTTGTGCAGAAAACAATAATACTTGTTCAGAACGAAAGAAAGCACAGAGCCCCAGATTTGCTGTTGTCCTGGAGAGCTTGCAGAGCACTGGGGAAAGGCACGCAGAGAATTCCCTGCTAGCACCTTCTCTGTGCCTGGGAAGCAGAAGTGTTCACATTGCTTCGCAGAATCGCTTTTGTGCAGAAAACAGTAACACTTGTTCAGAACGAAAGAAAGCACAGAGCCCCAGATTTTATGTTGTCCTGGAGAGCTTGCAGAGCACTGGGGAAAAGCAGGCAGAGAATTCCCTGCTAGCACCTTCTTTGTGCCTGTTCACATTGCTTCGCAGAATCGCTTTTGTGCAGAAAACAGTAACACTTGTTCAGAACGAAAGAAAGCACAGAGCCCCAGATTTTATGTTGTCCTGGAGAGCTTGCAGAGCACTGGGGAAAAGCAGGCAGAGAATTCCCTGCTAGCACCTTCTCTGTGCCTGTTCACATTGCTTCGCAGAATCGCTTTTGTGCAGAAAACAGTAACACTTGTTCAGACGAAAGAAAGCACAGAGCCCCAGATTTTATGTTGTCCTGGAGAGCTTGCAGAGCACTGGGGAAAAGCAGGCAGAGAATTCCCTGCTAGCACCTTCTCTGTGCCTGGGAAACAGAAGTGTTCCCATTGCTTCGCAGAATCGCTTTTGTGCAGAAAACAGTAACACTTGTTCAGAACGAAAGAAAGCACAGAGCCCCAGATTTTATGTTGTCCTGGAGAGCTTGCAGAGCACTGGGGAAAGGCAGGCAGACAATTCCCTGCTAGCACCTTCTCTGTGCCTGTTCACATTGCTTCGCAGAATCGCTTTTGTGCAGAAAACAGTAACACTTGTTCAGCACGAAAGAAAGCACAGAGCCCCAGATTTTATGTTGTCCTGGAGAGCTTGCAGAGCACTGGGGAAAAGCAGGCAGAGAATTCCCTGCTAGCACCTTCTCTGTGCCTGGGAAGCAGAAGTGTTCACATTGCTTCGCAGAATCGCTTTTGTGCAGAAAACAGTAACACTTGTTCAGAACGAAAGAAAGCACAGAGCCCCAGATTTTATGTTGTCCTGGAGAGCTTGCAGAGCACTGGGGAAAGGCAGGCAGAGAATTCCCTGCTAGCACCTTCTCTGTGCCTGGGAATCAGAAGTCTTCACATTGCTTCGCAGAATCACTTTTGTGCAGAAAACAGTAACACTTGTTCAGAACAAAAGAAAGCACAGAGCCGCAGATTTTATGTTGTCCTGGAGAGCTTGCAGAGCACTGGGGAAAGGCAGGCAGAGAATTCCCTGCTAGCACCTTCTCTGTGCCTGTTCACATTGCTTCGCAGAATCGCTTTTGTGCAGAAAACAGTAACACTTGTTCAGCACGAAAGAAAGCACAGAGCCCCAGATTTTATGTTGTCCTGGAGAGCTTGCAGAGCACTGGGGAAAAGCAGGCAGAGAATTCCCTGCTAGCACCTTCTCTGTGCCTGGGAAACAGAAGTGTTCACATTGCTTCGCAGAATCGCTTTTGTGCAGAAAACAGTAACACTTGTTCAGAATGAAAGAAAGCACAGAGCCCCAGATTTTATGTTGTCCTGGAGAGCTTGCAGAGCACTGGGGAAAGGCAGGCAGAGAATTCCCTGCTAGCACCTTCTCTGTGCCTGGGAAGCGGACGTGTTCACATTGCTTCACAGAATAGCTTTTGTGCAGAAAACAGTAACACTTGTTCAGAACGAAAGAAAGCACAGAGCCCCAGATTTGCTGTTGTCCTGGAGAGCTTGCAGAGCACTGGGGAAAAGCAGGCAGAGAATTCCCTGCTAGCACCTTCTCTGTTCCTGGGAAGCACAAGTGTTCTCATTGCTTCGCAGAATCGCTTTTGTGCAGAAAACAGTAACACTTGTTCAGAACGAAAG
The DNA here is from genome assembly GCF_047716275.1 of Strix uralensis. Taxonomy (NCBI): domain Eukaryota; kingdom Metazoa; phylum Chordata; class Aves; order Strigiformes; family Strigidae; genus Strix; species Strix uralensis. Next base: position 159,888 of record NW_027436784.1, on the reverse strand, counting down.
AAAGCACAGAGCCCCAGATTTTATGTTGTCCTGGAGAGCTTGCAGAGCACTGGGGAAAGGCAGGCAGAGAATTCCCTGCTAGCACCTTCTCTGTGCCTGTTCACATTCCTTCGCAGAATCGCTTTTGTGCAGAAAACACTAACACTTGTTCAGAACGAAAGAAAGCACAGAGCCCCAGATTTTATGTTGTCCTGGAGAGCTTGCAGAGCACTGGGGAAAAGCAGGCAGAGAATTCCCTGCTACCACCTTCTCTGTGCCTGGGAAACAGAAGTGTTCACATTGCTTCGCAGAATCGCTTTTGTGCAGAAAACAGTAACACTTGTTTAGAACGAAAGAAAGCACAGAGCCCCAGATTTTATGTTGTCCTGGAGAGCTTGCAGAGCACTGGGGAAAGGCAGGCAGAGAATTCCCTGCTAGCACCTTTTCTGTGCCTGTTCAAATTGCTTCGCAGAATCGCTTTTGTGCAGAAAACAGTAACACTTGTTCAGAACGAAAGAAAGCACAGAGCCCCAGATTTTATGTTGTCCTGGAGAGCTTGCAGAGCACTGGGGAAAATCAGGCAGAGAATACCCTGCTAGCACCTTCTCTGTGCCTGGGAAACAGAAGTGTTCCCATTGCTTCGCAGAATCGCTTTTGTGCAGAAAACAGTAACACTTGTTCAGAACGAAAGAAAGCACAGAGCCCCAGATTTTATGTTGTCCTGGAGAGCTTGCAGAGCACTGGGGAAAGGCAGGCAGAGAATTCCCTGCTAGCACCTTCTCTGTGCCTGGGAAGCACAAGTGTTCACATTGCTTCGCAGAATCGCTTTTGTGCAGAAAACAGTAACACTTGTTCAGAACGAAAGAAAGCACAGAGCCCCAGATTTGCTGTTGTCCTGGAGACCTTGCAGAGCACTGGGGAAAAGCAGGCAGAGAATTCCCTGCTAGCACCTTCTCTGTGCCTGGGAAGCAGAAGTGTTCACATTGCTTCGCAGAATCGCTTTTGTGCAGAAAACAGTAACACTTGTTCAGAACGAAAGAAAGCACAGAGCCCCAGATTTTATGTTGTCCTGGAGAGCTTGCAGAGCACTGGGGAAAAGCAGGCAGAGAATTCCCTGCTAGCACCTTCTCTGTGCCTGTTCACATTGCTTCGCAGAATCGCTTTTGTGCAGAAAACAGTAACACTTGTTCAGACGAAAGAAAGCACAGAGCCCCAGATTTTATGTTGTCCTGGAGAGCTTGCAGAGCACTGGGGAAAAGCAGGCAGAGAATTCCCTGCTAGCACCTTCTCTGTGCCTGGGAAACAGAAGTGTTCCCATTGCTTCGCAGAATCGCTTTTGTGCAGAAAACAGTAACACTTGTTCAGAATGAAAGAAAGCACAGAGCCCCAGATTTTATGTTGTCCTGGAGAGCTTGCAGAGCACTGGGGAAAGGCAGGCAGAGAATTCCCTGCTAGCACCTTCTCTGTGCCTGGGAAGCGGACGTGTTCACATTGCTTCACAGAATAGCTTTTGTGCAGAAAACAGTAACACTTGTTCAGAACGAAAGAAAGCACAGAGCCCCAGATTTGCTGTTGTCCTGGAGAGCTTGCAGAGCACTGGGGAAAAGCAGGCAGAGAATTCCCTGCTAGCACCTTCTTTGTGCCTGTTCACATTGCTTGGCAGAATCGCTTTTGTGCAGAAAACAGTAACACTTGTTCAGAACGAAAGAAAGCACAGAGCCCCAGATTTTATGTTGTCCTGGAGAGCTTGCAGAGCACTGGGGAAAAGCAGGCAGAGAATTCCCTGCTAGCACCTTCTCTGTGCCTGGGAAGCACAAGTGTTCACATTGCTTCGCAGAATCGCTTTTGTGCAGAAAACAATAATACTTGTTCAGAACGAAAGAAAGCACAGAGCCCCAGATTTGCTGTTGTCCTGGAGAGCTTGCAGAGCACTGGGGAAAGGCACGCAGAGAATTCCCTGCTAGCACCTTCTCTGTGCCTGGGAAGCAGAAGTGTTCACATTGCTTCGCAGAATCGCTTTTGTGCAGAAAACAGTAACACTTGTTCAGAACGAAAGAAAGCACAGAGCCCCAGATTTTATGTTGTCCTGGAGAGCTTGCAGAGCACTGGGGAAAAGCAGGCAGAGAATTCCCTGCTAGCACCTTCTTTGTGCCTGTTCACATTGCTTCGCAGAATCGCTTTTGTGCAGAAAACAGTAACACTTGTTCAGAACGAAAGAAAGCACAGAGCCCCAGATTTTATGTTGTCCTGGAGAGCTTGCAGAGCACTGGGGAAAAGCAGGCAGAGAATTCCCTGCTAGCACCTTCTCTGTGCCTGTTCACATTGCTTCGCAGAATCGCTTTTGTGCAGAAAACAGTAACACTTGTTCAGACGAAAGAAAGCACAGAGCCCCAGATTTTATGTTGTCCTGGAGAGCTTGCAGAGCACTGGGGAAAAGCAGGCAGAGAATTCCCTGCTAGCACCTTCTCTGTGCCTGGGAAACAGAAGTGTTCCCATTGCTTCGCAGAATCGCTTTTGTGCAGAAAACAGTAACACTTGTTCAGAACGAAAGAAAGCACAGAGCCCCAGATTTTATGTTGTCCTGGAGAGCTTGCAGAGCACTGGGGAAAGGCAGGCAGACAATTCCCTGCTAGCACCTTCTCTGTGCCTGTTCACATTGCTTCGCAGAATCGCTTTTGTGCAGAAAACAGTAACACTTGTTCAGCACGAAAGAAAGCACAGAGCCCCAGATTTTATGTTGTCCTGGAGAGCTTGCAGAGCACTGGGGAAAAGCAGGCAGAGAATTCCCTGCTAGCACCTTCTCTGTGCCTGGGAAGCAGAAGTGTTCACATTGCTTCGCAGAATCGCTTTTGTGCAGAAAACAATAACACTTGTTCAGAACGAAAGAAAGCACAGAGCCCCAGATTTGTTGTTGTCCTGGAGAGCTTGCAGAGCACTGGGGAAAGGCAGGCAGAGAATTCCCTGCTAGCACCTTCTCTGTGCCTGGGAATCAGAAGTCTTCACATTGCTTCGCAGAATCACTTTTGTGCAGAAAACAGTAACACTTGTTCAGAACAAAAGAAAGCACAGAGCCGCAGATTTTATGTTGTCCTGGAGAGCTTGCAGAGCACTGGGGAAAGGCAGGCAGAGAATTCCCTGCTAGCACCTTCTCTGTGCCTGTTCACATTGCTTCGCAGAATCGCTTTTGTGCAGAAAACAGTAACACTTGTTCAGCACGAAAGAAAGCACAGAGCCCCAGATTTTATGTTGTCCTGGAGAGCTTGCAGAGCACTGGGGAAAAGCAGGCAGAGAATTCCCTGCTAGCACCTTCTCTGTGCCTGGGAAACAGAAGTGTTCACATTGCTTCGCAGAATCGCTTTTGTGCAGAAAACAGTAACACTTGTTCAGAATGAAAGAAAGCACAGAGCCCCAGATTTTATGTTGTCCTGGAGAGCTTGCAGAGCACTGGGGAAAGGCAGGCAGAGAATTCCCTGCTAGCACCTTCTCTGTGCCTGGGAAGCGGACGTGTTCACATTGCTTCACAGAATAGCTTTTGTGCAGAAAACAGTAACACTTGTTCAGAACGAAAGAAAGCACAGAGCCCCAGATTTGCTGTTGTCCTGGAGAGCTTGCAGAGCACTGGGGAAAAGCAGGCAGAGAATTCCCTGCTAGCACCTTCTCTGTTCCTGGGAAGCACAAGTGTTCTCATTGCTTCGCAGAATCGCTTTTGTGCAGAAAACAGTAACACTTGTTCAGAACGAAAGAAAGCACAGAGCCCCAGATTTTATGTTGTCCTGGAGAGCTTGCAGAGCACTGGGGAAAGGCAGGCAGAGAATTCCCTGCTAGCACCTTCTCTGTGCCTGTTCACATTCCTTCGCAGAATCGCTTTTGTGCAGAAAACAGTAACACTTGTTCAGAACGAAAGAAAGCACAGAGCCCCAGATTTTATGTTGTCCTGGAGAGCTTGCAGAGCACTGGGGAAAAGCAGGCAGAGAATTCCCTGCTAGCACCTTCTCTGTGCCTGGGAAACAGAAGTGTTCACATTGCTTCGCAGAATCGCTTTTGTGCAGAAAACAGTAACACTTGTTTAGAACGAAAGAAAGCACAGAGCCCCAGATTTTATGTTGTCCTGGAGAGCTTGCAGAGCACTGGGGAAAGGCAGGCAGAGAATTCCCTGCTAGCACCTTTTCTGTGCCTGTTCAAATTGCTTCGCAGAATCGCTTTTGTGCAGAAAACAGTAACACTTGTTCAGAACGAAAGAAAGCACAGAGCCCCAGATTTTATGTTGTCCTGGAGAGCTTGCAGAGCACTGGGGAAAATCAGGCAGAGAATACCCTGCTAGCACCTTCTCTGTGCCTGGGAAACAGAAGTGTTCCCATTGCTTCGCAGAATCGCTTTTGTGCAGAAAACAGTAACACTTGTTCAGAACGAAAGAAAGCACAGAGCCCCAGATTTTATGTTGTCCTGGAGAGCTTGCAGAGCACTGGGGAAAGGCAGGCAGAGAATTCCCTGCTAGCACCTTCTCTGTGCCTGGGAAGCACAAGTGTTCACATTGCTTCGCAGAATCGCTTTTGTGCAGAAAACAGTAACACTTGTTCAGAACGAAAGAAAGCACAGAGCCCCAGATTTGCTGTTGTCCTGGAGACCTTGCAGAGCACTGGGGAAAAGCAGGCAGAGAATTCCCTGCTAGCACCTTCTCTGTGCCTGGGAAGCAGAAGTGTTCACATTGCTTCGCAGAATCGCTTTTGTGCAGAAAACAGTAACACTTGTTCAGAACGAAAGAAAGCACAGAGCCCCAGATTTTATGTTGTCCTGGAGAGCTTGCAGAGCACTGGGGAAAAGCAGGCAGAGAATTCCCTGCTAGCACCTTCTCTGTGCCTGTTCACATTGCTTCGCAGAATCGCTTTTGTGCAGAAAACAGTAACACTTGTTCAGACGAAAGAAAGCACAGAGCCCCAGATTTTATGTTGTCCTGGAGAGCTTGCAGAGCACTGGGGAAAAGCAGGCAGAGAATTCCCTGCTAGCACCTTCTCTGTGCCTGGGAAACAGAAGTGTTCCCATTGCTTCGCAGAATCGCTTTTGTGCAGAAAACAGTAACACTTGTTCAGAACGAAAGAAAGCACAGAGCCCCAGATTCTATGTTGTCCTGGAGAGCTTGCAGAGCACTGGGGAAAGGCAGGCAGAGAATTCCCTGCTAGCACCTTCTCTGTGCCTGGGAAGCAGAAGTGTTCACATTGCTTCGCAGAATCGCTTTTGTGCAGAAAACAGTAACACTTGTTCAGAACGAAAGAAAGCACAGAGCCCCAGATTTTATGTTGTCCTGGAGAGCTTGCAGAGCACTGGGGAAAGGCAGGCAGAGAATTCCCTGCTAGCACCTTCTCTGTGCCTGTTCACATTGCTTCGCAGAATCGCTTTTGTGCAGAAAACAGTAACACTTGTTCAGCACGAAAGAAAGCACAGAGCCCCAGATTTGCTGTTGTCCTGGAGAGCTTGCAGAGCACTGGGGAAAAGCAGGCAGAGAATTCCCTGCTAGCACCTTCTCTGTTCCTGGGAAGCACAAGTGTTCACATTGCTTCGCAGAATCGCTTTTGTGCAGAAAACAGTAACACTTGTTCAGAACGAAAGAAAGCACAGAGCCCCAGATTTTATGTTGTCCTGGAGAGCTTGCAGAGCACTGGGGAAAGGCAGGCAGAGAATTCGCTGCTAGCACCTTCTCTGTGCCTGTTCACATTCCTTCGCAGAATCGCTTTTGTGCAGAAAACACTAACACTTGTTCAGAACGAAAGAAAGCACAGAGCCCCAGATTTTATGTTGTCCTGGAGAGCTTGCAGAGCACTGGGGAAAGGCAGGCAGAGAATTCCCTGCTAGCACCTTCTCTGTGCCTGGGAAGCACAAGTGTTCACATTGCTTCGCAGAATCGCTTTTGTGCAGAAAACAGTAACACTTGTTCAGAACGAAAGAAAGCACAGAGCCCCAGAGTTGCTGTTGTCCTGGAGAGCTTGCAGAGCACTGGGGAAAAGCAGGCAGAGAATTCCCTGCTAGCACCTTCTCTGTGCCTGGGAAGCAGAAGTGTTCACATTGCTTCGCAGAATCGCTTTTGTGCAGAAAACAGTAACACTTGTTCAGAACGAAAGAAAGCACAGAGCCCCAGATTTTATGTTGTCCTGGAGAGCTTGCAGAGCACTGGGGAAAGGCAGGCAGACAATTCCCTGCTAGCACCTTCTCTGTGCCTGTTCACATTGCTTCGCAGAATCGCTTTTGTGCAGAAAACAGTAACACTTGTTCAGCACGAAAGAAAGCACAGAGCCCCAGATTTTATGTTGTCCTGGAGAGCTTGCAGAGCACTGGGGAAAAGCAGGCAGAGAATTCCCTGCTAGCACCTTCTCTGTGCCTGGGAAGCAGAAGTGTTCACATTGCTTCGCAGAATCGCTTTTGTGCAGAAAACAATAACACTTGTTCAGAACGAAAGAAAGCACAGAGCCCCAGATTTGTTGTTGTCCTGGAGAGCTTGCAGAGCACTGGGGAAAGGCAGGCAGAGAATTCCCTGCTAGCACCTTCTCTGTGCCTGGGAAGCAGAAGTGTTCACATTGCTTCGCAGAATCGCTTTTGTGCAGAAAACAGTAACACTTGTTCAGAACGAAAGAAAGCACAGAGCCCCAGATTTTATGTTGTCCTGGAGAGCTTGCAGAGCACTGGGGAAAGGCAGGCAGAGAATTCCCTGCTAGCACCTTCTCTGTGCCTGTTCACATTGCTTCGCAGAATCGCTTTTGTGCAGAAAACAGTAACACTTGTTCAGCACGAAAGAAAGCACAGAGCCCCAGATTTTATGTTGTCCTGGAGAGCTTGCAGAGCACTGGGGAAAAGCAGGCAGAGAATTCCCTGCTAGCACCTTCTCTGTGCCTGGGAAACAGAAGTGTTCACATTGCTTCGCAGAATCGCTTTTGTGCAGAAAACAGTAACACTTGTTCAGAATGAAAGAAAGCACAGAGCCCCAGATTTTATGTTGTCCTGGAGAGCTTGCAGAGCACTGGGGAAAGGCAGGCAGAGAATTCCCTGCTAGCACCTTCTCTGTGCCTGGGAAGCGGACGTGTTCACATTGCTTCACAGAATAGCTTTTGTGCAGAAAACAGTAACACTTGTTCAGAACGAAAGAAAGCACAGAGCCCCAGATTTGCTGTTGTCCTGGAGAGCTTGCAGAGCACTGGGGAAAAGCAGGCAGAGAATTCCCTGCTAGCACCTTCTTTGTGCCTGTTCACATTGCTTGGCAGAATCGCTTTTGTGCAGAAAACAGTAACACTTGTTCAGAACGAAAGAAAGCACAGAGCCCCAGATTTTATGTTGTCCTGGAGAGCTTGCAGAGCACTGGGGAAAAGCAGGCAGAGAATTCCCTGCTAGCACCTTCTCTGTGCCTGGGAAGCACAAGTGTTCACATTGCTTCGCAGAATCGCTTTTGTGCAGAAAACAATAATACTTGTTCAGAACGAAAGAAAGCACAGAGCCCCAGATTTGCTGTTGTCCTGGAGAGCTTGCAGAGCACTGGGGAAAGGCACGCAGAGAATTCCCTGCTAGCACCTTCTCTGTGCCTGGGAAGCAGAAGTGTTCACATTGCTTCGCAGAATCGCTTTTGTGCAGAAAACAGTAACACTTGTTCAGAACGAAAGAAAGCACAGAGCCCCAGATTTTATGTTGTCCTGGAGAGCTTGCAGAGCACTGGGGAAAAGCAGGCAGAGAATTCCCTGCTAGCACCTTCTTTGTGCCTGTTCACATTGCTTCGCAGAATCGCTTTTGTGCAGAAAACAGTAACACTTGTTCAGAACGAAAGAAAGCACAGAGCCCCAGATTTTATGTTGTCCTGGAGAGCTTGCAGAGCACTGGGGAAAAGCAGGCAGAGAATTCCCTGCTAGCACCTTCTCTGTGCCTGTTCACATTGCTTCGCAGAATCGCTTTTGTGCAGAAAACAGTAACACTTGTTCAGACGAAAGAAAGCACAGAGCCCCAGATTTTATGTTGTCCTGGAGAGCTTGCAGAGCACTGGGGAAAAGCAGGCAGAGAATTCCCTGCTAGCACCTTCTCTGTGCCTGGGAAACAGAAGTGTTCCCATTGCTTCGCAGAATCGCTTTTGTGCAGAAAACAGTAACACTTGTTCAGAACGAAAGAAAGCACAGAGCCCCAGATTTTATGTTGTCCTGGAGAGCTTGCAGAGCACTGGGGAAAGGCAGGCAGACAATTCCCTGCTAGCACCTTCTCTGTGCCTGTTCACATTGCTTCGCAGAATCGCTTTTGTGCAGAAAACAGTAACACTTGTTCAGCACGAAAGAAAGCACAGAGCCCCAGATTTTATGTTGTCCTGGAGAGCTTGCAGAGCACTGGGGAAAAGCAGGCAGAGAATTCCCTGCTAGCACCTTCTCTGTGCCTGGGAAGCAGAAGTGTTCACATTGCTTCGCAGAATCGCTTTTGTGCAGAAAACAGTAACACTTGTTCAGAACGAAAGAAAGCACAGAGCCCCAGATTTTATGTTGTCCTGGAGAGCTTGCAGAGCACTGGGGAAAGGCAGGCAGAGAATTCCCTGCTAGCACCTTCTCTGTGCCTGGGAATCAGAAGTCTTCACATTGCTTCGCAGAATCACTTTTGTGCAGAAAACAGTAACACTTGTTCAGAACAAAAGAAAGCACAGAGCCGCAGATTTTATGTTGTCCTGGAGAGCTTGCAGAGCACTGGGGAAAAGCAGGCAGAGAATTCCCTGCTAGCACCTTCTCTGTGCCTGTTCACATTGCTTCGCAGAATCGCTTTTGTGCAGAAAACAGTAACACTTGTTCAGCACGAAAGAAAGCACAGAGCCCCAGATTTTATGTTGTCCTGGAGAGCTTGCAGAGCACTGGGGAAAAGCAGGCAGAGAATTCCCTGCTAGCACCTTCTCTGTGCCTGGGAAACAGAAGTGTTCACATTGCTTCGCAGAATCGCTTTTGTGCAGAAAACAGTAACACTTGTTCAGAATGAAAGAAAGCACAGAGCCCCAGATTTTATGTTGTCCTGGAGAGCTTGCAGAGCACTGGGGAAAGGCAGGCAGAGAATTCCCTGCTAGCACCTTCTCTGTGCCTGGGAAGCGGACGTGTTCACATTGCTTCACAGAATAGCTTTTGTGCAGAAAACAGTAACACTTGTTCAGAACGAAAGAAAGCACAGAGCCCCAGATTTGCTGTTGTCCTGGAGAGCTTGCAGAGCACTGGGGAAAAGCAGGCAGAGAATTCCCTGCTAGCACCTTCTCTGTTCCTGGGAAGCACAAGTGTTCTCATTGCTTCGCAGAATCGCTTTTGTGCAGAAAACAGTAACACTTGTTCAGAACGAAAGAAAGCACAGAGCCCCAGATTTTATGTTGTCCTGGAGAGCTTGCAGAGCACTGGGGAAAGGCAGGCAGAGAATTCCCTGCTAGCACCTTCTCTGTGCCTGTTCACATTCCTTCGCAGAATCGCTTTTGTGCAGAAAACACTAACACTTGTTCAGAACGAAAGAAAGCACAGAGCCCCAGATTTTATGTTGTCCTGGAGAGCTTGCAGAGCACTGGGGAAAAGCAGGCAGAGAATTCCCTGCTACCACCTTCTCTGTGCCTGGGAAACAGAAGTGTTCACATTGCTTCGCAGAATCGCTTTTGTGCAGAAAACAGTAACACTTGTTTAGAACGAAAGAAAGCACAGAGCCCCAGATTTTATGTTGTCCTGGAGAGCTTGCAGAGCACTGGGGAAAGGCAGGCAGAGAATTCCCTGCTAGCACCTTTTCTGTGCCTGTTCAAATTGCTTCGCAGAATCGCTTTTGTGCAGAAAACAGTAACACTTGTTCAGAACGAAAGAAAGCACAGAGCCCCAGATTTTATGTTGTCCTGGAGAGCTTGCAGAGCACTGGGGAAAATCAGGCAGAGAATACCCTGCTAGCACCTTCTCTGTGCCTGGGAAACAGAAGTGTTCCCATTGCTTCGCAGAATCGCTTTTGTGCAGAAAACAGTAACACTTGTTCAGAACGAAAGAAAGCACAGAGCCCCAGATTTTATGTTGTCCTGGAGAGCTTGCAGAGCACTGGGGAAAGGCAGGCAGAGAATTCCCTGCTAGCACCTTCTCTGTGCCTGGGAAGCACAAGTGTTCACATTGCTTCGCAGAATCGCTTTTGTGCAGAAAACAGTAACACTTGTTCAGAACGAAAGAAAGCACAGAGCCCCAGATTTGCTGTTGTCCTGGAGACCTTGCAGAGCACTGGGGAAAAGCAGGCAGAGAATTCCCTGCTAGCACCTTCTCTGTGCCTGGGAAGCAGAAGTGTTCACATTGCTTCGCAGAATCGCTTTTGTGCAGAAAACAGTAACACTTGTTCAGAACGAAAGAAAGCACAGAGCCCCAGATTTTATGTTGTCCTGGAGAGCTTGCAGAGCACTGGGGAAAAGCAGGCAGAGAATTCCCTGCTAGCACCTTCTCTGTGCCTGTTCACATTGCTTCGCAGAATCGCTTTTGTGCAGAAAACAGTAACACTTGTTCAGACGAAAGAAAGCACAGAGCCCCAGATTTTATGTTGTCCTGGAGAGCTTGCAGAGCACTGGGGAAAAGCAGGCAGAGAATTCCCTGCTAGCACCTTCTCTGTGCCTGGGAAACAGAAGTGTTCCCATTGCTTCGCAGAATCGCTTTTGTGCAGAAAACAGTAACACTTGTTCAGAATGAAAGAAAGCACAGAGCCCCAGATTTTATGTTGTCCTGGAGAGCTTGCAGAGCACTGGGGAAAAGCAGGCAGAGAATTCCCTGCTAGCACCTTCTCTGTGCCTGGGAAGCGGACGTGTTCACATTGCTTCACAGAATAGCTTTTGTGCAGAAAACAGTAACACTTGTTCAGAACGAAAGAAAGCACAGAGCCCCAGATTTGCTGTTGTCCTGGAGAGCTTGCAGAGCACTGGGGAAAAGCAGGCAGAGAATTCCCTGCTAGCACCTTCTTTGTGCCTGTTCACATTGCTTGGCAGAATCGCTTTTGTGCAGAAAACAGTAACACTTGTTCAGAACGAAAGAAAGCACAGAGCCCCAGATTTTATGTTGTCCTGGAGAGCTTGCAGAGCACTGGGGAAAAGCAGGCAGAGAATTCCCTGCTAGCACCTTCTCTGTGCCTGGGAAGCACAAGTGTTCACATTGCTTCGCAGAATCGCTTTTGTGCAGAAAACAATAATACTTGTTCAGAACGAAAGAAAGCACAGAGCCCCAGATTTGCTGTTGTCCTGGAGAGCTTGCAGAGCACTGGGGAAAGGCACGCAGAGAATTCCCTGCTAGCACCTTCTCTGTGCCTGGGAAGCAGAAGTGTTCACATTGCTTCGCAGAATCGCTTTTGTGCAGAAAACAGTAACACTTGTTCAGAACGAAAGAAAGCACAGAGCCCCAGATTTTATGTTGTCCTGGAGAGCTTGCAGAGCACTGGGGAAAAGCAGGCAGAGAATTCCCTGCTAGCACCTTCTTTGTGCCTGTTCACATTGCTTCGCAGAATCGCTTTTGTGCAGAAAACAGTAACACTTGTTCAGAACGAAAGAAAGCACAGAGCCCCAGATTTTATGTTGTCCTGGAGAGCTTGCAGAGCACTGGGGAAAAGCAGGCAGAGAATTCCCTGCTAGCACCTTCTCTGTGCCTGTTCACATTGCTTCGCAGAATCGCTTTTGTGCAGAAAACAGTAACACTTGTTCAGACGAAAGAAAGCACAGAGCCCCAGATTTTATGTTGTCCTGGAGAGCTTGCAGAGCACTGGGGAAAAGCAGGCAGAGAATTCCCTGCTAGCACCTTCTCTGTGCCTGGGAAACAGAAGTGTTCCCATTGCTTCGCAGAATCGCTTTTGTGCAGAAAACAGTAACACTTGTTCAGAACGAAAGAAAGCACAGAGCCCCAGATTTTATGTTGTCCTGGAGAGCTTGCAGAGCACTGGGGAAAGGCAGGCAGACAATTCCCTGCTAGCACCTTCTCTGTGCCTGTTCACATTGCTTCGCAGAATCGCTTTTGTGCAGAAAACAGTAACACTTGTTCAGCACGAAAGAAAGCACAGAGCCCCAGATTTTATGTTGTCCTGGAGAGCTTGCAGAGCACTGGGGAAAAGCAGGCAGAGAATTCCCTGCTAGCACCTTCTCTGTGCCTGGGAAGCAGAAGTGTTCACATTGCTTCGCAGAATCGCTTTTGTGCAGAAAACAATAACACTTGTTCAGAACGAAAGAAAGCACAGAGCCCCAGATTTGTTGTTGTCCTGGAGAGCTTGCAGAGCACTGGGGAAAGGCAGGCAGAGAATTCCCTGCTAGCACCTTCTCTGTGCCTGGGAATCAGAAGTCTTCACATTGCTTCGCAGAATCACTTTTGTGCAGAAAACAGTAACACTTGTTCAGAACAAAAGAAAGCACAGAGCCGCAGATTTTATGTTGTCCTGGAGAGCTTGCAGAGCACTGGGGAAAGGCAGGCAGAGAATTCCCTGCTAGCACCTTCTCTGTGCCTGTTCACATTGCTTCGCAGAATCGCTTTTGTGCAGAAAACAGTAACACTTGTTCAGCACGAAAGAAAGCACAGAGCCCCAGATTTTATGTTGTCCTGGAGAGCTTGCAGAGCACTGGGGAAAAGCAGGCAGAGAATTCCCTGCTAGCACCTTCTCTGTGCCTGGGAAACAGAAGTGTTCACATTGCTTCGCAGAATCGCTTTTGTGCAGAAAACAGTAACACTTGTTCAGAATGAAAGAAAGCACAGAGCCCCAGATTTTATGTTGTCCTGGAGAGCTTGCAGAGCACTGGGGAAAGGCAGGCAGAGAATTCCCTGCTAGCACCTTCTCTGTGCCTGGGAAGCGGACGTGTTCACATTGCTTCACAGAATAGCTTTTGTGCAGAAAACAGTAACACTTGTTCAGAACGAAAGAAAGCACAGAGCCCCAGATTTGCTGTTGTCCTGGAGAGCTTGCAGAGCACTGGGGAAAAGCAGGCAGAGAATTCCCTGCTAGCACCTTCTCTGTTCCTGGGAAGCACAAGTGTTCTCATTGCTTCGCAGAATCGCTTTTGTGCAGAAAACAGTAACACTTGTTCAGAACGAAAGAAAGCACAGAGCCCCAGATTTTATGTTGTCCTGGAGAGCTTGCAGAGCACTGGGGAAAGGCAGGCAGAGAATTCCCTGCTAGCACCTTCTCTGTGCCTGTTCACATTCCTTCGCAGAATCGCTTTTGTGCAGAAAACACTAACACTTGTTCAGAACGAAAGAAAGCACAGAGCCCCAGATTTTATGTTGTCCTGGAGAGCTTGCAGAGCACTGGGGAAAAGCAGGCAGAGAATTCCCTGCTAGCACCTTCTCTGTGCCTGGGAAACAGAAGTGTTCACATTGCTTCGCAGAATCGCTTTTGTGCAGAAAACAGTAACACTTGTTTAGAACGAAAGAAAGCACAGAGCCCCAGATTTTATGTTGTCCTGGAGAGCTTGCAGAGCACTGGGGAAAGGCAGGCAGAGAATTCCCTGCTAGCACCTTTTCTGTGCCTGTTCAAATTGCTTCGCAGAATCGCTTTTGTGCAGAAAACAGTAACACTTGTTCAGAACGAAAGAAAGCACAGAGCCCCAGATTTTATGTTGTCCTGGAGAGCTTGCAGAGCACTGGGGAAAATCAGGCAGAGAATACCCTGCTAGCACCTTCTCTGTGCCTGGGAAACAGAAGTGTTCCCATTGCTTCGCAGAATCGCTTTTGTGCAGAAAACAGTAACACTTGTTCAGAACGAAAGAAAGCACAGAGCCCCAGATTTTATGTTGTCCTGGAGAGCTTGCAGAGCACTGGGGAAAGGCAGGCAGAGAATTCCCTGCTAGCACCTTCTCTGTGCCTGGGAAGCACAAGTGTTCACATTGCTTCGCAGAATCGCTTTTGTGCAGAAAACAGTAACACTTGTTCAGAACGAAAGAAAGCACAGAGCCCCAGATTTGCTGTTGTCCTGGAGACCTTGCAGAGCACTGGGGAAAAGCAGGCAGAGAATTCCCTGCTAGCACCTTCTCTGTGCCTGGGAAGCAGAAGTGTTCACATTGCTTCGCAGAATCGCTTTTGTGCAGAAAACAGTAACACTTGTTCAGAACGAAAGAAAGCACAGAGCCCCAGATTTTATGTTGTCCTGGAGAGCTTGCAGAGCACTGGGGAAAAGCAGGCAGAGAATTCCCTGCTAGCACCTTCTCTGTGCCTGTTCACATTGCTTCGCAGAATCGCTTTTGTGCAGAAAACAGTAACACTTGTTCAGACGAAAGAAAGCACAGAGCCCCAGATTTTATGTTGTCCTGGAGAGCTTGCAGAGCACTGGGGAAAAGCAGGCAGAGAATTCCCTGCTAGCACCTTCTCTGTGCCTGGGAAACAGAAGTGTTCCCATTGCTTCGCAGAATCGCTTTTGTGCAGAAAACAGTAACACTTGTTCAGAACGAAAGAAAGCACAGAGCCCCAGATTCTATGTTGTCCTGGAGAGCTTGCAGAGCACTGGGGAAAGGCAGGCAGAGAATTCCCTGCTAGCACCTTCTCTGTGCCTGGGAAGCAGAAGTGTTCACATTGCTTCGCAGAATCGCTTTTGTGCAGAAAACAGTAACACTTGTTCAGAACGAAAGAAAGCACAGAGCCCCAGATTTTATGTTGTCCTGGAGAGCTTGCAGAGCACTGGGGAAAGGCAGGCAGAGAATTCCCTGCTAGCACCTTCTCTGTGCCTGTTCACATTGCTTCGCAGAATCGCTTTTGTGCAGAAAACAGTAACACTTGTTCAGCACGAAAGAAAGCACAGAGCCCCAGATTTGCTGTTGTCCTGGAGAGCTTGCAGAGCACTGGGGAAAAGCAGGCAGAGAATTCCCTGCTAGCACCTTCTCTGTTCCTGGGAAGCACAAGTGTTCACATTGCTTCGCAGAATCGCTTTTGTGCAGAAAACAGTAACACTTGTTCAGAACGAAAGAAAGCACAGAGCCCCAGATTTTATGTTGTCCTGGAGAGCTTGCAGAGCACTGGGGAAAGGCAGGCAGAGAATTCGCTGCTAGCACCTTCTCTGTGCCTGTTCACATTCCTTCGCAGAATCGCTTTTGTGCAGAAAACACTAACACTTGTTCAGAACGAAAGAAAGCACAGAGCCCCAGATTTTATGTTGTCCTGGAGAGCTTGCAGAGCACTGGGGAAAGGCAGGCAGAGAATTCCCTGCTAGCACCTTCTCTGTGCCTGGGAAGCACAAGTGTTCACATTGCTTCGCAGAATCGCTTTTGTGCAGAAAACAGTAACACTTGTTCAGAACGAAAGAAAGCACAGAGCCCCAGAGTTGCTGTTGTCCTGGAGAGCTTGCAGAGCACTGGGGAAAAGCAGGCAGAGAATTCCCTGCTAGCACCTTCTCTGTGCCTGGGAAGCAGAAGTGTTCACATTGCTTCGCAGAATCGCTTTTGTGCAGAAAACAGTAACACTTGTTCAGAACGAAAGAAAGCACAGAGCCCCAGATTTTATGTTGTCCTGGAGAGCTTGCAGAGCACTGGGGAAAAGCAGGCAGAGAATTCCCTGCTAGCACCTTCTCTGTGCCTGGGAAACAGAAGTGTTCCCATTGCTTCGCAGAATCGCTTTTGTGCAGAAAACAGTAACACTTGTTCAGAACGAAAGAAAGCACAGAGCCCCAGATTCTATGTTGTCCTGGAGAGCTTGCAGAGCACTGGGGAAAGGCAGGCAGAGAATTCCCTGCTAGCACCTTCTCTGTGCCTGGGAAGCAGAAGTGTTCACATTGCTTCGCAGAATCGCTTTTGTGCAGAAAACAGTAACACTTGTTCAGAACGAAAGAAAGCACAGAGCCCCAGATTTTATGTTCTCCTGGAGAGCTTGCAGAGCACTGGGGAAAAGCAGGCAGAGAATTCCCTGCTAGCACCTTCTCTGTGCCTGGGAAACAGAAGTGTTCCCATTGCTTCGCAGAATCGCTTTTGTGCAGAAAACAGTAACACTTGTTCAGAACGAAAGAAAGCACAGAGCCCCAGATTCTATGTTGTCCTGGAGAGCTTGCAGAGCACTGGGGAAAGGCAGGCAGAGAATTCCCTGCTAGCACCTTCTCTGTGCCTGTTCACATTGCTTCGCAGAATCGCTTTTGTGCAGAAAACAGTAACACTTGTTCAGCACGAAAGAAAGCACAGAGCCCCAGATTTGCTGTTGTCCTGGAGAGCTTGCAGAGCACTGGGGAAAAGCAGGCAGAGAATTCCCTGCTAGCACCTTCTCTGTGCCTGGGAAGCAGAAGTGTTCACATTGCTTCGCAGAATCGCTTTTGTGCAGAAAACAATAACACTTGTTCAGAACGAAAGAAAGCACAGAGCCCCAGATTTTATGTTGTCCTGGAGAGCTTGCAGAGCACTGCAGAAAAGCAGGCAGAGAATTCCCTGCTAGCACCTTCTCTGTGCCTGGGAAGCAGAAGTGTTCACATTGCTTCGCAGAATCGCTTTTGTGCAGAAAACAGTAACACTTGTTCAGAACGAAAGAAAGCACAGAGCCCCAGATTTTATGTTGTCCTGGAGAGCTTGCAGAGCACTGGGGAAAAGCAGGCAGAGAATTCCCTGCTAGCACCTTCTCTGTGCCTGGGAAGCACAAGTGTTCACATTGCTTCGCAGAATCGCTTTTGTGCAGAAAACACTAACACTTGTTCAGAACGAAAGAAAGCACAGAGCCCCAGATTTTATGTTGTCCTGGAGAGCTTGCAGAGCACTGGGGAAAGGCAGGCAGAGAATTCCCTGCTAGCACCTTCTCTGTGCCTGTTCACATTCCTTCGCAGAATCGCTTTTGTGCAGAAAACAGTAACACTTGTTCAGAACGAAAGAAAGCACAGAGCCCCAGATTTTATGTTGTCCTGGAGAGCTTGCAGAGCACTGGGGAAAAGCAGGCAGAGAATTCCCTGCTAGCACCTTCTCTGTGCCTGGGAAACAGAAGTGTTCCCATTGCTTCGCAGAATCGCTTTTGTGCAGAAAACAGTAACACTTGTTCAGAACGAAAGAAAGCACAGAGCCCCAGATTTTATGCTGTCCTGGAGAGCTTGCAGAGCACTGGGGAAAGGCAGGCAGAGAATTCCCTGCTAGCACCTTTTCTGTGCCTGTTCACATTGCTTCGCAGAATCGCTTTTGTGCAGAAAACAGTAACACTTGTTCAGCACGAAAGAAAGCACAGAGCCCCAGATTTTATGTTGTCCTGGAGAGCTTGCAGAGCACTGGGGAAAAGCAGGCAGAGAATACCCTGCTAGCACCTTCTCTGTGCCTGGGAAACAGAAGTGTTCCCATTGCTTCGCAGAATCGCTTTTGTGCAGAAAACAGTAACACTTGTTCAGAACGAAAGAAAGCACAGAGCCCCAGATTTTATGTTGTCCTGGAGAGCTTGCAGAGCACTGGGGAAAGGCAGGCAGACAATTCCCTGCTAGCACCTTCTCTGTGCCTGGGAAGCACAAGTGTTCACATTGCTTCGCAGAATCGCTTTTGTGCAGAAAACAGTAACACTTGTTCAGAACGAAAGAAAGCACAGAGCCCCAGATTTGCTGTTGTCCTGGAGAGCTTGCAGAGCACTGGGGAAAAGCAGGCAGAGAATTCCCTGCTAGCACCTTCTCTGTGCCTGGGAAGCAGAAGTGTTCACATTGCTTCGCAGAATCGCTTTTGTGCAGAAAACAGTAACACTTGTTCAGAACGAAAGAAAGCACAGAGCCCCAGATTTTATGTTGTCCTGGAGAGCTTGCAGAGCACTGGGGAAAAGCAGGCAGAGAATTCCCTGCTAGCACCTTCTTTGTGCCTGTTCACATTGCTTCGCAGAATCGCTTTTGTGCAGAAAACTGTAACACTTGTTCAGAACGAAAGAAAGCACAGAGCCCCAGATTTTATGTTGTCCTGGAGAGCTTGCAGAGCACTGGGGAAAAGCAGGCAGAGAATTCCCTGCTAGCACCTTCTCTGTGCCTGGGAAACAGAAGTGTTCACATTGCTTCGCAGAATCGCTTTTGTGCAGAAAACAGTAACACTTGTTCAGAACGAAAGAAAGCACAGAGCCCCAGATTTGCTGTTGTCCTGGAGAGCTTGCAGAGCACTGGGGAAAGGCAGGCAGAGAATTCCCTGCTAGCACCTTCTCTGTGCCTGGGAAGCAGAAGTGTTCACATTGCTTCGCAGAATCGCTTTTGTGCAGAAAACAGTAACACTTGTTCAGAACGAAAGAAAGCACAGAGCCGCAGATTTTATGTTGTCCTGGAGAGCTTGCAGAGCACTGGGGAAAGGCAGGCAGAGAATTCCCTGCTAGCACCTTCTCTGTGCCTGTTCACATTGCTTCGCAGAATCGCTTTTGTGCAGAAAACAGTAACACTTGTTCAGCACGAAAGAAAGCACAGAGCCCCAGATTTTATGTTGTCCTGGAGAGCTTGCAGAGCACTGGGGAAAAGCAGGCAGAGAATTCCCTGCTAGCACCTTCTCTGTGCCTGGGAAGCAGAAGTGTTCACATTGCTTCGCAGAATAGCTTTTGTGCAGAAAACAGTAACACTTGTTCAGAACGAAAGAAAGCACAGAGCCCCAGATTTTATGTTGTCCTGGAGAGCTTGCAGAACACTGGGGAAAAGCAGGCAGAGAATTCCCTGCTAGCACCTTCTCTGTGCCTGGGAAGCACAAGTGTTCACATTGCTTCGCAGAATCGCTTTTGTGCAGAAAACAGTAACACTTGTTCAGAACGAAAGAAAGCACAGAGCCCCAGATTTTATGTTGTCCTGGAGAGCTTGCAGAGCACTGGGGAAAGGCAGGCAGAGAATTCCCTGCTAGCACCTTCTCTGTGCCTGTTCACATTCCTTCGCAGAATCGCTTTTGTGCAGAAAACAGTAACACTTGTTCAGAACGAAAGAAAGCACAGAGCCCCAGATTTTATGTTGTCCTGGAGAGCTTGCAGAGCACTGGGGAAAAGCAGGCAGAGAATTCCCTGCTAGCACCTTCTCTGTGCCTGGGAAACAGAAGTGTTCACATTGCTTCGCAGAATCGCTTTTGTGCAGAAAACAGTAACACTTGTTCAGAACGAAAGAAAGCACAGAGCCCCAGATTTTATGTTGTCCTGGAGAGCTTGCAGAGCACTGGGGAAAAGCAGGCAGAGAATTCCCTGCTAGCACCTTCTCTGTGCCTGGGAAACAGAAGTGTTCCCATTGCTTCGCAGAATCGCTTTTGTGCAGAAAACAGTAACACTTGTTCAGAACGAAAGAAAGCACAGAGCCCCAGATTTGTTGTTGTCCTGGAGAGCTTGCAGAGCACTGGGGAAAGGCAGGCAGACAATTCCCTGCTAGCACCTTCTCTGTGCCTGGGAAGCAGAAGTGTTCCCATTGCTTCGCAGAATCGCTTTTGTGCAGAAAACAGTAACACTTGTTCAGAACGAAAGAAAGCACAGAGCCCCAGATTTTATGTTGTCCTGGAGAGCTTGCAGAGCACTGGGGAAAGGCAGGCAGAGAATTCCCTGCTAGCACCTTCTCTGTGCCTGGGAAGCAGAAGTGTTCACATTGCTTCGCAGAATCACTTTTGTGCAGAAAACAGTAACACTTGTTCAGAACGAAAGAAAGCACAGAGCCGCAGATTTTATGTTGTCCTGGAGAGCTTGCAGAGCACTGGGGAAAGGCAGGCAGAGAATTCCCTGCTAGCACCTTCTCTGTGCCTGTTCACATTGCTTCGCAGAATCGCTTTTGTGCAGAAAACAGTAACACTTGTTCAGCACGAAAGAAAGCACAGAGCCCCAGATTTTATGTTGTCCTGGAGAGCTTGCAGAGCACTGGGGAAAAGCAGGCAGAGAATTCCCTGCTAGCACCTTCTCTGTGCCTGGGAAGCAGAAGTGTTCACATTGCTTCGCAGAATCGCTTTTGTGCAGAAAACAGTAACACTTGTTCAGAACGAAAGAAAGCACAGAGCCCCAGATTTTATGCTGTCCTGGAGAGCTTGCAGAGCACTGGGGAAAGGCAGGCAGAGAATTCCCTGCTAGCACCTTCTCTGTGCCTGGGAAGCAGAAGTGTTCACATTGCTTCGCAGAATCGCTTTTGTGCAGAAAACAATAACACTTGTTCAGAACGAAAGAAAGCACAGAGCCCCAGATTTGCTGTTGTCCTGGAGAGCTTGCAGAGCACTGGGGAAAAGCAGGCAGAGAATTCCCTGCTAGCACCTTCTCTGTGCCTGGGAAACAGAAGTGTTCACATTGCTTCGCAGAATCGCTTTTGTGCAGAAAACAGTAACACTTGTTCAGAACGAAAGAAAGCACAGAGCCCCAGATTTGTTGTTGTCCTGGAGAGCTTGCAGAGCACTGGGGAAAGGCAGGCAGAGAATTCCCTGCTAGCACCTTCTCTGTGCCTGGGAAGCAGAACTGTTCACATTGCTTGGCAGAATCGCTTTTGTGCAGAAAACAGTAACACTTGTTCAGAACGAAAGAAAGCACAGAGCCCCAGATTTTATGTTGTCCTGGAGAGCTTGCAGAGCACTGGGGAAAGGCAGGCAGAGAATTCCCTGCTAGCACCTTTTCTGTGCCTGTTCACATTGCTTCGCAGAATCGCTTTTGTGCAGAAAACAGTAACACTTGTTCAGCACGAAAGAAAGCACAGAGCCCCAGATTTTATGTTGTCCTGGAGAGCTTGCAGAGCACTGGGGAAAAGCAGGCAGAGAATACCCTGCTAGCACCTTCTCTGTGCCTGGGAAACAGAAGTGTTCCCATTGCTTCGCAGAATCGCTTTTGTGCAGAAAACAGTAACACTTGTTCAGAACGAAAGAAAGCACAGAGCCCCAGATTTTATGTTGTCCTGGAGAGCTTGCAGAGCACTGGGGAAAGGCAGGCAGACAATTCCCTGCTAGCACCTTCTCTGTGCCTGGGAAGCACAAGTGTTCACATTGCTTCGCAGAATCGCTTTTGTGCAGAAAACAGTAACACTTGTTCAGAACGAAAGAAAGCACAGAGCCCCAGATTTTATGTTGTCCTGGAGAGCTTGCAGAGCACTGGGGAAAAGCAGGCAGAGAATTCCCTGCTAGCACCTTCTCTGTGCCTGTTCACATTGCTTCGCAGAATCGCTTTTGTGCAGAAAACAGTAACACTTGTTCAGCACGAAAGAAAGCACAGAGCCCCAGATTTTATGTTGTCCTGGAGAGCTTGCAGAGCACTGGGGAAAAGCAGGCAGAGAATTCCCTGCTAGCACCTTCTCTGTGCCTGTTCACATTGCTTCGCAGAATCGCTTTTGTGCAGAAAACAGTAACACTTGTTCAGCACGAAAGAAAGCACAGAGCCCCAGATTTTATGTTGTCCTGGAGAGCTTGCAGAGCACTGGGGAAAAGCAGGCAGAGAATTCCCTGCTAGCACCTTCTCTGTGCCTGGGAAACAGAAGTGTTCACATTGCTTCGCAGAATCGCTTTTGTGCAGAAAACAGTAACACTTGTTCAGAACGAAAGAAAGCACAGAGCCCCAGATTTGCTGTTGTCCTGGAGAGCTTGCAGAGCACTGGGGAAAGGCAGGCAGAGAATTCCCTGCTAGCACCTTCTCTGTGCCTGGGAAGCAGAAGTGTTCACATTGCTTCGCAGAATCGCTTTTGTGCAGAAAACAGTAACACTTGTTCAGAACGAAAGAAAGCACAGAGCCGCAGATTTTATGTTGTCCTGGAGAGCTTGCAGAGCACTGGGGAAAGGCAGGCAGAGAATTCCCTGCTAGCACCTTCTCTGTGCCTGTTCACATTGCTTCGCAGAATCGCTTTTGTGCAGAAAACAGTAACACTTGTTCAGCACGAAAGAAAGCACAGAGCCCCAGATTTTATGTTGTCCTGGAGAGCTTGCAGAGCACTGGGGAAAAGCAGGCAGAGAATTCCCTGCTAGCACCTTCTCTGTGCCTGGGAAGCAGAAGTGTTCACATTGCTTCGCAGAATAGCTTTTGTGCAGAAAACAGTAACACTTGTTCAGAACGAAAGAAAGCACAGAGCCCCAGATTTTATGTTGTCCTGGAGAGCTTGCAGAACACTGGGGAAAAGCAGGCAGAGAATTCCCTGCTAGCACCTTCTCTGTGCCTGGGAAGCACAAGTGTTCACATTGCTTCGCAGAATCGCTTTTGTGCAGAAAACAGTAACACTTGTTCAGAACGAAAGAAAGCACAGAGCCCCAGATTTTATGTTGTCCTGGAGAGCTTGCAGAGCACTGGGGAAAGGCAGGCAGAGAATTCCCTGCTAGCACCTTCTCTGTGCCTGTTCACATTCCTTCGCAGAATCGCTTTTGTGCAGAAAACAGTAACACTTGTTCAGAACGAAAGAAAGCACAGAGCCCCAGATTTTATGTTGTCCTGGAGAGCTTGCAGAGCACTGGGGAAAAGCAGGCAGAGAATTCCCTGCTAGCACCTTCTCTGTGCCTGGGAAACAGAAGTGTTCACATTGCTTCGCAGAATCGCTTTTGTGCAGAAAACAGTAACACTTGTTCAGAACGAAAGAAAGCACAGAGCCCCAGATTTTATGTTGTCCTGGAGAGCTTGCAGAGCACTGGGGAAAAGCAGGCAGAGAATTCCCTGCTAGCACCTTCTCTGTGCCTGGGAAACAGAAGTGTTCCCATTGCTTCGCAGAATCGCTTTTGTGCAGAAAACAGTAACACTTGTTCAGAACGAAAGAAAGCACAGAGCCCCAGATTTGTTGTTGTCCTGGAGAGCTTGCAGAGCACTGGGGAAAGGCAGGCAGACAATTCCCTGCTAGCACCTTCTCTGTGCCTGGGAAGCAGAAGTGTTCCCATTGCTTCGCAGAATCGCTTTTGTGCAGAAAACAGTAACACTTGTTCAGAACGAAAGAAAGCACAGAGCCCCAGATTTTATGTTGTCCTGGAGAGCTTGCAGAGCACTGGGGAAAGGCAGGCAGAGAATTCCCTGCTAGCACCTTCTCTGTGCCTGGGAAGCAGAAGTGTTCACATTGCTTCGCAGAATCACTTTTGTGCAGAAAACAGTAACACTTGTTCAGAACGAAAGAAAGCACAGAGCCGCAGATTTTATGTTGTCCTGGAGAGCTTGCAGAGCACTGGGGAAAGGCAGGCAGAGAATTCCCTGCTAGCACCTTCTCTGTGCCTGTTCACATTGCTTCGCAGAATCGCTTTTGTGCAGAAAACAGTAACACTTGTTCAGCACGAAAGAAAGCACAGAGCCCCAGATTTTATGTTGTCCTGGAGAGCTTGCAGAGCACTGGGGAAAAGCAGGCAGAGAATTCCCTGCTAGCACCTTCTCTGTGCCTGGGAAGCAGAAGTGTTCACATTGCTTCGCAGAATCGCTTTTGTGCAGAAAACAGTAACACTTGTTCAGAACGAAAGAAAGCACAGAGCCCCAGATTTTATGCTGTCCTGGAGAGCTTGCAGAGCACTGGGGAAAGGCAGGCAGAGAATTCCCTGCTAGCACCTTCTCTGTGCCTGGGAAGCAGAAGTGTTCACATTGCTTCGCAGAATCGCTTTTGTGCAGAAAATAATAACACTTGTTCAGAACGAAAGAAAGCACAGAGCCCCAGATTTGCTGTTGTCCTGGAGAGCTTGCAGAGCACTGGGGAAAAGCAGGCAGAGAATTCCCTGCTAGCACCTTCTCTGTGCCTGGGAAACAGAAGTGTTCACATTGCTTCGCAGAATCGCTTTTGTGCAGAAAACAGTAACACTTGTTCAGAACGAAAGAAAGCACAGAGCCCCAGATTTGTTGTTGTCCTGGAGAGCTTGCAGAGCACTGGGGAAAGGCAGGCAGAGAATTCCCTGCTAGCACCTTCTCTGTGCCTGGGAAGCAGAACTGTTCACATTGCTTGGCAGAATCGCTTTTGTGCAGAAAACAGTAACACTTGTTCAGAACGAAAGAAAGCACAGAGCCCCAGATTTTATGTTGTCCTGGAGAGCTTGCAGAGCACTGGGGAAAGGC
This sequence comes from Strix uralensis, assembly GCF_047716275.1. Lineage (NCBI taxonomy): Eukaryota > Metazoa > Chordata > Aves > Strigiformes > Strigidae > Strix > Strix uralensis. The sequence continues at coordinate 136,072 of NW_027436784.1, read as the reverse complement.
AGGCAGAGAATTCCCTGCTAGCATCTTTTCTGTGCCTGTTCACATTGCTTCGCAGAATCGCTTTTGTGCAGAAAACAGTAACACTTGTTCAGCACGAAAGAAAGCACAGAGCCCCAGATTTTATGTTGTCCTGGAGAGCTTGCAGAGCACTGGGGAAAAGCAGGCAGAGAATACCCTGCTAGCACCTTCTCTGTGCCTGGGAAACAGAAGTGTTCCCATTGCTTCGCAGAATCGCTTTTGTGCAGAAAACAGTAACACTTGTTCAGAACGAAAGAAAGCACAGAGCCCCAGATTTTATGTTGTCCTGGAGAGCTTGCAGAGCACTGGGGAAAGGCAGGCAGACAATTCCCTGCTAGCACCTTCTCTGTGCCTGGGAAGCACAAGTGTTCACATTGCTTCGCAGAATCGCTTTTGTGCAGAAAACAGTAACACTTGTTCAGAACGAAAGAAAGCACAGAGCCCCAGATTTGCTGTTGTCCTGGAGAGCTTGCAGAGCACTGGGGAAAAGCAGGCAGAGAATTCCCTGCTAGCACCTTCTCTGTGCCTGGGAAGCAGAAGTGTTCACATTGCTTCGCAGAATCGCTTTTGTGCAGAAAACAGTAACACTTGTTCAGAACGAAAGAAAGCACAGAGCCCCAGATTTTATGTTGTCCTGGAGAGCTTGCAGAGCACTGGGGAAAAGCAGGCAGAGAATTCCCTGCTAGCACCTTCTTTGTGCCTGTTCACATTGCTTCGCAGAATCGCTTTTGTGCAGAAAACTGTAACACTTGTTCAGAACGAAAGAAAGCACAGAGCCCCAGATTTTATGTTGTCCTGGAGAGCTTGCAGAGCACTGGGGAAAAGCAGGCAGAGAATTCCCTGCTAGCACCTTCTCTGTGCCTGGGAAACAGAAGTGTTCACATTGCTTCGCAGAATCGCTTTTGTGCAGAAAACAGTAACACTTGTTCAGAACGAAAGAAAGCACAGAGCCCCAGATTTGCTGTTGTCCTGGAGAGCTTGCAGAGCACTGGGGAAAGGCAGGCAGAGAATTCCCTGCTAGCACCTTCTCTGTGCCTGGAAGCAGAAGTGTTCACATTGCTTCGCAGAATCGCTTTTGTGCAGAAAACAGTAACACTTGTTCAGAACGAAAGAAAGCACAGAGCCCCAGATTTTATGTTGTCCTGGAGAGCTTGCAGAGCACTGGGGAAAGGCAGGCAGAGAATTCCCTGCTAGCACCTTCTCTGTGCCTGGGAAGCAGAAGTGTTCACATTGCTTCGCAGAATCACTTTTGTGCAGAAAACAGTAACACTTGTTCAGAACGAAAGAAAGCACAGAGCCGCAGATTTTATGTTGTCCTGGAGAGCTTGCAGAGCACTGGGGAAAGGCAGGCAGAGAATTCCCTGCTAGCACCTTCTCTGTGCCTGTTCACATTGCTTCGCAGAATCGCTTTTGTGCAGAAAACAGTAACACTTGTTCAGCACGAAAGAAAGCACAGAGCCCCAGATTTTATGTTGTCCTGGAGAGCTTGCAGAGCACTGGGGAAAAGCAGGCAGAGAATTCCCTGCTAGCACCTTCTCTGTGCCTGGGAAGCAGAAGTGTTCACATTGCTTCGCAGAATCGCTTTTGTGCAGAAAACAGTAACACTTGTTCAGAACGAAAGAAAGCACAGAGCCCCAGATTTTATGCTGTCCTGGAGAGCTTGCAGAGCACTGGGGAAAGGCAGGCAGAGAATTCCCTGCTAGCACCTTCTCTGTGCCTGGGAAGCAGAAGTGTTCACATTGCTTCGCAGAATCGCTTTTGTGCAGAAAACAATAACACTTGTTCAGAACGAAAGAAAGCACAGAGCCCCAGATTTGCTGTTGTCCTGGAGAGCTTGCAGAGCACTGGGGAAAAGCAGGCAGAGAATTCCCTGCTAGCACCTTCTCTGTGCCTGGGAAACAGAAGTGTTCACATTGCTTCGCAGAATCGCTTTTGTGCAGAAAACAGTAACACTTGTTCAGAACGAAAGAAAGCACAGAGCCCCAGATTTGTTGTTGTCCTGGAGAGCTTGCAGAGCACTGGGGAAAGGCAGGCAGAGAATTCCCTGCTAGCACCTTCTCTGTGCCTGGGAAGCAGAACTGTTCACATTGCTTGGCAGAATCGCTTTTGTGCAGAAAACAGTAACACTTGTTCAGAACGAAAGAAAGCACAGAGCCCCAGATTTTATGTTGTCCTGGAGAGCTTGCAGAGCACTGGGGAAAGGCAGGCAGAGAATTCCCTGATAGCACCTTCTCTGTGCCTGTTCACATTGCTTCGCATAATCGCTTTTGTGCAGAAAACAGTAACACTTGTTCAGAACGAAAGAAAGCACAGAGCCCCAGATTTGCTGTTGTCCTGGAGAGCTTGCAGAGCACTGGGGAAAAGCAGGCAGAGAATTCCCTGCTAGCACCTTCTCTGTTCCTGGGAAGCAGAACTGTTCACATTGCTTGGCAGAATCGCTTTTGTGCAGAAAACAGTAACACTTGTTCAGAACGAAAGAAAGCACAGAGCCCCAGATTTTATGTTGTCCTGGAGAGCTTGCAGAGCACTGGGGAGAGGCAGGCAGAGAATTCCCTGCTAGCACCTTCTCTGTGCCTGTTCACATTGCTTGGCAGAATCGCTTTTGTGCAGAAAACAGTAACACTTGTTCAGAACGAAAGAAAGCACAGAGCCCCAGATTTTATGTTGTCCTGGAGAGCTTGCAGAGCACTGGGGAAAGGCAGGCAGAGAATTCCCTGCTAGCACCTTCTCTGTGCCTGGGAAGCAGAAGTGTTCACATTGCTTCGCAGAATAGCTTTTGTGCAGAAAACAGTAACACTTGTTCAGAACGAAAGAAAGCACAGAGCCCCAGATTTGCTGTTGTCCTGGAGAGCTTGCAGAGCACTGGGGAAAAGCAGGCAGAGAATTCCCTGCTAGCACCTTCTCTGTTCCTGGGAAGCACAAGTGTTCACATTGCTTCGCAGAATCGCTTTTGTGCAGAAAACAGTAACACTTGTTCAGAACGAAAGAAAGCACAGAGCCCCAGATTTTATGTTGTCCTGGAGAGCTTGCAGAGCACTGGGGAGAGGCAGGCAGAGAATTCCCTGCTAGCACCTTCTCTGTGCCTGTTCACATTGCTTCGCAGAATCGCTTTTGTGCAGAAAACAGTAACACTTGTTCAGAACGAAAGAAAGCACAGAGCCCCAGATTTTATGTTGTCCTGGAGAGCTTGCAGAGCACTGGGGAAAAGCAGGCAGAGAATTCCCTGCTAGCACCTTCTCTGTGCCTGGGAAGCACAAGTGTTCACATTGCTTCGCAGAATCGCTTTTGTGCAGAAAACAGTAACACTTGTTCAGAACGAAAGAAAGCACAGAGCCCCAGATTTGCTGTTGTCCTGGAGAGCTTGCAGAGCACTGGGGAAAAGCAGGCAGAGAATTCCCTGCTAGCACCTTCTCTGTGCCTGGGAAGCACAAGTGTTCACATTGCTTCGCAGAATCGCTTTTGTGCAGAAAACAGTAACACTTGTTCAGAACGAAAGAAAGCACAGAGCCCCAGATTTTATGTTGTCCTGGAGAGCTTGCAGAGCACTGGGGAAAAGCAGGCAGAGAATTCCCTGCTAGCACCTTCTCTGTGCCTGGGAAACAGAAGTGTTCCCATTGCTTCGCAGAATCGCTTTTGTGCAGAAAACAGTAACACTTGTTCAGAACGAAAGAAAGCACAGAGCCCCAGATTTTATGTTGTCCTGGAGAGCTTGCAGAGCACTGGGGAAAGGCAGGCAGAGAATTCCCTGCTAGCACCTTCTCTGTGCCTGGGAAGCAGAAGTGTTCACATTGCTTCGCAGAATCGCTTTTGTGCAGAAAACAGTAACACTTGTTCAGAACGAAAGAAAGCACAGAGCCCCAGATTTTATGTTGTCCTGGAGAGCTTGCAGAGCACTGGGGAAAGGCAGGCAGAGAATTCCCTGCTAGCACCTTCTCTGTGCCTGTTCACATTGCTTCGCAGAATCGCTTTTGTGCAGAAAACAGTAACACTTGTTCAGACGAAAGAAAGCACAGAGCCCCAGATTTTATGTTGTCCTGGAGAGCTTGCAGAGCACTGGGGAAAAGCAGGCAGAGAATTCCCTGCTAGCACCTTCTCTGTGCCTGGGAAACAGAAGTGTTCCCATTGCTTCGCAGAATCGCTTTTGTGCAGAAAACAGTAACACTTGTTCAGAACGAAAGAAAGCACAGAGCCCCAGATTTGTTGTTGTCCTGGAGAGCTTGCAGAGCACTGGGGAAAGGCAGGCAGAGAATTCCCTGCTAGCACCTTCTCTGTGCCTGGGAAGCAGAAGTGTTCACATTGCTTCGCAGAATCGCTTTTGTGCAGAAAACAGTAACACTTGTTCAGAACGAAAGAAAGCACAGAGCCCCAGATTTTATGTTGTCCTGGAGAGCTTGCAGAGCACTGGGGAGAGGCAGGCAGAGAATTCCCTGCTAGCACCTTCTCTGTGCCTGTTCACATTGCTTGGCAGAATCGCTTTTGTGCAGAAAACAGTAACACTTGTTCAGAACGAAAGAAAGCACAGAGCCCCAGATTTTATGTTGTCCTGGAGAGCTTGCAGAGCACTGGGGAAAAGCAGGCAGAGAATTCCCTGCTAGCACCTTCTCTGTGCCTGGGAAGCAGAAGTGTTCACATTGCTTCGCAGAATCGCTTTTGTGCAGAAAACAGTAACACTTGTTCAGAACGAAAGAAAGCACAGAGCCCCAGATTTGCTGTTGTCCTGGAGAGCTTGCAGAGCACTGGGGAAAAGCAGGCAGAGAATTCCCTGCTAGCACCTTCTCTGTGCCTGGGAAGCAGAAGTGTTCACATTGCTTCGCAGAATCGCTTTTGTGCAGAAAACAGTAACACTTGTTCAGAACGAAAGAAAGCACAGAGCCCCAGATTTTATGTTGTCCTGGAGAGCTTGCAGAGCACTGGGGAAAAGCAGGCAGAGAATTCCCTGCTAGCACCTTCTCTGTTCCTGGGAAGCACAAGTGTTCTCATTGCTTCGCAGAATCGCTTTTGTGCAGAAAACAGTAACACTTGTTCAGAACGAAAGAAAGCACAGAGCCCCAGATTTTATGTTGTCCTGGAGAGCTTGCAGAGCACTGGGGAAAGGCAGGCAGAGAATTCCCTGCTAGCACCTTCTCTGTGCCTGGGAAGCAGAAGTGTTCACATTGCTTCGCAGAATCTCTTTTGTGCAGAAAACAGTAACACTTGTTCAGAACGAAAGAAAGCACAGAGCCCCAGATTTTATGTTGTCCTGGAGAGCTTGCAGAGCACTGGGGAAAGGCAGGCAGAGAATTCCCTGCTAGCACCTTCTCTGTGCCTGTTCACATTGCTTCGCAGAATCGCTTTTGTGCAGAAAACAGTAACACTTGTTCAGACGAAAGAAAGCACAGAGCCCCAGATTTTATGTTGTCCTGGAGAGCTTGCAGAGCACTGGGGAAAAGCAGGCAGAGAATTCCCTGCTAGCACCTTCTCTGTGCCTGGGAAACAGAAGTGTTCCCATTGCTTCGCAGAATCGCTTTTGTGCAGAAAACAGTAACACTTGTTCAGAACGAAAGAAAGCACAGAGCCCCAGATTTGTTGTTGTCCTGGAGAGCTTGCAGAGCACTGGGGAAAGGCAGGCAGAGAATTCCCTGCTAGCACCTTCTCTGTGCCTGGGAAGCAGAAGTGTTCACATTGCTTCGCAGAATCGCTTTTGTGCAGAAAACAGTAACGCTTGTTCAGAACGAAAGAAAGCACAGAGCCCCAGATTTTATGTTGTCCTGGAGAGCTTGCAGAGCACTGGGGAAAGGCAGGCAGAGAATTCCCTGCTAGCACCTTCTCTGTGCCTGTTCACATTGCTTCGCAGAATCGCTTTTGTGCAGAAAACAGTAACACTTGTTCAGCACGAAAGAAAGCACAGAGCCCCAGATTTTATGTTGTCCTGGAGAGCTTGCAGAGCACTGGGGAAAAGCAGGCAGAGAATTCCCTGCTAGCACCTTCTCTGTGCCTGGGAAACAGAAGTGTTCACATTGCTTCGCAGAATCGCTTTTGTGCAGAAAACAATAACACTTGTTCAGAACGAAAGAAAGCACAGAGCCCCAGATTTGCTGTTGTCCTGGAGAGCTTGCAGAGCACTGGGGAAAAGCAGGCAGAGAATTCCCTGCTAGCACCTTCTCTGTGCCTGGGAAACAGAAGTGTTCACATTGCTTCGCAGAATCGCTTTTGTGCAGAAAACAGTAACACTTGTTCAGAACGAAAGAAAGCACAGAGCCCCAGATTTGTTGTTGTCCTGGAGAGCTTGCAGAGCACTGGGGAAAGGCAGGCAGAGAATTCCATGCTAGCACCTTCTCTGTGCCTGGGAAGCAGAAGTGTTCACATTGCTTCGCAGAATCGCTTTTGTGCAGAAAACAGTAACACTTGTTCAGAACGAAAGAAAGCACAGAGCCCCAGATTTTATGTTGTCCTGGAGAGCTTGCAGAGCACTGGGGAAAGGCAGGCAGAGAATTCCCTGCTAGCACCTTCTCTGTGCCTGGGAAGCAGAAGTCTTCACATTGCTTCGCAGAATCACTTTTGTGCAGAAAACAGTAACACTTGTTCAGAACGAAAGAAAGCACAGAGCCCCAGATTTTATGTTGTCCTGGAGAGCTTGCAGAGCACTGGGGAAAGGCAGGCAGAGAATTCCCTGCTAGCACCTTCTCTGTGCCTGTTCACATTGCTTCGCAGAATCGCTTTTGTGCAGAAAACAGTAACACTTGTTCAGCACGAAAGAAAGCACAGAGCCCCAGATTTTATGTTGTCCTGGAGACCTTGCAGAGCACTGGGGAAAAGCAGGCAGAGAATTCCCTGCTAGCACCTTCTCTGTGCCTGGGAAACAGAAGTGTTCACATTGCTTCGCAGAATCGCTTTTGTGCAGAAAACAGTAACACTTGTTCAGAACGAAAGAAAGCACAGAACCCCAGATTTGCTGTTGTCCTGGAGAGCTTGCAGAGCACTGGGGAAAGGCAGGCAGAGAATTCCCTGCTAGCACCTTCTCTGTGCCTGGGAAGCAGAAGTGTTCACATTGCTTCGCAGAATCGCTTTTGTGCAGAAAACAGTAACACTTGTTCAGAACGAAAGAAAGCACAGAGCCCCAGATTTTATGTTGTCCTGGAGAGCTTGCAGAGCACTGGGGAAAGGCAGGCAGAGAATTCCCTGCTAGCACCTTCTCTGTGCCTGGGAAGCACAAGTGTTCACATTGCTTCGCAGAATCGCTTTTGTGCAGAAAACAATAACACTTGTTCAGAACGAAAGAAAGCACAGAGCCCCAGATTTGCTGTTGTCCTGGAGAGCTTGCAGAGTACTGGGGAAAGGCAGGCAGAGAATTCCCTGCTAGCACCTTCTCTGTGCCTGGGAAGCAGAAGTGTTCACATTGCTTCGCAGAATCGCTTTTGTGCAGAAAACAGTAACACTTGTTCAGAACGAAAGAAAGCACAGAGCCCCAGATTTTATGTTGTCCTGGAGAGCTTGCAGAGCACTGGGGAAAGGCAGGCAGAGAATTCCCTGCTAGCACCTTCTCTGTGCCTGGGAATCAGAAGTCTTCACATTGCTTCGCAGAATCACTTTTGTGCAGAAAACAGTAACACTTGTTCAGAACGAAAGAAAGCACAGAGCCCCAGATTTTATGTTGTCCTGGAGAGCTTGCAGAGCACTGGGGAAAAGCAGGCAGAGAATTCCCTGCTAGCACCTTCTCTGTGCCTGTTCACATTGCTTCGCAGAATCGCTTTTGTGCAGAAAACAGTAACACTTGTTCAGACGAAAGAAAGCACAGAGCCCCAGATTTTATGTTGTCCTGGAGAGCTTGCAGAGCACTGGGGAAAAGCAGGCAGAGAATTCCCTGCTAGCACCTTCTCTGTGCCTGGGAAACAGAAGTGTTCCCATTGCTTCGCAGAATCGCTTTTGTGCAGAAAACAGTAACACTTGTTCAGAACGAAAGAAAGCACAGAGCCCCAGATTTGTTGTTGTCCTGGAGAGCTTGCAGAGCACTGGGGAAAGGCAGGCAGAGAATTCCCTGCTAGCACCTTCTCTGTGCCTGGGAAGCAGAAGTGTTCACATTGCTTCGCAGAATCGCTTTTGTGCAGAAAACAGTAACACTTGTTCAGAACGAAAGAAAGCACAGAGCCCCAGATTTTATGTTGTCCTGGAGAGCTTGCAGAGCACTGGGGAAAGGCAGGCAGAGAATTCCCTGCTAGCACCTTTTCTGTGCCTGTTCACATTGCTTCGCAGAATCGCTTTTGTGCAGAAAACAGTAACACTTGTTCAGCACGAAAGAAAGCACAGAGCCCCAGATTTTATGTTGTCCTGGAGAGCTTGCAGAGCACTGGGGAAAAGCAGGCAGAGAATTCCCTGCTAGCACCTTCTCTGTGCCTGGGAAACAGAAGTGTTCACATTGCTTCGCAGAATCGCTTTTGTGCAGAAAACAATAACACTTGTTCAGAACGAAAGAAAGCACAGAGCCCCAGATTTGCTGTTGTCCTGGAGAGCTTGCAGAGCACTGGGGAAAAGCAGGCAGAGAATTCCCTGCTAGCACCTTCTCTGTGCCTGGGAAACAGAAGTGTTCACATTGCTTCGCAGAATCGCTTTTGTGCAGAAAACAGTAACACTTGTTCAGAACGAAAGAAAGCACAGAGCCCCAGATTTGTTGTTGTCCTGGAGAGCTTGCAGAGCACTGGGGAAAGGCAGGCAGAGAATTCCATGCTAGCACCTTCTCTGTGCCTGGGAAGCAGAAGTGTTCACATTGCTTCGCAGAATCGCTTTTGTGCAGAAAACAGTAACACTTGTTCAGAACGAAAGAAAGCACAGAGCCCCAGATTTTATGTTGTCCTGGAGAGCTTGCAGAGCACTGGGGAAAGGCAGGCAGAGAATTCCCTGCTAGCACCTTCTCTGTGCCTGGGAAGCAGAAGTCTTCACATTGCTTCGCAGAATCACTTTTGTGCAGAAAACAGTAACACTTGTTCAGAACGAAAGAAAGCACAGAGCCCCAGATTTTATGTTGTCCTGGAGAGCTTGCAGAGCACTGGGGAAAGGCAGGCAGAGAATTCCCTGCTAGCACCTTCTCTGTGCCTGTTCACATTGCTTCGCAGAATCGCTTTTGTGCAGAAAACAGTAACACTTGTTCAGCACGAAAGAAAGCACAGAGCCCCAGATTTGCTGTTGTCCTGGAGAGCTTGCAGAGCACTGGGGAAAAGCAGGCAGAGAATTCCCTGCTAGCACCTTCTCTGTGCCTGGGAAGCGGACGTGTTCACATTGCTTCGCAGAATAGCTTTTGTGCAGAAAACAGTAACACTTGTTCAGAACGAAAGAAAGCACAGAGCCCCAGATTTTATGTTGTCCTGGAGAGCTTGCAGAGCACTGGGGAAAAGCAGGCAGAGAATTCCCTGCTAGCACCTTCTCTGTTCCTGGGAAGCAGAAGTGTTCACATTGCTTCGCAGAATCGCTTTTGTGCAGAAAACAGTAACACTTGTTCAGAACGAAAGAAAGCACAGAGCCCCAGATTTTATGTTGTCCTGGAGAGCTTGCAGAGCACTGGGGAAAGGCAGGCAGAGAATTCCCTGCTAGCACCTTCTCTGTGCCTGTTCACATTGCTTCGCAGAATCGCTTTTGTGCAGAAAACAGTAACACTTGTTCAGAACGAAAGAAAGCACAGAGCCCCAGATTTTATGTTGTCCTGGAGAGCTTGCAGAGCACTGGGGAAAGGCAGGCAGAGAATTCCATGCTAGCACCTTCTCTGTGCCTGGGAAGCAGAAGTCTTCACATTGCTTCGCAGAATCACTTTTGTGCAGAAAACAGTAACACTTGTTCAGAACGAAAGAAAGCACAGAGCCCCAGATTTTATGTTGTCCTGGAGAGCTTGCAGAGCACTGGGGAAAGGCAGGCAGAGAATTCCCTGCTAGCACCTTCTCTGTGCCTGTTCACATTGCTTCGCAGAATCGCTTTTGTGCAGAAAACAGTAACACTTGTTCAGCACGAAAGAAAGCACAGAGCCCCAGATTTGCTGTTGTCCTGGAGAGCTTGCAGAGCACTGGGGAAAAGCAGGCAGAGAATTCCCTGCTAGCACCTTCTCTGTGCCTGGGAAGCGGACGTGTTCACATTGCTTCGCAGAATAGCTTTTGTGCAGAAAACAGTAACACTTGTTCAGAACGAAAGAAAGCACAGAGCCCCAGATTTGCTGTTGTCCTGGAGAGCTTGCAGAGCACTGGGGAAAAGCAGGCAGAGAATTCCCTGCTAGCACCTTCTCTGTTCCTGGGAAGCACAAGTGTTCACATTGCTTCGCAGAATCGCTTTTGTGCAGAAAACAGTAACACTTGTTCAGAACGAAAGAAAGCACAGAGCCCCAGATTTTATGTTGTCCTGGAGAGCTTGCAGAGCACTGGGGAAAGGCAGGCAGAGAATTCCCTGCTAGCACCTTCTCTGTGCCTGTTCACATTGCTTCGCAGAATCGCTTTTGTGCAGAAAACAGTAACACTTGTTCAGAACGAAAGAAAGCACAGAGCCCCAGATTTTATGTTGTCCTGGAGAGCTTGCAGAGCACTGGGGAAAAGCAGGCAGAGAATTCCCTGCTAGCACCTTCTCTGTGCCTGGGAAACAGAAGTGTTCCCATTGCTTCGCAGAATCGCTTTTGTGCAGAAAACAGTAACACTTGTTCAGAACGAAAGAAAGCACAGAGCCCCAGATTTTATGTTGTCCTGGAGAGCTTGCAGAGCACTGGGGAAAGGCAGGCAGACAATTCCCTGCTAGCACCTTCTCTGTGCCTGGGAAGCACAAGTGTTCACATTGCTTCGCAGAATCGCTTTTGTGCAGAAAACAGTAACACTTGTTCGGAACGAAAGAAAGCACAGAGCCCCAGATTTGCTGTTGTCCTGGAGAGCTTGCAGAGCACTGGGGAAAGGCAGGCAGAGAATTCCCTGCTAGCACCTTCTCTGTGCCTGGGAAGCAGAAGTGTTCACATTGCTTCGCAGAATCGCTTTTGTGCAGAAAACAGTAACACTTGTTCAGAACGAAAGAAAGCACAGAGCCCCAGATTTTATGTTGTCCTGGAGAGCTTGCAGAGCACTGGGGAAAAGCAGGCAGAGAATTCCCTGCTAGCACCTTCTTTGTGCCTGTTCACATTGCTTCGCAGAATCGCTTTTGTGCAGAAAACAGTAACACTTGTTCAGAACGAAAGAAAGCACAGAGCCCCAGATTTGCTGTTGTCCTGGAGGGCTTGCAGAGCACTGGGGAAAGGCAGGCAGAGGATTCCCTGCTAGCACCTTCTCTGTGCCTGTTCACATTGCTTCGCAGAATCGCTTTTGTGCAGAAAACAGTAACACTTGTTCACAACGAAAGAAAGCACAGAGCCCCAGATTTGCTGTTGTCCTGGAGGGCTTGCAGAGCACTGGGGAAAGGCAGGCAGAGGATTCCCTGCTAGCACCTTCTCTGTGCCTGTTCACATTGCTTCGCAGAATCGCTTTTGTGCAGAAAACAGTAACACTTGTTCAGACGAAAGAAAGCACAGAGCCCCAGATTTTATGTTGTCCTGGAGAGCTTGCAGAGCACTGGGGAAAGGCAGGCAGAGAATTCCCTGCTAGCACCTTCTCTGTGCCTGGGAAGCAGAAGTGTTCACATTGCTTCGCAGAATCGCTTTTGTGCAGAAAACAATAACACTTGTTCAGAACGAAAGAAAGCACAGAGCCCCAGATTTGCTGTTGTCCTGGAGAGCTTGCAGAGCACTGGGGAAAGGCAGGCAGAGAATTCCCTGCTAGCACCTTCTCTGTGCCTGTTCACATTGCTTCGCAGAATCGCTTTTGTGCAGAAAACAGTAACACTTGTTCAGCACGAAAGAAAGCACAGAGCCCCAGATTTTATGTTGTCCTGGAGAGCTTGCAGAGCACTGGGGAAAAGCAGGCAGAGAATTCCCTGCTAGCACCTTCTCTGTGCCTGGGAAGCAGAAGTGTTCACATTGCTTCGCAGAATCGCTTTTGTGCAGAAAACAATAACACTTGTTCAGAACGAAAGAAAGCACAGAGCCCCAGATTTGCTGTTGTCCTGGAGAGCTTGCAGAGCACTGGGGAAAGGCAGGCAGAGAATTCCCTGCTAGCACCTTCTCTGTGCCTGGGAAGCAGAAGTGTTCACATTGCTTCGCAGAATCGCTTTTGTGCAGAAAACAGTAACACTTGTTCAGAACGAAAGAAAGCACAGAGCCCCAGATTTTATGTTGTCCTGGAGAGCTTGCAGAGCACTGGGGAAAGGCAGGCAGAGAATTCCCTGCTAGCACCTTCTCTGTGCCTGGGAAACAGAAGTGTTCACATTGCTTCGCAGAATCGCTTTTGTGCAGAAAACAGTAACACTTGTTCAGAATGAAAGAAAGCACAGAGCCCCAGATTTTATGTTGTCCTGGAGAGCTTGCAGAGCACTGGGGAAAGGCAGGCAGAGAATTCCCTGCTAGCACCTTCTCTGTGCCTGGGAAGCGGACGTGTTCACATTGCTTCGCAGAATCGCTTTTGTGCAGAAAACAGTAACACTTGTTCAGAACGAAAGAAAGCACAGAGCCCCAGATTTGCTGTTGTCCTGGAGAGCTTGCAGAGCACTGGGGAAAAGCAGGCAGAGAATTCCCTGCTAGCACCTTCTCTGTGCCTGGGAAGCAGAAGTGTTCACATTGCTTCGCAGAATCGCTTTTGTGCAGAAAACAGTAACACTTGTTCAGAACGAAAGAAAGCACAGAGCCCCAGATTTTATGTTGTCCTGGAGAGCTTGCAGAGCACTGGGGAAAGGCAGGCAGAGAATTCCCTGCTAGCACCTTCTCTGTGCCTGGGAAGCAGAAGTGTTCACATTGCTTCGCAGAATCGCTTTTGTGCAGAAAACAGTAACACTTGTTCAGAATGAAAGAAAGCACAGAGCCCCAGATTTTATGTTGTCCTGGAGAGCTTGCAGAGCACTGGGGAAAGGCAGGCAGAGAATTCCCTGCTAGCACCTTCTCTGTGCCTGGGAAGCGGACGTGTTCACATTGCTTCGCAGAATCGCTTTTGTGCAGAAAACAGTAACACTTGTTCAGAACGAAAGAAAGCACAGAGCCCCAGATTTGCTGTTGTCCTGGAGAGCTTGCAGAGCACTGGGGAAAAGCAGGCAGAGAATTCCCTGCTAGCACCTTCTCTGTTCCTGGGAAGCACAAGTGTTCACATTGCTTCGCAGAATCGCTTTTGTGCAGAAAACAGTAACACTTGTTCAGAACGAAAGAAAGCACAGAGCCCCAGATTTTATGTTGTCCTGGAGAGCTTGCAGAGCACTGGGGAAAAGCAGGCAGAGAATTCCCTGCTAGCACCTTCTCTGTGCCTGTTCACATTGCTTCGCAGAATCGCTTTTGTGCAGAAAACAGTAACACTTGTTCAGACGAAAGAAAGCACAGAGCCCCAGATTTTATGTTGTCCTGGAGAGCTTGCAGAGCACTGGGGAAAAGCAGGCAGAGAATTCCCTGCTAGCACCTTCTCTGTGCCTGGGAAACAGAAGTGTTCCCATTGCTTCGCAGAATCGCTTTTGTGCAGAAAACAGTAACACTTGTTCAGAACGAAAGAAAGCACAGAGCCCCAGATTTGTTGTTGTCCTGGAGAGCTTGCAGAGCACTGGGGAAAGGCAGGCAGAGAATTCCCTGCTAGCACCTTCTCTGTGCCTGGGAAGCAGAAGTGTTCACATTGCTTCGCAGAATCGCTTTTGTGCAGAAAACAGTAACACTTGTTCAGAACGAAAGAAAGCACAGAGCCCCAGATTTTATGTTGTCCTGGAGAGCTTGCAGAGCACTGGGGAAAGGCAGGCAGAGAATTCCCTGCTAGCACCTTCTCTGTGCCTGTTCACATTGCTTCGCAGAATCGCTTTTGTGCAGAAAACAGTAACACTTGTTCAGCACGAAAGAAAGCACAGAGCCCCAGATTTTATGTTGTCCTGGAGAGCTTGCAGAGCACTGGGGAAAAGCAGGCAGAGAATTCCCTGCTAGCACCTTCTCTGTGCCTGGGAAACAGAAGTGTTCACATTGCTTCGCAGAATCGCTTTTGTGCAGAAAACAGTAACACTTGTTCAGAACGAAAGAAAGCACAGAGCCCCAGATTTGCTGTTGTCCTGGAGAGCTTGCAGAGCACTGGGGAAAAGCAGGCAGAGAATTCCCTGCTAGCACCTTCTCTGTGCCTGGGAAACAGAAGTGTTCACATTGCTTCGCAGAATCGCTTTTGTGCAGAAAACAGTAACACTTGTTCAGAACGAAAGAAAGCACAGAGCCCCAGATTTGTTGTTGTCCTGGAGAGCTTGCAGAGCACTGGGGAAAGGCAGGCAGAGAATTCCCTGCTAGCACCTTCTCTGTGCCTGGGAAGCAGAAGTGTTCACATTGCTTCGCAGAATCGCTTTTGTGCAGAAAACAGTAACACTTGTTCAGAACGAAAGAAAGCACAGAGCCCCAGATTTTATGTTGTCCTGGAGAGCTTGCAGAGCACTGGGGAAAGGCAGGCAGAGAATTCCCTGCTAGCACCTTCTCTGTGCCTGTTCACATTGCTTCGCAGAATCGCTTTTGTGCAGAAAACAGTAACACTTGTTCAGCACGAAAGAAAGCACAGAGCCCCAGATTTGCTGTTGTCCTGGAGAGCTTGCAGAGCACTGGGGAAAAGCAGGCAGAGAATTCCCTGCTAGCACCTTCTCTGTGCCTGGGAAGCGGACGTGTTCACATTGCTTCGCAGAATAGCTTTTGTGCAGAAAACAGTAACACTTGTTCAGAACGAAAGAAAGCACAGAGCCCCAGATTTTATGTTGTCCTGGAGAGCTTGCAGAGCACTGGGGAAAAGCAGGCAGAGAATTCCCTGCTAGCACCTTCTCTGTTCCTGGGAAGCACAAGTGTTCACATTGCTTCGCAGAATCGCTTTTGTGCAGAAAACAGTAACACTTGTTCAGAACGAAAGAAAGCACAGAGCCCCAGATTTTATGTTGTCCTGGAGAGCTTGCAGAGCACTGGGGAAAGGCAGGCAGAGAATTCCCTGCTAGCACCTTCTCTGTGCCTGTTCACATTGCTTCGCAGAATCGCTTTTGTGCAGAAAACAGTAACACTTGTTCAGAACGAAAGAAAGCACAGAGCCCCAGATTTTATGTTGTCCTGGAGAGCTT
Source organism: Strix uralensis (assembly GCF_047716275.1). Taxonomy (NCBI): domain Eukaryota; kingdom Metazoa; phylum Chordata; class Aves; order Strigiformes; family Strigidae; genus Strix; species Strix uralensis. Next base: position 120,937 of record NW_027436784.1, on the reverse strand, counting down.
GCAGAGCACTGGGGAAAGGCAGGCAGAGAATTCCCTGCTAGCACCTTCTCTGTGCCTGGGAAGCAGAAGTCTTCACATTGCTTCGCAGAATCACTTTTGTGCAGAAAACAGTAACACTTGTTCAGAACGAAAGAAAGCACAGAGCCCCAGATTTTATGTTGTCCTGGAGAGCTTGCAGAGCACTGGGGAAAGGCAGGCAGAGAATTCCCTGCTAGCACCTTCTCTGTGCCTGTTCACATTGCTTCGCAGAATCGCTTTTGTGCAGAAAACAGTAACACTTGTTCAGCACGAAAGAAAGCACAGAGCCCCAGATTTGCTGTTGTCCTGGAGAGCTTGCAGAGCACTGGGGAAAAGCAGGCAGAGAATTCCCTGCTAGCACCTTCTCTGTGCCTGGGAAGCGGACGTGTTCACATTGCTTCGCAGAATAGCTTTTGTGCAGAAAACAGTAACACTTGTTCAGAACGAAAGAAAGCACAGAGCCCCAGATTTGCTGTTGTCCTGGAGAGCTTGCAGAGCACTGGGGAAAAGCAGGCAGAGAATTCCCTGCTAGCACCTTCTCTGTGCCTGGGAAGCGGACGTGTTCACATTGCTTCGCAGAATAGCTTTTGTGCAGAAAACAGTAACACTTGTTCAGAACGAAAGAAAGCACAGAGCCCCAGATTTTATGTTGTCCTGGAGAGCTTGCAGAGCACTGGGGAAAAGCAGGCAGAGAATTCCCTGCTAGCACCTTCTCTGTTCCTGGGAAGCACAAGTGTTCACATTGCTTCGCAGAATCGCTTTTGTGCAGAAAACAGTAACACTTGTTCAGAACGAAAGAAAGCACAGAGCCCCAGATTTTATGTTGTCCTGGAGAGCTTGCAGAGCACTGGGGAAAGGCAGGCAGAGAATTCCCTGCTAGCACCTTCTCTGTGCCTGTTCACTTTGCTTCGCAGAATCGCTTTTGTGCAGAAAACAGTAACACTTGTTCAGAACGAAAGAAAGCACAGAGCCCCAGATTTTATGTTGTCCTGGAGAGCTTGCAGAGCACTGGGGAAAGGCAGGCAGAGAATTCCCTGCTAGCACCTTCTCTGTGCCTGTTCACATTGCTTCGCAGAATCGCTTTTGTGCAGAAAACAGTAACACTTGTTCAGCACGAAAGAAAGCACAGAGCCCCAGATTTGCTGTTGTCCTGGAGAGCTTGCAGAGCACTGGGGAAAAGCAGGCAGAGAATTCCCTGCTAGCACCTTCTCTGTGCCTGGGAAGCGGACGTGTTCACATTGCTTCGCAGAATAGCTTTTGTGCAGAAAACAGTAACACTTGTTCAGAACGAAAGAAAGCACAGAGCCCCAGATTTGCTGTTGTCCTGGAGAGCTTGCAGAGCACTGGGGAAAAGCAGGCAGAGAATTCCCTGCTAGCACCTTCTCTGTTCCTGGGAAGCACAAGTGTTCACATTGCTTCGCAGAATCGCTTTTGTGCAGAAAACAGTAACACTTGTTCAGAACGAAAGAAAGCACAGAGCCCCAGATTTTATGTTGTCCTGGAGAGCTTGCAGAGCACTGGGGAAAGGCAGGCAGAGAATTCCCTGCTAGCACCTTCTCTGTGCCTGTTCACATTGCTTCGCAGAATCGCTTTTGTGCAGAAAACAGTAACACTTGTTCAGAACGAAAGAAAGCACAGAGCCCCAGATTTTATGTTGTCCTGGAGAGCTTGCAGAGCACTGGGGAAAAGCAGGCAGAGAATTCCCTGCTAGCACCTTCTCTGTGCCTGGGAAACAGAAGTGTTCCCATTGCTTCGCAGAATCGCTTTTGTGCAGAAAACAGTAACACTTGTTCAGAACGAAAGAAAGCACAGAGCCCCAGATTTTATGTTGTCCTGGAGAGCTTGCAGAGCACTGGGGAAAAGCAGGCAGAGAATTCCCTGCTAGCACCTTCTTTGTGCCTGTTCACATTGCTTCGCAGAATCGCTTTTGTGCAGAAAACAGTAACACTTGTTCAGAACGAAAGAAAGCACAGAGCCCCAGATTTGCTGTTGTCCTGGAGGGCTTGCAGAGCACTGGGGAAAGGCAGGCAGAGGATTCCCTGCTAGCACCTTCTCTGTGCCTGTTCACATTGCTTCGCAGAATCGCTTTTGTGCAGAAAACAGTAACACTTGTTCACAACGAAAGAAAGCACAGAGCCCCAGATTTGCTGTTGTCCTGGAGGGCTTGCAGAGCACTGGGGAAAGGCAGGCAGAGGATTCCCTGCTAGCACCTTCTCTGTGCCTGTTCACATTGCTTCGCAGAATCGCTTTTGTGCAGAAAACAGTAACACTTGTTCAGACGAAAGAAAGCACAGAGCCCCAGATTTTATGTTGTCCTGGAGAGCTTGCAGAGCACTGGGGAAAGGCAGGCAGAGAATTCCCTGCTAGCACCTTCTCTGTGCCTGGGAAGCAGAAGTGTTCACATTGCTTCGCAGAATCGCTTTTGTGCAGAAAACAATAACACTTGTTCAGAACGAAAGAAAGCACAGAGCCCCAGATTTGCTGTTGTCCTGGAGAGCTTGCAGAGCACTGGGGAAAGGCAGGCAGAGAATTCCCTGCTAGCACCTTCTCTGTGCCTGGGAAGCAGAAGTGTTCACATTGCTTCGCAGAATCGCTTTTGTGCAGAAAACAGTAACACTTGTTCAGAACGAAAGAAAGCACAGAGCCCCAGATTTTATGTTGTCCTGGAGAGCTTGCAGAGCACTGGGGAAAGGCAGGCAGAGAATTCCCTGCTAGCACCTTCTCTGTGCCTGTTCACATTGCTTCGCAGAATCGCTTTTGTGCAGAAAACAGTAACACTTGTTCAGCACGAAAGAAAGCACAGAGCCCCAGATTTTATGTTGTCCTGGAGAGCTTGCAGAGCACTGGGGAAAAGCAGGCAGAGAATTCCCTGCTAGCACCTTCTCTGTGCCTGGGAAGCAGAAGTGTTCACATTGCTTCGCAGAATCGCTTTTGTGCAGAAAACAGTAACACTTGTTCAGAACGAAAGAAAGCACAGAGCCCCAGATTTTATGTTGTCCTGGAGAGCTTGCAGAGCACTGGGGAAAGGCAGGCAGAGAATTCCCTGCTAGCACCTTCTCTGTGCCTGGGAAACAGAAGTGTTCACATTGCTTCGCAGAATCGCTTTTGTGCAGAAAACAGTAACACTTGTTCAGAATGAAAGAAAGCACAGAGCCCCAGATTTTATGTTGTCCTGGAGAGCTTGCAGAGCACTGGGGAAAGGCAGGCAGAGAATTCCCTGCTAGCACCTTCTCTGTGCCTGGGAAGCGGACGTGTTCACATTGCTTCGCAGAATCGCTTTTGTGCAGAAAACAGTAACACTTGTTCAGAACGAAAGAAAGCACAGAGCCCCAGATTTGCTGTTGTCCTGGAGAGCTTGCAGAGCACTGGGGAAAAGCAGGCAGAGAATTCCCTGCTAGCACCTTCTCTGTTCCTGGGAAGCACAAGTGTTCACATTGCTTCGCAGAATCGCTTTTGTGCAGAAAACAGTAACACTTGTTCAGAACGAAAGAAAGCACAGAGCCCCAGATTTTATGTTGTCCTGGAGAGCTTGCAGAGCACTGGGGAAAGGCAGGCAGAGAATTCCCTGCTAGCACCTTCTCTGTGCCTGTTCACATTGCTTCGCAGAATCGCTTTTGTGCAGAAAACAGTAACACTTGTTCAGAACGAAAGAAAGCACAGAGCCCCAGATTTTATGTTGTCCTGGAGAGCTTGCAGAGCACTGGGGAAAAGCAGGCAGAGAATTCCCTGCTAGCACCTTCTCTGTGCCTGGGAAACAGAAGTGTTCCCATTGCTTCGCAGAATCGCTTTTGTGCAGAAAACAGTAACACTTGTTTAGAACGAAAGAAAGCACAGAGCCCCAGATTTTATGTTGTCCTGGAGAGCTTGCAGAGCACTGGGGAAAGGCAGGCAGAGAATTCCCTGCTAGCACCTTTTCTGTGCCTGTTCACATTGCTTCGCAGAATCGCTTTTGTGCAGAAAACAGTAACACTTGTTCAGAACGAAAGAAAGCACAGAGCCCCAGATTTTATGTTGTCCTGGAGAGCTTGCAGAGCACTGGGGAAAAGCAGGCAGAGAATACCCTGCTAGCACCTTCTCTGTGCCTGGGAAACAGAAGTGTTCCCATTGCTTCGCAGAATCGCTTTTGTGCAGAAAACAGTAACACTTGTTCAGAACGAAAGAAAGCACAGAGCCCCAGATTTTATGTTGTCCTGGAGAGCTTGCAGAGCACTGGGGAAAGGCAGGCAGACAATTCCTTGCTAGCACCTTCTCTGTGCCTGGGAAGCACAAGTGTTCACATTGCTTCGCAGAATCGCTTTTGTGCAGAAAACAGTAACACTTGTTCAGAACGAAAGAAAGCACAGAGCCCCAGATTTGCTGTTGTCCTGGAGAGCTTGCAGAGCACTGGGGAAAGGCAGGCAGAGAATTCCCTGCTAGCACCTTCTCTGTGCCTGGGAAGCAGAAGTGTTCACATTGCTTCGCAGAATCGCTTTTGTGCAGAAAACAATAACACTTGTTCAGAACGAAAGAAAGCACAGAGCCCCAGATTTTATGTTGTCCTGGAGAGCTTGCAGAGCACTGGGGAAAAGCAGGCAGAGAATTCCCTGCTAGCACCTTCTCTGTGCCTGGGAAGCAGAAGTGTTCACATTGCTTCGCAGAATCGCTTTTGTGCAGAAAACAGTAACACTTGTTCAGAACGAAAGAAAGCACAGAGCCCCAGATTTTATGTTGTCCTGGAGAGCTTGCAGAGCACTGGGGAAAAGCAGGCAGAGAATTCCCTGCTAGCACCTTCTCTGTTCCTGGGAAGCACAAGTGTTCACATTGCTTCGCAGAATCGCTTTTGTGCAGAAAACAGTAACACTTGTTCAGAACGAAAGAAAGCACAGAGCCCCAGATTTTATGTTGTCCTGGAGAGCTTGCAGAGCACTGGGGAAAGGCAGGCAGAGAATTCCCTGCTAGCACCTTCTCTGTGCCTGTTCACATTGCTTCGCAGAATCGCTTTTGTGCAGAAAACAGTAACACTTGTTCAGAACGAAAGAAAGCACAGAGCCCCAGATTTTATGTTGTCCTGGAGAGCTTGCAGAGCACTGGGGAAAGGCAGGCAGAGAATTCCCTGCTAGCACCTTCTCTGTGCCTGGGAAGCAGAAGTCTTCACATTGCTTCGCAGAATCACTTTTGTGCAGAAAACAGTAACACTTGTTCAGAACGAAAGAAAGCACAGAGCCCCAGATTTTATGTTGTCCTGGAGAGCTTGCAGAGCACTGGGGAAAGGCAGGCAGAGAATTCCCTGCTAGCACCTTCTCTGTGCCTGTTCACATTGCTTCGCAGAATCGCTTTTGTGCAGAAAACAGTAACACTTGTTCAGCACGAAAGAAAGCACAGAGCCCCAGATTTGCTGTTGTCCTGGAGAGCTTGCAGAGCACTGGGGAAAAGCAGGCAGAGAATTCCCTGCTAGCACCTTCTCTGTGCCTGGGAAGCGGACGTGTTCACATTGCTTCGCAGAATAGCTTTTGTGCAGAAAACAGTAACACTTGTTCAGAACGAAAGAAAGCACAGAGCCCCAGATTTGCTGTTGTCCTGGAGAGCTTGCAGAGCACTGGGGAAAAGCAGGCAGAGAATTCCCTGCTAGCACCTTCTCTGTGCCTGGGAAGCGGACGTGTTCACATTGCTTCGCAGAATAGCTTTTGTGCAGAAAACAGTAACACTTGTTCAGAACGAAAGAAAGCACAGAGCCCCAGATTTTATGTTGTCCTGGAGAGCTTGCAGAGCACTGGGGAAAAGCAGGCAGAGAATTCCCTGCTAGCACCTTCTCTGTTCCTGGGAAGCACAAGTGTTCACATTGCTTCGCAGAATCGCTTTTGTGCAGAAAACAGTAACACTTGTTCAGAACGAAAGAAAGCACAGAGCCCCAGATTTTATGTTGTCCTGGAGAGCTTGCAGAGCACTGGGGAAAGGCAGGCAGAGAATTCCCTGCTAGCACCTTCTCTGTGCCTGTTCACTTTGCTTCGCAGAATCGCTTTTGTGCAGAAAACAGTAACACTTGTTCAGAACGAAAGAAAGCACAGAGCCCCAGATTTTATGTTGTCCTGGAGAGCTTGCAGAGCACTGGGGAAAGGCAGGCAGAGAATTCCCTGCTAGCACCTTCTCTGTGCCTGTTCACATTGCTTCGCAGAATCGCTTTTGTGCAGAAAACAGTAACACTTGTTCAGCACGAAAGAAAGCACAGAGCCCCAGATTTGCTGTTGTCCTGGAGAGCTTGCAGAGCACTGGGGAAAAGCAGGCAGAGAATTCCCTGCTAGCACCTTCTCTGTGCCTGGGAAGCGGACGTGTTCACATTGCTTCGCAGAATAGCTTTTGTGCAGAAAACAGTAACACTTGTTCAGAACGAAAGAAAGCACAGAGCCCCAGATTTGCTGTTGTCCTGGAGAGCTTGCAGAGCACTGGGGAAAAGCAGGCAGAGAATTCCCTGCTAGCACCTTCTCTGTTCCTGGGAAGCACAAGTGTTCACATTGCTTCGCAGAATCGCTTTTGTGCAGAAAACAGTAACACTTGTTCAGAACGAAAGAAAGCACAGAGCCCCAGATTTTATGTTGTCCTGGAGAGCTTGCAGAGCACTGGGGAAAGGCAGGCAGAGAATTCCCTGCTAGCACCTTCTCTGTGCCTGTTCACATTGCTTCGCAGAATCGCTTTTGTGCAGAAAACAGTAACACTTGTTCAGAACGAAAGAAAGCACAGAGCCCCAGATTTTATGTTGTCCTGGAGAGCTTGCAGAGCACTGGGGAAAAGCAGGCAGAGAATTCCCTGCTAGCACCTTCTCTGTGCCTGGGAAACAGAAGTGTTCCCATTGCTTCGCAGAATCGCTTTTGTGCAGAAAACAGTAACACTTGTTCAGAACGAAAGAAAGCACAGAGCCCCAGATTTTATGTTGTCCTGGAGAGCTTGCAGAGCACTGGGGAAAAGCAGGCAGAGAATTCCCTGCTAGCACCTTCTTTGTGCCTGTTCACATTGCTTCGCAGAATCGCTTTTGTGCAGAAAACAGTAACACTTGTTCAGAACGAAAGAAAGCACAGAGCCCCAGATTTGCTGTTGTCCTGGAGGGCTTGCAGAGCACTGGGGAAAGGCAGGCAGAGGATTCCCTGCTAGCACCTTCTCTGTGCCTGTTCACATTGCTTCGCAGAATCGCTTTTGTGCAGAAAACAGTAACACTTGTTCACAACGAAAGAAAGCACAGAGCCCCAGATTTGCTGTTGTCCTGGAGGGCTTGCAGAGCACTGGGGAAAGGCAGGCAGAGGATTCCCTGCTAGCACCTTCTCTGTGCCTGTTCACATTGCTTCGCAGAATCGCTTTTGTGCAGAAAACAGTAACACTTGTTCAGACGAAAGAAAGCACAGAGCCCCAGATTTTATGTTGTCCTGGAGAGCTTGCAGAGCACTGGGGAAAGGCAGGCAGAGAATTCCCTGCTAGCACCTTCTCTGTGCCTGGGAAGCAGAAGTGTTCACATTGCTTCGCAGAATCGCTTTTGTGCAGAAAACAATAACACTTGTTCAGAACGAAAGAAAGCACAGAGCCCCAGATTTGCTGTTGTCCTGGAGAGCTTGCAGAGCACTGGGGAAAGGCAGGCAGAGAATTCCCTGCTAGCACCTTCTCTGTGCCTGGGAAGCAGAAGTGTTCACATTGCTTCGCAGAATCGCTTTTGTGCAGAAAACAGTAACACTTGTTCAGAACGAAAGAAAGCACAGAGCCCCAGATTTTATGTTGTCCTGGAGAGCTTGCAGAGCACTGGGGAAAGGCAGGCAGAGAATTCCCTGCTAGCACCTTCTCTGTGCCTGTTCACATTGCTTCGCAGAATCGCTTTTGTGCAGAAAACAGTAACACTTGTTCAGCACGAAAGAAAGCACAGAGCCCCAGATTTTATGTTGTCCTGGAGAGCTTGCAGAGCACTGGGGAAAAGCAGGCAGAGAATTCCCTGCTAGCACCTTCTCTGTGCCTGGGAAGCAGAAGTGTTCACATTGCTTCGCAGAATCGCTTTTGTGCAGAAAACAGTAACACTTGTTCAGAACGAAAGAAAGCACAGAGCCCCAGATTTTATGTTGTCCTGGAGAGCTTGCAGAGCACTGGGGAAAGGCAGGCAGAGAATTCCCTGCTAGCACCTTCTCTGTGCCTGGGAAACAGAAGTGTTCACATTGCTTCGCAGAATCGCTTTTGTGCAGAAAACAGTAACACTTGTTCAGAATGAAAGAAAGCACAGAGCCCCAGATTTTATGTTGTCCTGGAGAGCTTGCAGAGCACTGGGGAAAGGCAGGCAGAGAATTCCCTGCTAGCACCTTCTCTGTGCCTGGGAAGCGGACGTGTTCACATTGCTTCGCAGAATCGCTTTTGTGCAGAAAACAGTAACACTTGTTCAGAACGAAAGAAAGCACAGAGCCCCAGATTTGCTGTTGTCCTGGAGAGCTTGCAGAGCACTGGGGAAAAGCAGGCAGAGAATTCCCTGCTAGCACCTTCTCTGTTCCTGGGAAGCACAAGTGTTCACATTGCTTCGCAGAATCGCTTTTGTGCAGAAAACAGTAACACTTGTTCAGAACGAAAGAAAGCACAGAGCCCCAGATTTTATGTTGTCCTGGAGAGCTTGCAGAGCACTGGGGAAAGGCAGGCAGAGAATTCCCTGCTAGCACCTTCTCTGTGCCTGTTCACATTGCTTCGCAGAATCGCTTTTGTGCAGAAAACAGTAACACTTGTTCAGAACGAAAGAAAGCACAGAGCCCCAGATTTTATGTTGTCCTGGAGAGCTTGCAGAGCACTGGGGAAAAGCAGGCAGAGAATTCCCTGCTAGCACCTTCTCTGTGCCTGGGAAACAGAAGTGTTCCCATTGCTTCGCAGAATCGCTTTTGTGCAGAAAACAGTAACACTTGTTTAGAACGAAAGAAAGCACAGAGCCCCAGATTTTATGTTGTCCTGGAGAGCTTGCAGAGCACTGGGGAAAGGCAGGCAGAGAATTCCCTGCTAGCACCTTTTCTGTGCCTGTTCACATTGCTTCGCAGAATCGCTTTTGTGCAGAAAACAGTAACACTTGTTCAGAACGAAAGAAAGCACAGAGCCCCAGATTTTATGTTGTCCTGGAGAGCTTGCAGAGCACTGGGGAAAAGCAGGCAGAGAATACCCTGCTAGCACCTTCTCTGTGCCTGGGAAACAGAAGTGTTCCCATTGCTTCGCAGAATCGCTTTTGTGCAGAAAACAGTAACACTTGTTCAGAACGAAAGAAAGCACAGAGCCCCAGATTTTATGTTGTCCTGGAGAGCTTGCAGAGCACTGGGGAAAGGCAGGCAGACAATTCCTTGCTAGCACCTTCTCTGTGCCTGGGAAGCACAAGTGTTCACATTGCTTCGCAGAATCGCTTTTGTGCAGAAAACAGTAACACTTGTTCAGAACGAAAGAAAGCACAGAGCCCCAGATTTGCTGTTGTCCTGGAGAGCTTGCAGAGCACTGGGGAAAGGCAGGCAGAGAATTCCCTGCTAGCACCTTCTCTGTGCCTGGGAAGCAGAAGTGTTCACATTGCTTCGCAGAATCGCTTTTGTGCAGAAAACAGTAACACTTGTTCAGAACGAAAGAAAGCACAGAGCCCCAGATTTTATGTTGTCCTGGAGAGCTTGCAGAGCACTGGGGAAAAGCAGGCAGAGAATTCCCTGCTAGCACCTTCTCTGTGCCTGGGAAGCAGAAGTGTTCACATTGCTTCGCAGAATCGCTTTTGTGCAGAAAACAATAACACTTGTTCAGAACGAAAGAAAGCACAGAGCCCCAGATTTTATGTTGTCCTGGAGAGCTTGCAGAGCACTGGGGAAAAGCAGGCAGAGAATTCCCTGCTAGCACCTTCTCTGTGCCTGGGAAGCAGAAGTGTTCACATTGCTTCGCAGAATCGCTTTTGTGCAGAAAACAGTAACACTTGTTCAGAACGAAAGAAAGCACAGAGCCCCAGATTTTATGTTGTCCTGGAGAGCTTGCAGAGCACTGGGGAAAAGCAGGCAGAGAATTCCCTGCTAGCACCTTCTCTGTGCCTGGGAAGCACAAGTGTTCACATTGCTTCGCAGAATCGCTTTTGTGCAGAAAACAGTAACACTTGTTCAGAACGAAAGAAAGCACAGAGCCCCAGATTTTATGTTGTCCTGGAGAGCTTGCAGAGCACTGGGGAAAGGCAGGCAGAGAATTCCCTGCTAGCACCTTCTCTGTGCCTGTTCACATTCCTTCGCAGAATCGCTTTTGTGCAGAAAACAGTAACACTTGTTCAGAACGAAAGAAAGCACAGAGCCCCAGATTTTATGTTGTCCTGGAGAGCTTGCAGAGCACTGGGGAAAAGCAGGCAGAGAATTCCCTGCTAGCACCTTCTCTGTGCCTGGGAAACAGAAGTGTTCACATTGCTTCGCAGAATCGCTTTTGTGCAGAAAACAGTAACACTTGTTCAGAACGAAAGAAAGCACAGAGCCCCAGATTTGCTGTTGTCCTGGAGAGCTTGCAGAGCACTGGGGAAAAGCAGGCAGAGAATTCCCTGCTAGCACCTTCTCTGTGCCTGGGAAACAGAAGTGTTCCCATTGCTTCGCAGAATCGCTTTTGTGCAGAAAACAGTAACACTTGTTCAGAACGAAAGAAAGCACAGAGCCCCAGATTTTATGCTGTCCTGGAGAGCTTGCAGAGCACTGGGGAAAGGCAGGCAGAGAATTCCCTGCTAGCACCTTTTCTGTGCCTGTTCACATTGCTTCGCAGAATCGCTTTTGTGCAGAAAACAGTAACACTTGTTCAGAACGAAAGAAAGCACAGAGCCCCAGATTTTATGTTGTCCTGGAGAGCTTGCAGAGCACTGGGGAAAAGCAGGCAGAGAATTCCCTGCTAGCACCTTCTCTGTGCCTGGGAAACAGAAGTGTTCCCATTGCTTCGCAGAATCGCTTTTGTGCAGAAAACAGTAACACTTGTTCAGAACGAAAGAAAGCACAGAGCCCCAGATTTGTTGTTGTCCTGGAGAGCTTGCAGAGCACTGGGGAAAGGCAGGCAGAGAATTCCCTGCTAGCACCTTCTCTGTGCCTGGGAAGCAGAAGTGTTCACATTGCTTCGCAGAATCGCTTTTGTGCAGAAAACAGTAACACTTGTTCAGAACGAAAGAAAGCACAGAGCCCCAGATTTTATGTTGTCCTGGAGAGCTTGCAGAGCACTGGGGAAAGGCAGGCAGAGAATTCCCTGCTAGCACCTTCTCTGTGCCTGGGAAGCAGAAGTGTTCACATTGCTTCGCAGAATCACTTTTGTGCAGAAAACAGTAACACTTGTTCAGAACGAAAGAAAGCACAGAGCCGCAGATTTTATGTTGTCCTGGAGAGCTTGCAGAGCACTGGGGAAAGGCAGGCAGAGAATTCCCTGCTAGCACCTTCTCTGTGCCTGTTCACATTGCTTCGCATAATCGCTTTTGTGCAGAAAACACTAACACTTGTTCAGCACGAAAGAAAGCACAGAGCCCCAGATTTTATGTTGTCCTGGAGAGCTTGCAGAGCACTGGGGAAAAGCAGGCAGAGAATTCCCTGCTAGCACCTTCTCTGTGCCTGGGAAGCAGAAGCGTTCACATTGCTTCGCAGAATCGCTTTTGTGCAGAAAACAGTAACACTTGTTCAGAACGAAAGAAAGCACAGAGCCCCAGATTTGCTGTTGTCCTGGAGAGCTTGCAGAGCACTGGGGAAAGGCAGGCAGAGAATTCCCTGCTAGCACCTTCTCTGTGCCTGGGAAGCAGAAGTGTTCACATTGCTTCGCAGAATCGCTTTTGTGCAGAAAACAGTAACACTTGTTCAGAACGAAAGAAAGCACAGAGCCCCAGATTTTATGTTGTCCTGGAGAGCTTGCAGAGCACTGGGGAAAGGCAGGCAGAGAATTCCCTGCTAGCACCTTCTCTGTGCCTGTTCACATTGCTTCGCAGAATCGCTTTTGTGCAGAAAACAGTAACACTTGTTCAGAACGAAAGAAAGCACAGAGCCCCAGATTTTATGTTGTCCTGGAGAGCTTGCAGAGCACTGGGGAAAAGCAGGCAGAGAATTCCCTGCTAGCACCTTCTCTGTGCCTGGGAAGCAGAAGTGTTCACATTGCTTTGCAGAATCGCTTTTGTGCAGAAAACAATAACACTTGTTCAGAACGAAAGAAAGCACAGAGCCCCAGATTTTATGTTGTCCTGGAGAGCTTGCAGAGCACTGGGGAAAAGCAGGCAGAGAATTCCCTGCTAGCACCTTCTCTGTGCCTGGGAAGCAGAAGTGTTCACATTGCTTCGCAGAATCGCTTTTGTGCAGAAAACAGTAACACTTGTTCAGAACGAAAGAAAGCACAGAGCCCCAGATTTTATGTTGTCCTGGAGAGCTTGCAGAGCACTGGGGAAAAGCAGGCAGAGAATTCCCTGCTAGCACCTTCTCTGTGCCTGGGAAGCACAAGTGTTCACATTGCTTCGCAGAATCGCTTTTGTGCAGAAAACAGTAACACTTGTTCAGAACGAAAGAAAGCACAGAGCCCCAGATTTTATGTTGTCATGGAGAGCTTGCAGAGCACTGGGGAAAGGCAGGCAGAGAATTCCCTGCTAGCACCTTCTCTGTGCCTGGGAAGCAGAAGTGTTCACATTGCTTCGCAGAATCACTTTTGTGCAGAAAACAGTAACACTTGTTCAGAACGAAAGAAAGCACAGAGCCCCAGATTTTATGTTGTCCTGGAGAGCTTGCAGAGCACTGGGGAAAAGCAGGCAGAGAATTCAGTGCTAGCACCTTCTCTGTGCCTGGGAAACAGAAGTGTTCCCATTGCTTCGCAGAATCGCTTTTGTGCAGAAAACAGTAACACTTGTTCAGAACGAAAGAAAGCACAGAGCCCCAGATTTTATGTTGTCCTGGAGAGCTTGCAGAGCACTGGGGAAAGGCAGGCAGAGAATTCCCTGCTAGCACCTTCTCTGTGCCTGTTCACATTCCTTCGCAGAATCGCTTTTGTGCAGAAAACACTAACACTTGTTCAGAACGAAAGAAAGCACAGAGCCCCAGATTTGCTGTTGTCCTGGAGAGCTTGCAGAGCACTGGGGAAAAGCAGGCAGAGAATTCCCTGCTAGCACCTTCTCTGTGCCTGGGAAACAGAAGTGTTCACATTGCTTCGCAGAATCGCTTTTGTGCAGAAAACAGTAACACTTGTTTAGAACGAAAGAAAGCACAGAGCCCCAGATTTTATGTTGTCCTGGAGAGCTTGCAGAGCACTGGGGAAAGGCAGGCAGAGAATTCCCTGCTAGCACCTTTTCTGTGCCTGTTCACATTGCTTCGCAGAATCGCTTTTGTGCAGAAAACAGTAACACTTGTTCAGAACGAAAGAAAGCACAGAGCCCCAGATTTTATGTTGTCCTGGAGAGCTTGCAGAGCACTGGGGAAAAGCAGGCAGAGAATACCCTGCTAGCACCTTCTCTGTGCCTGGGAAACAGAAGTGTTCCCATTGCTTCGCAGAATCGCTTTTGTGCAGAAAACAGTAACACTTGTTCAGAACGAAAGAAAGCACAGAGCCCCAGATTTTATGTTGTCCTGGAGAGCTTGCAGAGCACTGGGGAAAAGCAGGCAGAGAATTCCCTGCTAGCACCTTCTCTGTGCCTGGGAAGCACAAGTGTTCACATTGCTTCGCAGAATCGCTTTTGTGCAGAAAACAGTAACACTTGTTCAGAACGAAAGAAAGCACAGAGCCCCAGATTTTATGTTGTCCTGGAGAGCTTGCAGAGCACTGGGGAAAGGCAGGCAGAGAATTCCCTGCTAGCACCTTCTCTGTGCCTGTTCACATTCCTTCGCAGAATCGCTTTTGTGCAGAAAACAGTAACACTTGTTCAGAACGAAAGAAAGCACAGAGCCCCAGATTTTATGTTGTCCTGGAGAGCTTGCAGAGCACTGGGGAAAAGCAGGCAGAGAATTCCCTGCTAGCACCTTCTCTGTGCCTGGGAAACAGAAGTGTTCACATTGCTTCGCAGAATCGCTTTTGTGCAGAAAACAGTAACACTTGTTCAGAACGAAAGAAAGCACAGAGCCCCAGATTTGCTGTTGTCCTGGAGAGCTTGCAGAGCACTGGGGAAAAGCAGGCAGAGAATTCCCTGCTAGCACCTTCTCTGTGCCTGGGAAACAGAAGTGTTCCCATTGCTTCGCAGAATCGCTTTTGTGCAGAAAACAGTAACACTTGTTCAGAACGAAAGAAAGCACAGAGCCCCAGATTTTATGCTGTCCTGGAGAGCTTGCAGAGCACTGGGGAAAGGCAGGCAGAGAATTCCCTGCTAGCACCTTTTCTGTGCCTGTTCACATTGCTTCGCAGAATCGCTTTTGTGCAGAAAACAGTAACACTTGTTCAGCACGAAAGAAAGCACAGAGCCCCAGATTTTATGTTGTCCTGGAGAGCTTGCAGAGCACTGGGGAAAAGCAGGCAGAGAATTCCCTGCTAGCACCTTCTCTGTGCCTGGGAAACAGAAGTGTTCCCATTGCTTCGCAGAATCGCTTTTGTGCAGAAAACAGTAACACTTGTTCAGAACGAAAGAAAGCACAGAGCCCCAGATTTGTTGTTGTCCTGGAGAGCTTGCAGAGCACTGGGGAAAGGCAGGCAGAGAATTCCCTGCTAGCACCTTCTCTGTGCCTGGGAAGCAGAAGTGTTCACATTGCTTCGCAGAATCGCTTTTGTGCAGAAAACAGTAACACTTGTTCAGAACGAAAGAAAGCACAGAGCCCCAGATTTTATGTTGTCCTGGAGAGCTTGCAGAGCACTGGGGAAAGGCAGGCAGAGAATTCCCTGCTAGCACCTTCTCTGTGCCTGGGAAGCAGAAGTGTTCACATTGCTTCGCAGAATCACTTTTGTGCAGAAAACAGTAACACTTGTTCAGAACGAAAGAAAGCACAGAGCCGCAGATTTTATGTTGTCCTGGAGAGCTTGCAGAGCACTGGGGAAAGGCAGGCAGAGAATTCCCTGCTAGCACCTTCTCTGTGCCTGTTCACATTGCTTCGCATAATCGCTTTTGTGCAGAAAACACTAACACTTGTTCAGCACGAAAGAAAGCACAGAGCCCCAGATTTTATGTTGTCCTGGAGAGCTTGCAGAGCACTGGGGAAAAGCAGGCAGAGAATTCCCTGCTAGCACCTTCTCTGTGCCTGGGAAGCAGAAGCGTTCACATTGCTTCGCAGAATCGCTTTTGTGCAGAAAACAGTAACACTTGTTCAGAACGAAAGAAAGCACAGAGCCCCAGATTTGCTGTTGTCCTGGAGAGCTTGCAGAGCACTGGGGAAAGGCAGGCAGAGAATTCCCTGCTAGCACCTTCTCTGTGCCTGGGAAGCAGAAGTGTTCACATTGCTTCGCAGAATCGCTTTTGTGCAGAAAACAGTAACACTTGTTCAGAACGAAAGAAAGCACAGAGCCCCAGATTTTATGTTGTCCTGGAGAGCTTGCAGAGCACTGGGGAAAAGCAGGCAGAGAATTCCCTGCTAGCACCTTCTCTGTGCCTGGGAAGCAGAAGTGTTCACATTGCTTTGCAGAATCGCTTTTGTGCAGAAAACCATAACACTTGTTCAGAACGAAAGAAAGCACAGAGCCCCAGATTTTATGTTGTCCTGGAGAGCTTGCAGAGCACTGGGGAAAAGCAGGCAGAGAATTCCCTGCTAGCACCTTCTCTGTGCCTGGGAAGCAGAAGTGTTCACATTGCTTCGCAGAATCGCTTTTGTGCAGAAAACAGTAACACTTGTTCAGAACGAAAGAAAGCACAGAGCCCCAGATTTTATGTTGTCCTGGAGAGCTTGCAGAGCACTGGGGAAAAGCAGGCAGAGAATTCCCTGCTAGCACCTTCTCTGTGCCTGGGAAGCACAAGTGTTCACATTGCTTCGCAGAATCGCTTTTGTGCAGAAAACAGTAACACTTGTTCAGAACGAAAGAAAGCACAGAGCCCCAGATTTTATGTTGTCCTGGAGAGCTTGCAGAGCACTGGGGAAAGGCAGGCAGAGAATTCCCTGCTAGCACCTTCTCTGTGCCTGGGAAGCAGAAGTGTTCACATTGCTTCGCAGAATCACTTTTGTGCAGAGAACAGTAACACTTGTTCAGAACGAAAGAAAGCACAGAGCCCCAGATTTTATGTTGTCCTGGAGAGCTTGCAGAGCACTGGGGAAAAGCAGGCAGAGAATTCCCTGCTAGCACCTTCTCTGTGCCTGGGAAACAGAAGTGTTCCCATTGCTTCGCAGAATCGCTTTTGTGCAGAAAACAGTAACACTTGTTCAGAACGAAAGAAAGCACAGAGCCCCAGATTTTATGTTGTCCTGGAGAGCTTGCAGAGCACTGGGGAAAGGCAGGCAGAGAATTCCCTGCTAGCACCTTCTCTGTGCCTGTTCACATTCCTTCGCAGAATCGCTTTTGTGCAGAAAACACTAACACTTGTTCAGAACGAAAGAAAGCACAGAGCCCCAGATTTTATGTTGTCCTGGAGAGCTTGCAGAGCACTGGGGAAAAGCAGGCAGAGAATTCCCTGCTAGCACCTTCTCTGTGCCTGGGAAACAGAAGTGTTCACATTGCTTCGCAGAATCGCTTTTGTGCAGAAAACAGTAACACTTGTTTAGAACGAAAGAAAGCACAGAGCCCCAGATTTTATGTTGTCCTGGAGAGCTTGCAGAGCACTGGGGAAAGGCAGGCAGAGAATTCCCTGCTAGCACCTTTTCTGTGCCTGTTCACATTGCTTCGCAGAATCGCTTTTGTGCAGAAAACAGTAACACTTGTTCAGAACGAAAGAAAGCACAGAGCCCCAGATTTTATGTTGTCCTGGAGAGCTTGCAGAGCACTGGGGAAAAGCAGGCAGAGAATACCCTGCTAGCACCTTCTCTGTGCCTGGGAAACAGAAGTGTTCCCATTGCTTCGCAGAATCGCTTTTGTGCAGAAAACAGTAACACTTGTTCAGAACGAAAGAAAGCACAGAGCCCCAGATTTTATGTTGTCCTGGAGAGCTTGCAGAGCACTGGGGAAAGGCAGGCAGACAATTCCTTGCTAGCACCTTCTCTGTGCCTGGGAAGCAGAAGTGTTCACATTGCTTCGCAGAATCGCTTTTGTGCAGAAAACAGTAACACTTGTTCAGAACGAAAGAAAGCACAGAGCCCCAGATTTGCTGTTGTCCTGGAGAGCTTGCAGAGCACTGGGGAAAAGCAGGCAGAGAATTCCCTGCTAGCACCTTCTCTGTGCCTGGGAAGCAGAAGTGTTCACATTGCTTCGCAGAATCGCTTTTGTGCAGAAAACAGTAACACTTGTTCAGAACGAAAGAAAGCACAGAGCCCCAGATTTTATGTTGTCCTGGAGAGCTTGCAGAGCACTGGGGAAAAGCAGGCAGAGAATTCCCTGCTAGCACCTTCTTTGTGCCTGTTCACATTGCTTCGCAGAATCGCTTTTGTGCAGAAAACAGTAACACTTGTTCAGAACGAAAGAAAGCACAGAGCCCCAGATTTTATGTTGTCCTGGAGAGCTTGCAGAGCACTGGGGAAAAGCAGGCAGAGAATTCCCTGCTAGCACCTTCTCTGTGCCTGTTCACATTGCTTCGCAGAATCGCTTTTGTGCAGAAAACAGTAACACTTGTTCAGACGAAAGAAAGCACAGAGCCCCAGATTTTATGTTGTCCTGGAGAGCTTGCAGAGCACTGGGGAAAAGCAGGCAGAGAATTCCCTGCTAGCACCTTCTCTGTGCCTGGGAAACAGAAGTGTTCCCATTGCTTCGCAGAATCGCTTTTGTGCAGAAAACAGTAACACTTGTTCAGAACGAAAGAAAGCACAGAGCCCCAGATTCTATGTTGTCCTGGAGAGCTTGCAGAGCACTGGGGAAAGGCAGGCAGAGAATTCCCTGCTAGCACCTTCTCTGTGCCTGGGAAGCAGAAGTGTTCACATTGCTTCGCAGAATCGCTTTTGTGCAGAAAACAGTAACACTTGTTCAGAACGAAAGAAAGCACAGAGCCCCAGATTTTATGTTGTCCTGGAGAGCTTGCAGAGCACTGGGGAAAGGCAGGCAGAGAATTCCCTGCTAGCACCTTCTCTGTGCCTGGGAAGCAGAAGTGTTCACATTGCTTCGCAGAATCGCTTTTGTGCAGAAAACAATAACACTTGTTCAGAACGAAAGAAAGCACAGAGCCCCAGATTTTATGTTGTCCTGGAGAGCTTGCAGAGCACTGGGGAAAAGCAGGCAGAGAATTCCCTGCTAGCACCTTCTCTGTGCCTGGGAAGCAGAAGTGTTCACATTGCTTCGCAGAATCGCTTTTGTGCAGAAAACAGTAACACTTGTTCAGAACGAAAGAAAGCACAGAGCCCCAGATTTTATGTTGTCCTGGAGAGCTTGCAGAGCACTGGGGAAAAGCAGGCAGAGAATTCCCTGCTAGCACCTTCTCTGTGCCTGGGAAGCACAAGTGTTCACATTGCTTCGCAGAATCGCTTTTGTGCAGAAAACAGTAACACTTGTTCAGAACGAAAGAAAGCACAGAGCCCCAGATTTTATGTTGTCCTGGAGAGCTTGCAGAGCATTGGGGAAAGGCAGGCAGAGAATTCCCTGCTAGCACCTTCTCTGTGCCTGTTCACATTGCTTCGCAGAATCGCTTTTGTGCAGAAAACAGTAACACTTGTTCAGCACGAAAGAAAGCACAGAGCCCCAGATTTTATGTTGTCCTGGAGAGCTTGCAGAGCACTGGGGAAAAGCAGGCAGAGAATTCCCTGCTAGCACCTTCTCTGTGCCTGGGAAACAGAAGTGTTCACATTGCTTCGCAGAATCGCTTTTGTGCAGAAAACAGTAACACTTGTTCAGAACGAAGGAAAGCACAGAGCCCCAGATTTTATGTTGTCCTGGAGAGCTTGCAGAGCACTGGGGAAAGGCAGGCAGAGAATTCCCTGCTAGCACCTTCTCTGTGCCTGGGAAACAGAAGTGTTCCCATTGCTTCGCAGAATCGCTTTTGTGCAGAAAACAGTAACACTTGTTCAGAACGAAAGAAAGCACAGAGCCCCAGATTTTATGCTGTCCTGGAGAGCTTGCAGAGCACTGGGGAAAGGCAGGCAGAGAATTCCCTGCTAGCACCTTTTCTGTGCCTGTTCACATTGCTTCGCAGAATCGCTTTTGTGCAGAAAACAGTAACACTTGTTCAGAACGAAAGAAAGCACAGAGCCCCAGATTTTATGTTGTCCTGGAGAGCTTGCAGAGCACTGGGGAAAGGCAGGCAGAGAATTCCCTGCTAGCACCTTCTCTGTGCCTGTTCACATTCCTTCGCAGAATCGCTTTTGTGCAGAAAACACTAACACTTGTTCAGAACGAAAGAAAGCACAGAGCCCCAGATTTTATGTTGTCCTGGAGAGCTTGCAGAGCACTGGGGAAAAGCAGGCAGAGAATTCCCTGCTAGCACCTTCTCTGTGCCTGGGAAACAGAAGTGTTCACATTGCTTCGCAGAATCGCTTTTGTGCAGAAAACAGTAACACTTGTTTAGAACGAAAGAAAGCACAGAGCCCCAGATTTTATGTTGTCCTGGAGAGCTTGCAGAGCACTGGGGAAAGGCAGGCAGAGAATTCCCTGCTAGCACCTTTTCTGTGCCTGTTCACATTGCTTCGCAGAATCGCTTTTGTGCAGAAAACAGTAACACTTGTTCAGAACGAAAGAAAGCACAGAGCCCCAGATTTTATGTTGTCCTGGAGAGCTTGCAGAGCACTGGGGAAAAGCAGGCAGAGAATTCCCTGCTAGCACCTTCTCTGTGCCTGGGAAACAGAAGTGTTCCCATTGCTTCGCAGAATCGCTTTTGTGCAGAAAACAGTAACACTTGTTCAGAACGAAAGAAAGCACAGAGCCCCAGATTTTATGTTGTCCTGGAGAGCTTGCAGAGCACTGGGGAAAGGCAGGCAGACAATTCCTTGCTAGCACCTTCTCTGTGCCTGGGAAGCAGAAGTGTTCACATTGCTTCGCAGAATCGCTTTTGTGCAGAAAACAGTAACACTTGTTCAGAACGAAAGAAAGCACAGAGCCCCAGATTTGCTGTTGTCCTGGAGAGCTTGCAGAGCACTGGGGAAAAGCAGGCAGAGAATTCCCTGCTAGCACCTTCTCTGTGCCTGGGAAGCAGAAGTGTTCACATTGCTTCGCAGAATCGCTTTTGTGCAGAAAACAGTAACACTTGTTCAGAACGAAAGAAAGCACAGAGCCCCAGATTTTATGTTGTCCTGGAGAGCTTGCAGAGCACTGGGGAAAAGCAGGCAGAGAATTCCCTGCTAGCACCTTCTTTGTGCCTGTTCACATTGCTTCGCAGAATCGCTTTTGTGCAGAAAACAGTAACACTTGTTCAGAACGAAAGAAAGCACAGAGCCCCAGATTTTATGTTGTCCTGGAGAGCTTGCAGAGCACTGGGGAAAAGCAGGCAGAGAATTCCCTGCTAGCACCTTCTCTGTGCCTGTTCACATTGCTTCGCAGAATCGCTTTTGTGCAGAAAACAGTAACACTTGTTCAGAACGAAAGAAAGCACAGAGCCCCAGATTTTATGTTGTCCTGGAGAGCTTGCAGAGCACTGGGGAAAAGCAGGCAGAGAATTCCCTGCTAGCACCTTCTCTGTGCCTGGGAAACAGAAGTGTTCCCATTGCTTCGCAGAATCGCTTTTGTGCAGAAAACAGTAACACTTGTTCAGAACGAAAGAAAGCACAGAGCCCCAGATTCTATGTTGTCCTGGAGAGCTTGCAGAGCACTGGGGAAAGGCAGGCAGAGAATTCCCTGCTAGCACCTTCTCTGTGCCTGGGAAGCAGAAGTGTTCACATTGCTTCGCAGAATCGCTTTTGTGCAGAAAACAGTAACACTTGTTCAGAACGAAAGAAAGCACAGAGCCCCAGATTTTATGTTGTCCTGGAGAGCTTGCAGAGCACTGGGGAAAGGCAGGCAGAGAATTCCCTGCTAGCACCTTCTCTGTGCCTGTTCACATTGCTTCGCAGAATCGCTTTTGTGCAGAAAACAGTAACACTTGTTCAGAACGAAAGAAAGCACAGAGCCCCAGATTTTATGTTGTCCTGGAGAGCTTGCAGAGCACTGGGGAAAAGCAGGCAGAGAATTCCCTGCTAGCACCTTCTCTGTGCCTGGGAAGCAGAAGTGTTCACATTGCTTCGCAGAATCGCTTTTGTGCAGAAAACAATAACACTTGTTCAGAACGAAAGAAAGCACAGAGCCCCAGATTTTATGTTGTCCTGGAGAGCTTGCAGAGCACTGGGGAAAAGCAGGCAGAGAATTCCCTGCTAGCACCTTCTCTATGCCTGGGAAGCAGAAGTGTTCACATTGCTTCGCAGAATCGCTTTTGTGCAGAAAACAGTAACACTTGTTCAGAACGAAAGAAAGCACAGAGCCCCAGATTTTATGTTGTCCTGGAGAGCTTGCAGAGCACTGGGGAAAGGCAGGCAGAGAATTCCCTGCTAGCACCTTCTCTGTGCCTGTTCACATTCCTTCGCAGAATCGCTTTTGTGCAGAAAACAGTAACACTTGTTCAGCACGAAAGAAAGCACAGAGCCCCAGATTTTATGTTGTCCTGGAGAGCTTGCAGAGCACTGGGGAAAAGCAGGCAGAGAATTCCCTGCTAGCACCTTCTCTGTGCCTGGGAAACAGAAGTGTTCACATTGCTTCGCAGAATCGCTTTTGTGCAGAAAACAGTAACACTTGTTCAGAACGAAGGAAAGCACAGAGCCCCAGATTTTATGTTGTCCTGGAGAGCTTGCAGAGCACTGGGGAAAGGCAGGCAGAGAATTCCCTGCTAGCACCTTCTCTGTGCCTGGGAAACAGAAGTGTTCCCATTGCTTCGCAGAATCGCTTTTGTGCAGAAAACAGTAACACTTGTTCAGAACGAAAGAAAGCACAGAGCCCCAGATTTTATGCTGTCCTGGAGAGCTTGCAGAGCACTGGGGAAAGGCAGGCAGAGAATTCCCTGCTAGCACCTTTTCTGTGCCTGTTCACATTGCTTCGCAGAATCGCTTTTGTGCAGAAAACAGTAACACTTGTTCAGCACGAAAGAAAGCACAGAGCCCCAGATTTTATGTTGTCCTGGAGAGCTTGCAGAGCACTGGGGAAAGGCAGGCAGAGAATTCCCTGCTAGCACCTTCTCTGTGCCTGGGAAACAGAAGTGTTCCCATTGCTTCGCAGAATCGCTTTTGTGCAGAAAACAGTAACACTTGTTCAGAACGAAAGAAAGCACAGAGCCCCAGATTTGTTGTTGTCCTGGAGAGCTTGCAGAGCACTGGGGAAAGGCAGGCAGAGAATTCCCTGCTAGCACCTTCTCTGTGCCTGGGAAGCAGAAGTGTTCACATTGCTTCGCAGAATCGCTTTTGTGCAGAAAACAGTAACACTTGTTCAGAACGAAAGAAAGCACAGAGCCCCAGATTTTATGTTGTCCTGGAGAGCTTGCAGAGCACTGGGGAAAGGCAGGCAGAGAATTCCCTGCTAGCACCTTCTCTGTGCCTGGGAAACAGAAGTGTTCCCATTGCTTCGCAGAATCGCTTTTGTGCAGAAAACAGTAACACTTGTTCAGAACGAAAGAAAGCACAGAGCCCCAGATTTGTTGTTGTCCTGGAGAGCTTGCAGAGCACTGGGGAAAGGCAGGCAGAGAATTCCCTGCTAGCACCTTCTCTGTGCCTGGGAAGCAGAAGTGTTCACATTGCTTCGCAGAATCGCTTTTGTGCAGAAAACAGTAACACTTGTTCAGAACGAAAGAAAGCACAGAGCCCCAGATTTTATGTTGTCCTGGAGAGCTTGCAGAGCACTGGGGAAAGGCAGGCAGAGAATTCCCTGCTAGCACCTTCTCTGTGCCTGGGAAACAGAAGTGTTCCCATTGCTTCGCAGAATCGCTTTTGTGCAGAAAACAGTAACACTTGTTCAGAACGAAAGAAAGCACAGAGCCCCAGATTTGTTGTTGTCCTGGAGAGCTTGCAGAGCACTGGGGAAAGGCAGGCAGAGAATTCCCTGCTAGCACCTTCTCTGTGCCTGGGAAGCAGAAGTGTTCACATTGCTTCGCAGAATCGCTTTTGTGCAGAAAACAGTAACACTTGTTCAGAACGAAAGAAAGCACAGAGCCCCAGATTTTATGTTGTCCTGGAGAGCTTGCAGAGCACTGGGGAAAGGCAGGCAGAGAATTCCCTGCTAGCACCTTTTCTGTGCCTGTTCACATTGCTTCGCAGAATCGCTTTTGTGCAGAAAACAGTAACACTTGTTCAGCACGAAAGAAAGCACAGAGCCCCAGATTTTATGTTGTCCTGGAGAGCTTGCAGAGCACTGGGGAAAGGCAGGCAGAGAATTCCCTGCTAGCACCTTCTCTGTGCCTGGGAAGCAGAAGTGTTCACATTGCTTCGCAGAATCACTCTTGTGCAGAAAACAGTAACACTTGTTCAGAACGAAAGAAAGCACAGAGCCGCAGATTTTATGTTGTCCTGGAGAGCTTGCAGAGCACTGGGGAAAGGCAGGCAGAGAATTCCCTGCTAGCACCTTCTCTGTGCCTGTTCACATTGCTTCGCAGAATCGCTTTTGTGCAGAAAACAGTAACACTTGTTCAGCACGAAAGAAAGCACAGAGCCCCAGATTTTATGTTGTCCTGGAGAGCTTGCAGAGCACTGGGGAAAAGCAGGCAGAGAATTCCCTGCTAGCACCTTCTCTGTGCCTGGGAAGCAGAAGCGTTCACATTGCTTCGCAGAATCGCTTTTGTGCAGAAAACAGTAACACTTGTTCAGAACGAAAGAAAGCACAGAGCCGCAGATTTGCTGTTGTCCTGGAGAGCTTGCAGAGCACTGGGGAAAGGCAGGCAGAGAATTCCCTGCTAGCACCTTCTCTGTGCCTGGGAAGCAGAAGTGTTCACATTGCTTCGCAGAATCGCTTTTGTGCAGAAAACAGTAACACTTGTTCAGAACGAAAGAAAGCACAGAGCCCCAGATTTTATGTTGTCCTGGAGAGCTTGCAGAGCACTGGGGAAAGGCAGGCAGAGAATTCCCTGCTAGCACCTTCTCTGTGCCTGTTCACATTCCTTCGCAGAATCGCTTTTGTGCAGAAAACACTAACACTTGTTCAGAACGAAAGAAAGCACAGAGCCCCAGATTTTATGTTGTCCTGGAGAGCTTGCAGAGCACTGGGGAAAAGCAGGCAGAGAATTCCCTGCTAGCACCTTCTCTGTGCCTGGGAAACAGAAGTGTTCACATTGCTTCGCAGAATCGCTTTTGTGCAGAAAACAGTAACACTTGTTTAGAACGAAAGAAAGCACAGAGCCCCAGATTTTATGTTGTCCTGGAGAGCTTGCAGAGCACTGGGGAAAGGCAGGCAGAGAATTCCCTGCTAGCACCTTTTCTGTTCCTGTTCACATTGCTTCGCAGAATCGCTTTTGTGCAGAAAACAGTAACACTTGTTCAGAACGAAAGAAAGCACAGAGCCCCAGATTTTATGTTGTCCTGGAGAGCTTGCAGAGCACTGGGGAAAAGCAGGCAGAGAATACCCTGCTAGCACCTTCTCTGTGCCTGGGAAACAGAAGTGTTCCCATTGCTTCGCAGAATCGCTTTTGTGCAGAAAACAGTAACACTTGTTCAGAACGAAAGAAAGCACAGAGCCCCAGATTTTATGTTGTCCTGGAGAGCTTGCAGAGCACTGGGGAAAGGCAGGCAGACAATTCCTTGCTAGCACCTTCTCTGTGCCTGGGAAGCAGAAGTGTTCACATTGCTTCGCAGAATCGCTTTTGTGCAGAAAACAGTAACACTTGTTCAGAACGAAAGAAAGCACAGAG
The DNA here is from genome assembly GCF_047716275.1 of Strix uralensis. Lineage (NCBI taxonomy): Eukaryota > Metazoa > Chordata > Aves > Strigiformes > Strigidae > Strix > Strix uralensis. Next base: position 96,177 of record NW_027436784.1, on the reverse strand, counting down.
CCCCAGATTTGCTGTTGTCCTGGAGAGCTTGCAGAGCACTGGGGAAAAGCAGGCAGAGAATTCCCTGCTAGCACCTTCTCTGTGCCTGGGAAGCAGAAGTGTTCACATTGCTTCGCAGAATCGCTTTTGTGCAGAAAACAGTAACACTTGTTCAGAACGAAAGAAAGCACAGAGCCCCAGATTTTATGTTGTCCTGGAGAGCTTGCAGAGCACTGGGGAAAAGCAGGCAGAGAATTCCCTGCTAGCACCTTCTTTGTGCCTGTTCACATTGCTTCGCAGAATCGCTTTTGTGCAGAAAACAGTAACACTTGTTCAGAACGAAAGAAAGCACAGAGCCCCAGATTTTATGTTGTCCTGGAGAGCTTGCAGAGCACTGGGGAAAAGCAGGCAGAGAATTCCCTGCTAGCACCTTCTCTGTGCCTGTTCACATTGCTTCGCAGAATCGCTTTTGTGCAGAAAACAGTAACACTTGTTCAGAACGAAAGAAAGCACAGAGCCCCAGATTTTATGTTGTCCTGGAGAGCTTGCAGAGCACTGGGGAAAAGCAGGCAGAGAATTCCCTGCTAGCACCTTCTCTGTGCCTGGGAAACAGAAGTGTTCCCATTGCTTCGCAGAATCGCTTTTGTGCAGAAAACAGTAACACTTGTTCAGAACGAAAGAAAGCACAGAGCCCCAGATTCTATGTTGTCCTGGAGAGCTTGCAGAGCACTGGGGAAAGGCAGGCAGAGAATTCCCTGCTAGCACCTTCTCTGTGCCTGGGAAGCAGAAGTGTTCACATTGCTTCGCAGAATCGCTTTTGTGCAGAAAACAGTAACACTTGTTCAGAACGAAAGAAAGCACAGAGCCCCAGATTTTATGTTGTCCTGGAGAGCTTGCAGAGCACTGGGGAAAGGCAGGCAGAGAATTCCCTGCTAGCACCTTCTCTGTGCCTGTTCACATTGCTTCGCAGAATCGCTTTTGTGCAGAAAACAGTAACACTTGTTCAGAACGAAAGAAAGCACAGAGCCCCAGATTTTATGTTGTCCTGGAGAGCTTGCAGAGCACTGGGGAAAAGCAGGCAGAGAATTCCCTGCTAGCACCTTCTCTGTGCCTGGGAAGCAGAAGTGTTCACATTGCTTCGCAGAATCGCTTTTGTGCAGAAAACAGTAACACTTGTTCAGAACGAAAGAAAGCACAGAGCCCCAGATTTTATGTTGTCCTGGAGAGCTTGCAGAGCACTGGGGAAAGGCAGGCAGAGAATTCCCTGCTAGCACCTTTTCTGTGCCTGTTCACATTGCTTCGCAGAATCGCTTTTGTGCAGAAAACAGTAACACTTGTTCAGAACGAAAGAAAGCACAGAGCCCCAGATTTTATGTTGTCCTGGAGAGCTTGCAGAGCACTGGGGAAAAGCAGGCAGAGAATACCCTGCTAGCACCTTCTCTGTGCCTGGGAAACAGAAGTGTTCCCATTGCTTCGCAGAATCGCTTTTGTGCAGAAAACAGTAACACTTGTTCAGAACGAAAGAAAGCACAGAGCCCCAGATTTTATGTTGTCCTGGAGAGCTTGCAGAGCACTGGGGAAAGGCAGGCAGACAATTCCTTGCTAGCACCTTCTCTGTGCCTGGGAAGCAGAAGTGTTCACATTGCTTCGCAGAATCGCTTTTGTGCAGAAAACAGTAACACTTGTTCAGAACGAAAGAAAGCACAGAGCCCCAGATTTGCTGTTGTCCTGGAGAGCTTGCAGAGCACTGGGGAAAAGCAGGCAGAGAATTCCCTGCTAGCACCTTCTCTGTGCCTGGGAAGCAGAAGTGTTCACATTGCTTCGCAGAATCGCTTTTGTGCAGAAAACAGTAACACTTGTTCAGAACGAAAGAAAGCACAGAGCCCCAGATTTTATGTTGTCCTGGAGAGCTTGCAGAGCACTGGGGAAAAGCAGGCAGAGAATTCCCTGCTAGCACCTTTTCTGTGCCTGTTCACATTGCTTCGCAGAATCGCTTTTGTGCAGAAAACAGTAACACTTGTTCAGAACGAAAGAAAGCACAGAGCCCCAGATTTTATGTTGTCCTGGAGAGCTTGCAGAGCACTGGGGAAAAGCAGGCAGAGAATACCCTGCTAGCACCTTCTCTGTGCCTGGGAAACAGAAGTGTTCCCATTGCTTCGCAGAATCGCTTTTGTGCAGAAAACAGTAACACTTGTTCAGAACGAAAGAAAGCACAGAGCCCCAGATTTTATGTTGTCCTGGAGAGCTTGCAGAGCACTGGGGAAAGGCAGGCAGACAATTCCTTGCTAGCACCTTCTCTGTGCCTGGGAAGCAGAAGTGTTCACATTGCTTCGCAGAATCGCTTTTGTGCAGAAAACAGTAACACTTGTTCAGAACGAAAGAAAGCACAGAGCCCCAGATTTGCTGTTGTCCTGGAGAGCTTGCAGAGCACTGGGGAAAAGCAGGCAGAGAATTCCCTGCTAGCACCTTCTCTGTGCCTGGGAAGCAGAAGTGTTCACATTGCTTCGCAGAATCGCTTTTGTGCAGAAAACAGTAACACTTGTTCAGAACGAAAGAAAGCACAGAGCCCCAGATTTTATGTTGTCCTGGAGAGCTTGCAGAGCACTGGGGAAAAGCAGGCAGAGAATTCCCTGCTAGCACCTTCTTTGTGCCTGTTCACATTGCTTCGCAGAATCGCTTTTGTGCAGAAAACAGTAACACTTGTTCAGAACGAAAGAAAGCACAGAGCCCCAGATTTTATGTTGTCCTGGAGAGCTTGCAGAGCACTGGGGAAAAGCAGGCAGAGAATTCCCTGCTAGCACCTTCTCTGTGCCTGTTCACATTGCTTCGCAGAATCGCTTTTGTGCAGAAAACAGTAACACTTGTTCAGAACGAAAGAAAGCACAGAGCCCCAGATTTTATGTTGTCCTGGAGAGCTTGCAGAGCACTGGGGAAAAGCAGGCAGAGAATTCCCTGCTAGCACCTTCTCTGTGCCTGGGAAACAGAAGTGTTCACATTGCTTCGCAGAATCGCTTTTGTGCAGAAAACAGTAACACTTGTTCAGAACGAAAGAAAGCACAGAGCCCCAGATTCTATGTTGTCCTGGAGAGCTTGCAGAGCACTGGGGAAAGGCAGGCAGAGAATTCCCTGCTAGCACCTTCTCTGTGCCTGGGAAGCAGAAGTCTTCACATTGCTTCGCAGAATCGCTTTTGTGCAGAAAACAGTAACACTTGTTCAGAACGAAAGAAAGCACAGAGCCCCAGATTTTATGTTGTCCTGGAGAGCTTGCAGAGCACTGGGGAAAGGCAGGCAGAGAATTCCCTGCTAGCACCTTCTCTGTGCCTGTTCACATTGCTTCGCAGAATCGCTTTTGTGCAGAAAACAGTAACACTTGTTCAGAACGAAAGAAAGCACAGAGCCCCAGATTTTATGTTGTCCTGGAGAGCTTGCAGAGCACTGGGGAAAAGCAGGCAGAGAATTCCCTGCTAGCACCTTCTCTGTGCCTGGGAAGCAGAAGTGTTCACATTGCTTCGCAGAATCGCTTTTGTGCAGAAAACAGTAACACTTGTTCAGAACGAAAGAAAGCACAGAGCCCCAGATTTTATGTTGTCCTGGAGAGCTTGCAGAGCACTGGGGAAAGGCAGGCAGAGAATTCCCTGCTAGCACCTTTTCTGTGCCTGTTCACATTGCTTCGCAGAATCGCTTTTGTGCAGAAAACAGTAACACTTGTTCAGAACGAAAGAAAGCACAGAGCCCCAGATTTTATGTTGTCCTGGAGAGCTTGCAGAGCACTGGGGAAAAGCAGGCAGAGAATACCCTGCTAGCACCTTCTCTGTGCCTGGGAAACAGAAGTGTTCCCATTGCTTCGCAGAATCGCTTTTGTGCAGAAAACAGTAACACTTGTTCAGAACGAAAGAAAGCACAGAGCCCCAGATTTTATGTTGTCCTGGAGAGCTTGCAGAGCACTGGGGAAAGGCAGGCAGACAATTCCTTGCTAGCACCTTCTCTGTGCCTGGGAAGCAGAAGTGTTCACATTGCTTCGCAGAATCGCTTTTGTGCAGAAAACAGTAACACTTGTTCAGAACGAAAGAAAGCACAGAGCCCCAGATTTGCTGTTGTCCTGGAGAGCTTGCAGAGCACTGGGGAAAAGCAGGCAGAGAATTCCCTGCTAGCACCTTCTCTGTGCCTGGGAAGCAGAAGTGTTCACATTGCTTCGCAGAATCGCTTTTGTGCAGAAAACAGTAACACTTGTTCAGAACGAAAGAAAGCACAGAGCCCCAGATTTTATGTTGTCCTGGAGAGCTTGCAGAGCACTGGGGAAAAGCAGGCAGAGAATTCCCTGCTAGCACCTTCTTTGTGCCTGTTCACATTGCTTCGCAGAATCGCTTTTGTGCAGAAAACAGTAACACTTGTTCAGAACGAAAGAAAGCACAGAGCCCCAGATTTTATGTTGTCCTGGAGAGCTTGCAGAGCACTGGGGAAAAGCAGGCAGAGAATTCCCTGCTAGCACCTTCTCTGTGCCTGTTCACATTGCTTCGCAGAATCGCTTTTGTGCAGAAAACAGTAACACTTGTTCAGAACGAAAGAAAGCACAGAGCCCCAGATTTTATGTTGTCCTGGAGAGCTTGCAGAGCACTGGGGAAAAGCAGGCAGAGAATTCCCTGCTAGCACCTTCTCTGTGCCTGGGAAACAGAAGTGTTCCCATTGCTTCGCAGAATCGCTTTTGTGCAGAAAACAGTAACACTTGTTCAGAACGAAAGAAAGCACAGAGCCCCAGATTCTATGTTGTCCTGGAGAGCTTGCAGAGCACTGGGGAAAGGCAGGCAGAGAATTCCCTGCTAGCACCTTCTCTGTGCCTGGGAAGCAGAAGTGTTCACATTGCTTCGCAGAATCGCTTTTGTGCAGAAAACAGTAACACTTGTTCAGAACGAAAGAAAGCACAGAGCCCCAGATTTTATGTTGTCCTGGAGAGCTTGCAGAGCACTGGGGAAAGGCAGGCAGAGAATTCCCTGCTAGCACCTTCTCTGTGCCTGTTCACATTGCTTCGCAGAATCGCTTTTGTGCAGAAAACAGTAACACTTGTTCAGAACGAAAGAAAGCACAGAGCCCCAGATTTTATGTTGTCCTGGAGAGCTTGCAGAGCACTGGGGAAAAGCAGGCAGAGAATTCCCTGCTAGCACCTTCTCTGTGCCTGGGAAGCAGAAGTGTTCACATTGCTTCGCAGAATCGCTTTTGTGCAGAAAACAATAACACTTGTTCAGAACGAAAGAAAGCACAGAGCCCCAGATTTTATGTTGTCCTGGAGAGCTTGCAGAGCACTGGGGAAAAGCAGGCAGAGAATTCCCTGCTAGCACCTTCTCTGTGCCTGGGAAGCAGAAGTGTTCACATTGCTTCGCAGAATCGCTTTTGTGCAGAAAACAGTAACACTTGTTCAGAACGAAAGAAAGCACAGAGCCCCAGATTTTATGTTGTCCTGGAGAGCTTGCAGAGCACTGGGGAAAGGCAGGCAGAGAATTCCCTGCTAGCACCTTCTCTGTGCCTGTTCACATTCCTTCGCAGAATCGCTTTTGTGCAGAAAACAGTAACACTTGTTCAGAACGAAGGAAAGCACAGAGCCCCAGATTTTATGTTGTCCTGGAGAGCTTGCAGAGCACTGGGGAAAGGCAGGCAGAGAATTCCCTGCTAGCACCTTCTCTGTGCCTGGGAAACAGAAGTGTTCCCATTGCTTCGCAGAATCGCTTTTGTGCAGAAAACAGTAACACTTGTTCAGAACGAAAGAAAGCACAGAGCCCCAGATTTTATGCTGTCCTGGAGAGCTTGCAGAGCACTGGGGAAAGGCAGGCAGAGAATTCCCTGCTAGCACCTTTTCTGTGCCTGTTCACATTGCTTCGCAGAATCGCTTTTGTGCAGAAAACAGTAACACTTGTTCAGCACGAAAGAAAGCACAGAGCCCCAGATTTTATGTTGTCCTGGAGAGCTTGCAGAGCACTGGGGAAAGGCAGGCAGAGAATTCCCTGCTAGCACCTTCTCTGTGCCTGGGAAACAGAAGTGTTCCCATTGCTTCGCAGAATCGCTTTTGTGCAGAAAACAGTAACACTTGTTCAGAACGAAAGAAAGCACAGAGCCCCAGATTTGTTGTTGTCCTGGAGAGCTTGCAGAGCACTGGGGAAAGGCAGGCAGAGAATTCCCTGCTAGCACCTTCTCTGTGCCTGGGAAGCAGAAGTGTTCACATTGCTTCGCAGAATCGCTTTTGTGCAGAAAACAGTAACACTTGTTCAGAACGAAAGAAAGCACAGAGCCCCAGATTTTATGTTGTCCTGGAGAGCTTGAAGAGCACTGGGGAAAGGCAGGCAGAGAATTCCCTGCTAGCACCTTCTCTGTGCCTGGGAAACAGAAGTGTTCCCATTGCTTCGCAGAATCGCTTTTGTGCAGAAAACAGTAACACTTGTTCAGAACGAAAGAAAGCACAGAGCCCCAGATTTGTTGTTGTCCTGGAGAGCTTGCAGAGCACTGGGGAAAGGCAGGCAGAGAATTCCCTGCTAGCACCTTCTCTGTGCCTGGGAAGCAGAAGTGTTCACATTGCTTCGCAGAATCGCTTTTGTGCAGAAAACAGTAACACTTGTTCAGAACGAAAGAAAGCACAGAGCCCCAGATTTTATGTTGTCCTGGAGAGCTTGCAGAGCACTGGGGAAAGGCAGGCAGAGAATTCCCTGCTAGCACCTTCTCTGTGCCTGGGAAACAGAAGTGTTCCCATTGCTTCGCAGAATCGCTTTTGTGCAGAAAACAGTAACACTTGTTCAGAACGAAAGAAAGCACAGAGCCCCAGATTTGTTGTTGTCCTGGAGAGCTTGCAGAGCACTGGGGAAAGGCAGGCAGAGAATTCCCTGCTAGCACCTTCTCTGTGCCTGGGAAGCAGAAGTGTTCACATTGCTTCGCAGAATCGCTTTTGTGCAGAAAACAGTAACACTTGTTCAGAACGAAAGAAAGCACAGAGCCCCAGATTTTATGTTGTCCTGGAGAGCTTGCAGAGCACTGGGGAAAGGCAGGCAGAGAATTCCCTGCTAGCACCTTTTCTGTGCCTGTTCACATTGCTTCGCAGAATCGCTTTTGTGCAGAAAACAGTAACACTTGTTCAGAACGAAAGAAAGCACAGAGCCCCAGATTTTATGTTGTCCTGGAGAGCTTGCAGAGCACTGGGGAAAGGCAGGCAGAGAATTCCCTGCTAGCACCTTCTCTGTGCCTGGGAAACAGAAGTGTTCCCATTGCTTCGCAGAATCGCTTTTGTGCAGAAAACAGTAACACTTGTTCAGAACGAAAGAAAGCACAGAGCCCCAGATTTTATGTTGTCCTGGAGAGCTTGCAGAGCACTGGGGAAAAGCAGGCAGAGAATTCCCTGCTAGCACCTTCTCTGTGCCTGGGAAGCAGAAGTGTTCACATTGCTTCGCAGAATCGCTTTTGTGCAGAAAACAGTAACACTTGTTCAGAACGAAAGAAAGCACAGAGCCCCAGATTTTATGTTGTCCTGGAGAGCTTGCAGAGCACTGGGGAAAGCAGGCAGAGAATTCCCTGCTAGCACCTTCTCTGTGCCTGTTCACATTGCTTCGCAGAATCGCTTTTGTGCAGAAAACAGTAACACTTGTTCAGCACGAAAGAAAGCACAGAGCCCCAGATTTTATGTTGTCCTGGAGAGCTTGCAGAGCACTGGGGAAAAGCAGGCAGAGAATTCCCTGCTAGCACCTTCTCTGTGCCTGGGAAGCAGAAGCGTTCACATTGCTTCACAGAATCGCTTTTGTGCAGAAAACAGTAACACTTGTTCAGAACGAAAGAAAGCACAGAGCCCCAGAATTGGTGTTGTCCTGGAGAGCTTGCAGAGCACTGGGGAAAAGCAGGCAGAGAATTCCCTGCTAGCACCTTCTCTGTGCCTGGGAAGCAGAAGTGTTCACATTGCTTCGCAGAATCGCTTTTGTGCAGAAAACAGTAACACTTGTTCAGAACGAAAGAAAGCACAGAGCCCCAGATTTTATGTTGTCCTGGAGAGCTTGCAGAGCACTGGGGAAAAGCAGGCAGAGAATTCCCTGCTAGCACCTTCTTTGTGCCTGTTCACATTGCTTCGCAGAATCGCTTTTGTGCAGAAAACAGTAACACTTGTTCAGAACGAAAGAAAGCACAGAGCCCCAGATTTTATGTTGTCCTGGAGAGCTTGCAGAGCACTGGGGAAAAGCAGGCAGAGAATTCCCTGCTAGCACCTTCTCTGTGCCTGTTCACATTGCTTCGCAGAATCGCTTTTGTGCAGAAAACAGTAACACTTGTTCAGACGAAAGAAAGCACAGAGCCCCAGATTTTATGTTGTCCTGGAGAGCTTGCAGAGCACTGGGGAAAAGCAGGCAGAGAATTCCCTGCTAGCACCTTCTCTGTGCCTGGGAAACAGAAGTGTTCCCATTGCTTCGCAGAATCGCTTTTGTGCAGAAAACAGTAACACTTGTTCAGAACGAAAGAAAGCACAGAGCCCCAGATTCTATGTTGTCCTGGAGAGCTTGCAGAGCACTGGGGAAAGGCAGGCAGAGAATTCCCTGCTAGCACCTTCTCTGTGCCTGGGAAGCAGAAGTGTTCACATTGCTTCGCAGAATCGCTTTTGTGCAGAAAACAGTAACACTTGTTCAGAACGAAAGAAAGCACAGAGCCGCAGATTTTATGTTGTCCTGGAGAGCTTGCAGAGCACTGGGGAAAGGCAGGCAGAGAATTCCCTGCTAGCACCTTCTCTGTGCCTGTTCACATTGCTTCGCAGAATCGCTTTTGTGCAGAAAACAGTAACACTTGTTCAGAACGAAAGAAAGCACAGAGCCCCAGATTTTATGTTGTCCTGGAGAGCTTGCAGAGCACTGGGGAAAGGCAGGCAGAGAATTCCCTGCTAGCACCTTCTTTGTGCCTGTTCACATTGCTTCGCAGAATCGCTTTTGTGCAGAAAACAGTAACACTTGTTCAGAACGAAAGAAAGCACAGAGCCCCAGATTTTATGTTGTCCTGGAGAGCTTGCAGAGCACTGGGGAAAAGCAGGCAGAGAATTCCCTGCTAGCACCTTCTCTGTGCCTGGGAAGCAGAAGTGTTCACATTGCTTCGCAGAATAGCTTTTGTGCAGAAAACAGTAACACTTGTTCAGAACGAAAGAAAGCACAGAGCCCCAGATTTTATGTTGTCCTGGAGAGCTTGCAGAGCACTGGGGAAAAGCAGGCAGAGAATTCCCTGCTAGCACCTTCTCTGTGCCTGGGAAACAGAACTGTTCACATTGCTTCGCAGAATCGCTTTTGTGCAGAAAACAGTAACACTTGTTCAGAACGAAAGAAAGCACAGAGCCCCAGATTTTATGTTGTCCTGGAGAGCTTGCAGAGCACTGGGGAAAGGCAGGCAGAGAATTCCCTGCTAGCACCTTCTCTGTGCCTGGGAAGCAGAAGTGTTCAAATTGCTTCGCAGAATCGCTTTTGTGCAGAAAACAGTAACACTTGTTCAGAACGAAAGAAAGCACAGAGCCCCAGATTTGCTGTTGTCCTGGAGAGCTTGCAGAGCACTGGGGAAAGGCAGGCAGAGAATTCCCTGCTAGCACCTTCTCTGTGCCTGGGAAACAGAAGTGTTCCCATTGCTTCGCCGAATTGCTTTTGTGCAGAAAACAGTAACACTTGTTCAGAACGAAAGAAAGCACAGAGCCCCAGATTTTATGTTGTCCTGGAGAGCTTGCAGAGCACTGGGGAAAGGCAGGCAGAGAATTCCCTGCTAGCACCTTTTCTGTGCCTGTTCACATTGCTTCGCAGAATCGCTTTTGTGCAGAAAACAGTAACACTTGTTCAGCACGAAAGAAAGCACAGAGCCCCAGATTTTATGTTGTCCTGGAGAGCTTGCAGAGCACTGGGGAAAAGCAGGCAGAGAATTCCCTGCTAGCACCTTCTCTGTGCCTGGGAAACAGAAGTGTTCCCATTGCTTCGCAGAATCGCTTTTGTGCAGAAAACAGTAACACTTGTTCAGAACGAAAGAAAGCACAGAGCCCCAGATTTTATGTTGTCCTGGAGAGCTTGAAGAGCACTGGGGAAAGGCAGGCAGAGAATTCCCTGCTAGCACCTTCTCTGTGCCTGGGAAGCAGAAGTGTTCACATTGCTTCGCAGAATAGCTTTTGTGCAGAAAACAGTAACACTTGTTCAGAACGAAAGAAAGCACAGAGCCCCAGATTTTATGTTGTCCTGGAGAGCTTGAAGAGCACTGGGGAAAAGCAGGCAGAGAATTCCCTGCTAGCACCTTCTCTGTGCCTGGGAAGCACAAGTGTTCACATTGCTTCGCAGAATAGCTTTTGTGCAGAAAACAGTAACACTTGTTCAGAACGAAAGAAAGCACAGAGCCCCAGATTTGCTATTGTCCTGGAGAGCTTGCAGAGCACTGGGGAAAGGCAGGCAGAGAATTCCCTGCTAGCACCTTCTCTGTGCCTGGGAAACAGAAGTGTTCCCATTGCTTCGCAGAATCGCTTTTGTGCAGAAAACAGTAACACTTGTTCAGAACGAAAGAAAGCACAGAGCCCCAGATTTTATGTTGTCCTGGAGAGCTTGCAGAGCACTGGGGAAAGGCAGGCAGAGAATTCCCTGCTAGCACCTTTTCTGTGCCTGTTCACATTGCTTCGCAGAATCGCTTTTGTGCAGAAAACAGTAACACTTGTTCAGCACGAAAGAAAGCACAGAGCCCCAGATTTTATGTTGTCCTGGAGAGCTTGCAGAGCACTGGGGAAAAGCAGGCAGAGAATTCCCTGCTAGCACCTTCTCTGTGCCTGGGAAACAGAAGTGTTCCCATTGCTTCGCAGAATCGCTTTTGTGCAGAAAACAGTAACACTTGTTCAGAACGAAAGAAAGCACAGAGCCCCAGATTTTATGTTGTCCTGGAGAGCTTGAAGAGCACTGGGGAAAGGCAGGCAGAGAATTCCCTGCTAGCACCTTCTCTGTGCCTGGGAAGCAGAAGTGTTCACATTGCTTCGCAGAATAGCTTTTGTGCAGAAAACAGTAACACTTGTTCAGAACGAAAGAAAGCACAGAGCCCCAGATTTTATGTTGTCCTGGAGAGCTTGAAGAGCACTGGGGAAAAGCAGGCAGAGAATTCCCTGCTAGCACCTTCTCTGTGCCTGGGAAACAGAAGTGTTCCCATTGCTTCGCAGAATCGCTTTTGTGCAGAAAACAGTAACAGTTGTTCAGAACGAAGGAAAGCACAGAGCCCCAGATTTTATGTTGTCCTGGAGAGCTTGCAGAGCACTGGGGAAAGGCACGCAGAGAATTCCCTGCTAGCACCTTCTCTGTGCCTGGGAAGCAGAAGTGTTCACATTGCTTCGCAGAATCGCTTTTGTGCAGAAAACAGTAACACTTGTTCAGAACGAAAGAAAGCACAGAGCCCCAGATTTTATGTTGTCCTGGAGAGCTTGCAGAGCACTGGGGAAAGGCAGGCAGAGAATTCCCTGCTAGCACCTTCTCTGTGCCTGGGAAGCAGAAGTCTTCACATTGCTTCGCAGAATCGCTTTTGTGCAGAAAACAGTAACATTGTTCAGAATGAAAGAAAGCACAGAGCCCCAGATTTTATGTTGTCCTGGAGAGCTTGCAGAGCACTGGGGAAAGGCAGGCAGAGAATTCCCTGCTAGCACCTTCTTTGTGCCTGTTCACATTGCTTCGCAGAATCGCTTTTGTGCAGAAAACAGTAACACTTGTTCAGAACGAAAGAAATCACAGAGCCCCAGATTTTATGTTGTCCTGGAGAGCTTGCAGAGCACTGGGGAAAAGCAGGCAGAGAATTCCCTGCTAGCACCTTCTCTGTGCCTGGGAAGCAGAAGTGTTCACATTGCTTCGCAGAATCGCTTTTGTGCAGAAAACAGTAACACTTGTTCAGAATGAAAGAAAGCACAGAGCCCCAGATTTTATGTTGTCCTGGAGAGCTTGCAGAGCACTGGGGAAAGGCAGGCAGAGAATTCCCTGCTAGCACCTTCTCTGTGCCTGGGAAACAGAAGTGTTCCCATTGCTTCGCAGAATCGCTTTTGTGCAGAAAACAGTAACACTTGTTCAGAACGAAAGAAAGCACAGAGCCCCAGATTTTATGTTGTCCTGGAGAGCTTGCAGAGCACTTGGGAAAGGCAGGCAGAGAATTCCCTGCTAGCACCTTCTCTGTGCCTGTTCACATTCCTTCGCAGAATCGCTTTTGTGCAGAAAACAGTAACACTTGTTCAGAACGAAAGAAAGCACAGAGCCCCAGATTTTATGTTGTCCTGGAGAGCTTGCAGAGCACTGGGGAAAGGCAGGCAGAGAATTCCCTGCTAGCACCTTCTCTGTGCCTGGGAAGCAGAAGTGTTCACATTGCTTCGCAGAATAGCTTTTGTGCAGAAAACAGTAACACTTGTTCAGAACGAAAGAAAGCACAGAGCCCCAGATTTGCTGTTGTCCTGGAGAGCTTGCAGAGCACTGGGGAAAGGCAGGCAGAGAATTCCCTGCTAGCACCTTCTCTGTGCCTGGGAAACAGAAGTGTTCCCATTGCTTCCCAGAATCGCTTTTGTGCAGAAAACAGTAACACTTGTTCAGAACGAAAGAAAGCACAGAGCCCCAGATTTTATGTTGTCCTGGAGAGCTTGAAGAGCACTGGGGAAAGGCAGGCAGAGAATTCCCTGCTAGCACCTTCTCTGTGCCTGGGAAGCAGAAGTGTTCACATTGCTTCGCAGAATAGCTTTTGTGCAGAAAACAGTAACACTTGTTCAGAACGAAAGAAAGCACAGAGCCCCAGATTTTATGTTGTCCTGGAGAGCTTGAAGAGCACTGGGGAAAAGCAGGCAGAGAATTCCCTGCTAGCACCTTCTCTGTGCCTGTTCACATTGCTTCGCAGAATCGCTTTTGTGCAGAAAACAGTAACACTTGTTCAGAACGAAAGAAAGCACAGAGCCCCAGATTTTATGTTGTCCTGGAGAGCTTGCAGAGCACTGGGGAAAAGCAGGCAGAGAATTCCCTGCTAGCACCTTCTCTGTGCCTGGGAAGCAGAAGTGTTCCCATTGCTTCACAGAATCGCTTTTGTGCAGAAAACAGTAACACTTGTTCAGAACGAAAGAAAGCACAGAGCCCCAGATTTGCTGTTGTCCTGGAGGGCTTGCAGAGCACTGGGGAAAGGCAGGCAGAGGATTCCCTGCTAGCACCTTCTCTGTGCCTGTTCACATTGCTTCGCAGAATCGCTTTTGTGCAGAAAACAGTAACACTTGTTCAGACGAAAGAAAGCACAGAGCCCCAGATTTTATGTTGTCCTGGAGAGCTTGCAGAGCACTGGGGAAAGGCAGGCAGAGAATTCCCTGCTAGCACCTTCTCTGTGCCTGGGAAGCAGAAGTGTTCACATTGCTTCGCAGAATCGCTTTTGTGCAGAAAACAATAACACTTGTTCAGAACGAAAGAAAGCACAGAGCCCCAGATTTTATGTTGTCCTGGAGAGCTTGCAGAGCACTGGGGAAAGGCAGGCAGAGAATTCCCTGCTAGCACCTTCTCTGTGCCTGTTCACATTGCTTCGCAGAATCGCTTTTGTGCAGAAAACAGTAACACTTGTTCAGCACGAAAGAAAGCACAGAGCCCCAGATTTTATGTTGTCCTGGAGAGCTTGCAGAGCACTGGGGAAAGGCAGGCAGAGAATTCCCTGCTAGCACCTTCTCTGTGCCTGGGAAACAGAAGTGTTCACATTGCTTCGCAGAATCGCTTTTGTGCAGAAAACAGTAACACTTGTTCAGAACGAAAGAAAGCACAGAGCCCCAGATTTTATGTTGTCCTGGAGAGCTTGCAGAGCACTGGGGAAAGGCAGGCAGAGAATTCCCTGCTAGCACCTTCTCTGTGCCTGGGAAACAGAAGTGTTCACATTGCTTCGCAGAATGGCTTTTGTGCAGAAAACAGTAACATTTTTCAGAATGAAAGAAAGCACAGAGCCCCAGATTTTATGTTGTCCTGGAGAGCTTGCAGAGCACTGGGGAAAGGCAGGCAGAGAATTCCCTGCTAGCACCTTCTTTGTGCCTGTTCACATTGCTTCGCAGAATCGCTTTTGTGCAGAAAACAGTAACACTTGTTCAGAACGAAAGAAAGCACAGAGCCCCAGATTTTATGTTGTCCTGGAGAGCTTGCAGAGCACTGGGGAAAAGCAGGCAGAGAATTCCCTGCTAGCACCTTCTCTGTGCCTGGGAAGCAGAAGTGTTCACATTGCTTCGCAGAATCGCTTTTGTGCAGAAAACAGTAACACTTGTTCAGAACGAAAGAAAGCACAGAGCCCCAGATTTTATGTTGTCCTGGAGAGCTTGCAGAGCACTGGGGAAAGGCAGGCAGAGAATTCCCTGCTAGCACCTTCTCTGTGCCTGTTCACATTTCTTCGCAGAATCGCTTTTGTGCAGAAAACAGTAACACTTGTTCAGAACGAAAGAAAGCACAGAGCCCCAGATTTTATGTTGTCCTGGAGAGCTTGCAGAGCACTGGGGAAAGGCAGGCAGAGAATTCCCTGCTAGCACCTTCTCTGTGCCTGGGAAGCAGAAGTGTTCACATTGCTTCGCAGAATAGCTTTTGTGCAGAAAACAGTAACACTTGTTCAGAACAAAAGAAAGCACAGAGCCCCAGATTTGCTGTTGTCCTGGAGAGCTTGCAGAGCACTGGGGAAAGGCAGGCAGAGAATTCCCTGCTAGCACCTTCTCTGTGCCTGGGAAACAGAAGTGTTCCCATTGCTTCGCAGAATCGCTTTTGTGCAGAAAACAGTAACACTTGTTCAGAACGAAAGAAAGCACAGAGCCCCAGATTTTATGTTGTCCTGGAGAGATTGCAGAGCACTGGGGAAAGGCAGGCAGAGAATTCCCTGCTAGCACCTTTTCTGTGCCTGTTCACATTGCTTCGCAGAATCGCTTTTGTGCAGAAAACAGTAACAGTTGTTCAGCACGAAAGAAAGCACAGAGCCCCAGATTTTATGTTGTCCTGGAGAGCTTGCAGAGCACTGGGGAAAAGCAGGCAGAGAATTCCCTGCTAGCACCTTCTCTGTGCCTGGGAAACAGAAGTGTTCCCATTGCTTCGCAGAATCGCTTTTGTGCAGAAAACAGTAACACTTGTTCAGAACGAAAGAAAGCACAGAGCCCCAGATTTTATGTTGTCCTGGAGAGCTTGAAGAGCACTGGGGAAAGGCAGGCAGAGAATTCCCTGCTAGCACCTTCTCTGTGCCTGGGAAGCAGAAGTGTTCACATTGCTTCGCAGAATAGCTTTTGTGCAGAAAACAGTAACACTTGTTCAGAACGAAAGAAAGCACAGAGCCCCAGATTTTATGTTGTCCTGGAGAGCTTGAAGAGCACTGGGGAAAAGCAGGCAGAGAATTCCCTGCTAGCACCTTCTCTGTGCCTGGGAAACAGAAGTGTTCCCATTGCTTCCCAGAATCGCTTTTGTGCAGAAAACAGTAACAGTTGTTCAGAACGAAGGAAAGCACAGAGCCCCAGATTTTATGTTGTCCTGGAGAGCTTGCAGAGCACTGGGGAAAGGCAGGCAGAGAATTCCCTGCTAGCACCTTCTCTGTGCCTGGGAAGCAGAAGTGTTCACATTGCTTCGCAGAATCGCTTTTGTGCAGAAAACAGTAACACTTGTTCAGAACGAAAGAAAGCACAGAGCCCCAGATTTTATGTTGTCCTGGAGAGCTTGCAGAGCACTGGGGAAAAGCAGGCAGAGAATTCCCTGCTAGCACCTTCTCTGTGCCTGGGAAGCAGAAGTCTTCACATTGCTTCGCAGAATCGCTTTTGTGCAGAAAACAGTAACATTGTTCAGAATGAAAGAAAGCACAGAGCCCCAGATTTTATGTTGTCCTGGAGAGCTTGCAGAGCACTGGGGAAAGGCAGGCAGAGAATTCCCTGCTAGCACCTTCTTTGTGCCTGTTCACATTGCTTCGCAGAATAGCTTTTGTGCAGAAAACAGTAACACTTGTTCAGAACAAAAGAAAGCACAGAGCCCCAGATTTGCTGTTGTCCTGGAGAGCTTGCAGAGCACTGGGGAAAGGCAGGCAGAGAATTCCCTGCTAGCACCTTCTCTGTGCCTGGGAAACAGAAGTGTTCCCATTGCTTCGCAGAATCGCTTTTGTGCAGAAAACAGTAACACTTGTTCAGAACGAAAGAAAGCACAGAGCCCCAGATTTTATGTTGTCCTGGAGAGATTGCAGAGCACTGGGGAAAGGCAGGCAGAGAATTCCCTGCTAGCACCTTTTCTGTGCCTGTTCACATTGCTTCGCAGAATCGCTTTTGTGCAGAAAACAGTAACAGTTGTTCAGCACGAAAGAAAGCACAGAGCCCCAGATTTTATGTTGTCCTGGAGAGCTTGCAGAGCACTGGGGAAAAGCAGGCAGAGAATTCCCTGCTAGCACCTTCTCTGTGCCTGGGAAACAGAAGTGTTCCCATTGCTTCGCAGAATCGCTTTTGTGCAGAAAACAGTAACACTTGTTCAGAACGAAAGAAAGCACAGAGCCCCAGATTTTATGTTGTCCTGGAGAGCTTGAAGAGCACTGGGGAAAGGCAGGCAGAGAATTCCCTGCTAGCACCTTCTCTGTGCCTGGGAAGCAGAAGTGTTCACATTGCTTCGCAGAATAGCTTTTGTGCAGAAAACAGTAACACTTGTTCAGAACGAAAGAAAGCACAGAGCCCCAGATTTTATGTTGTCCTGGAGAGCTTGAAGAGCACTGGGGAAAAGCAGGCAGAGAATTCCCTGCTAGCACCTTCTCTGTGCCTGGGAAACAGAAGTGTTCCCATTGCTTCCCAGAATCGCTTTTGTGCAGAAAACAGTAACAGTTGTTCAGAACGAAGGAAAGCACAGAGCCCCAGATTTTATGTTGTCCTGGAGAGCTTGCAGAGCACTGGGGAAAGGCAGGCAGAGAATTCCCTGCTAGCACCTTCTCTGTGCCTGGGAAGCAGAAGTGTTCACATTGCTTCGCAGAATCGCTTTTGTGCAGAAAACAGTAACACTTGTTCAGAACGAAAGAAAGCACAGAGCCCCAGATTTTATGTTGTCCTGGAGAGCTTGCAGAGCACTGGGGAAAAGCAGGCAGAGAATTCCCTGCTAGCACCTTCTCTGTGCCTGGGAAGCAGAAGTCTTCACATTGCTTCGCAGAATCGCTTTTGTGCAGAAAACAGTAACATTGTTCAGAATGAAAGAAAGCACAGAGCCCCAGATTTTATGTTGTCCTGGAGAGCTTGCAGAGCACTGGGGAAAGGCAGGCAGAGAATTCCCTGCTAGCACCTTCTTTGTGCCTGTTCACATTGCTTCGCAGAATCGCTTTTGTGCAGAAAACAGTAACACTTGTTCAGAACGAAAGAAAGCACAGAGCCCCAGATTTTATGTTGTCCTGGAGAGCTTGCAGAGCACTGGGGAAAAGCAGTCAGAGAATTCCCTGCTAGCACCTTCTCTGTGCCTGGGAAGCAGAAGTCTTCACATTGCTTCGCAGAATCGCTTTTGTGCAGAAAACAGTAACACTTGTTCAGAACGAAAGAAAGCACAGAGCCCCAGATTTTATGTTGTCCTGGAGAGCTTGCAGAGCACTGGGGAAAAGCAGGCAGAGAATTCCCTGCTAGCACCTTCTCTGTGCCTGGGAAACAGAAGTGTTCCCATTGCTTCGCAGAATCGCTTTTGTGCAGAAAACAGTAACACTTGTTCAGAACGAAAGAAAGCACAGAGCCCCAGATTTTATGTTGTCCTGGAGAGCTTGCAGAGCACTGGGGAAAAGCAGGCAGAGAATTCCCTGCTAGCACCTTCTCTGTGCCTGGGAAACAGAAGTGTTCCCATTGCTTCGCAGAATCGCTTTTGTGCAGAAAACAGTAACACTTGTTCAGAACGAAAGAAAGCACAGAGCCCCAGATTTTATGTTGTCCTGGAGAGCTTGCAGAGCACTGGGGAAAAGCAGGCAGAGAATTCCCTGCTAGCACCTTCTCTGTGCCTGGGAAGCAGAAGTGTTCACATTGCTTCGCAGAATCGCTTTTGTGCAGAAAACAATAACACTTGTTCAGAACGAAAGAAAGCACAGAGCCCCAGATTTTATGTTGTCCTGGAGAGCTTGCAGAGCACTGGGGAAAGGCAGGCAGAGGATTCCCTGCTAGCACCTTCTCTGTGCCTGGGAAGCAGAAGTGTTCACATTGCTTCGCAGAATCGCTTTTGTGCAGAAAACAGTAACACTTGTTCAGAACGAAAGAAAGCACAGAGCCCCAGATTTTATGTTGTCCTGGAGAGCTTGCAGAGCACTGGGGAAAAGCAGGCAGAGAATTCCCTGCTAGCACCTTCTCTGTGCCTGGGAAGCAGAAGTGTTCAAATTGCTTCGCAGAATCGCTTTTGTGCAGAAAACAGTAACACTTGTTCAGAACGAAAGAAAGCACAGAGCCCCAGATTTTATGTTGTCCTGGAGAGCTTGCAGAGCACTGGGGAAAGGCAGGCAGAGAATTCCCTGCTAGCACCTTCTCTGTGCCTGGGAAGCAGAAGTCTTCACATTGCTTCGCAGAATCGCTTTTGTGCAGAAAACAATAACACTTGTTCAGAACGAAAGAAAGCACAGAGCCCCAGATTTTATGTTGTCCTGGAGAGCTTGCAGAGCACTGGGGAAAAGCAGGCAGAGAATTCCCTGCTAGCACCTTCTCTGTGCCTGGGAAGCAGAAGTGTTCACATTGCTTCGCAGAATCGCTTTTGTGCAGAAAACAGTAACACTTGTTCAGAACGAAAGAAAGCACAGAGCCCCAGATTTTATGTTGTCCTGGAGAGCTTGCAGAGCACTGGGGAAAAGCAGGCAGAGAATTCCCTGCTAGCACCTTCTCTGTGCCTGGGAAGCAGAAGTGTTCACATTGCTTCGCAGAATCGCTTTTGTGCAGAAAACAGTAACACTTGTTCAGAACGAAAGAAAGCACAGAGCCCCAGATTTGCTGTTGTCCTGGAGAGCTTGCAGAGCAGTGGGGAAAGGCAGGCAGAGAATTCCCTGCTAGCACCTTCTTTGTGCCTGTTCACATTGCTTCGCAGAATCGCTTTTGTGCAGAAAACAGTAACACTTGTTCAGAACGAAAGAAAGCACAGAGCCCCAGATTTTATGTTGTCCTGGAGAGCTTGCAGAGCACTGGGGAAAAGCAGGCAGAGAATTCCCTGCTAGCACCTTCTCTGTGCCTGGGAAGCAGAAGTCTTCACATTGCTTCGCAGAATCGCTTTTGTGCAGAAAACAGTAACACTTGTTCAGAATGAAAGAAAGCACAGAGCCCCAGATTTTATGTTGTCCTGGAGAGCTTGCAGAGCACTGGGGAAAAGCAGGCAGAGAATTCCCTGCTAGCACCTTCTCTGTGCCTGGGAAACAGAAGTGTTCCCATTGCTTCGCAGAATCGCTTTTGTGCAGAAAACAGTAACACTTGTTCAGAACGAAAGAAAGCACAGAGCCCCAGATTTTATGTTGTCCTGGAGAGCTTGCAGAGCACTGGGGAAAGGCAGGCAGAGAATTCCCTGCTAGCACCTTCTCTGTGCCTGGGAAGCAGAAGTGTTCACATTGCTTCGCAGAATCGCTTTTGTGCAGAAAACAGTAACACTTGTTCAGAACGAAAGAAAGCACAGAGCCCCAGATTTTATGTTGTCCTGGAGAGCTTGCAGAGCACTGGGGAAAAGCAGGCAGAGAATTCCCTGCTACCACCTTCTCTGTGCCTGGGAAACAGAAGTGTTCACATTGCTTCGCAGAATCGCTTTTGTGCAGAAAACAGTAACACTTGTTCAGAACGAAGGAAAGCACAGAGCCCCAGATTTTATGTTGTCCTGGAGAGCTTGCAGAGCACTGGGGAAAGGCAGGCAGAGAATTCCCTGCTAGCACCTTCTCTGTGCCTGGGAAGCAGAAGTGTTCACATTGCTTCGCAGAATCGCTTTTGTGCAGAAAACAGTAACACTTGTTCAGAACGAAAGAAAGCACAGAGCCCCAGATTTTATGTTGTCCTGGAGAGCTTGCAGAGCACTGGGGAAAGGCAGGCAGAGAATTCCCTGCTAGCACCTTCTCTGTGCCTGGGAAGCAGAAGTGTTCACATTGCTTCGCAGAATCGCTTTTGTGCAGAAAACAGTAACACTTGTTCAGAACGAAAGAAAGCACAGAGCCCCAGATTTTATGTTGTCCTGGAGAGCTTGCAGAGCACTGGGGAAAAGCAGGCAGAGAATTCCCTGCTAGCACCTTCTCTGTGCCTGGGAAACAGAAGTGTTCACATTGCTTCGCAGAATCGCTTTTGTGCAGAAAACAGTAACACTTGTTCAGAACGAAAGAAAGCACAGAGCCCCAGATTTTATGTTGTCCTGGAGAGCTTGCAGAGCACTGGGGAAAAGCAGGCAGAGAATTCCCTGCTAGCACCTTCTCTGTGCCTGGGAAACAGAAGTGTTCACATTGCTTCGCAGAATCGCTTTTGTGCAGAAAACAGCAACAGTTGTTCAGAATGAAGGAAAGCACAGAGCCCCAGATTTTATGTTGTCCTGGAGAGCTTGCAGAGCACTGGGGAAAGGCAGGCAGAGAATTCCCTGCTAGCACCTTCTCTGTGCCTGGGAAGCAGAAGTGTTCACATTGCTTCGCAGAATCGCTTTTGTGCAGAAAACAGTAACACTTGTTCAGAACGAAAGAAAGCACAGAGCCCCAGATTTTATGTTGTCCTGGAGAGCTTGCAGAGCACTGGGGAAAAGCAGGCAGAGAATTCCCTGCTAGCACCTTCTCTGTGCCTGGGAAACAGAAGTGTTCACATTGCTTCGCAGAATCGCTTTTGTGCAGAAAACAGTAACACTTGTTCAGAACGAAGGAAAGCACAGAGCCCCAGATTTTATGTTGTCCTGGAGAGCTTGCAGAGCACTGGGGAAAGGCAGGCAGAGAATTCCCTGCTAGCACCTTCTCTGTGCCTGGGAAGCAGAAGTGTTCACATTGCTTCGCAGAATCGCTTTTGTGCAGAAAACAATAACACTTGTTCAGAACGAAAGAAAGCACAGAGCCCCAGATTTTATGTTGTCCTGGAGAGCTTGCAGAGCACTGGGGAAAGGCAGGCAGAGAATTCCCTGCTAGCACCTTCTCTGTGCCTGGGAAGCAGAAGTGTTCACATTGCTTCGCAGAATCGCTTTTGTGCAGAAAACAGTAACACTTGTTCAGAACGAAAGAAAGCACAGAGCCCCAGATTTTATGTTGTCCTGGAGAGCTTGCAGAGCACTGGGGAAAAGCAGGCAGAGAATTCCCTGCTAGCACCTTCTCTGTGCCTGGGAAACAGAAGTGTTCACATTGCTTCGCAGAATCGCTTTTGTGCAGAAAACAGTAACACTTGTTCAGAACGAAGGAAAGCACAGAGCCCCAGATTTTATGTTGTCCTGGAGAGCTTGCAGAGCACTGGGGAAAAGCAGGCAGAGAATTCCCTGCTACCACCTTCTCTGTGCCTGGGAAACAGAAGTGTTCACATTGCTTCGCAGAATCGCTTTTGTGCAGAAAACAGTAACAGTTGTTCAGAACGAAGGAAAGCACAGAGCCCCAGATTTTATGTTGTCCTGGAGAGCTTGCAGAGCACTGGGGAAAGGCAGGCAGAGAATTCCCTGCTAGCACCTTCTCTGTGCCTGGGAAGCAGAAGTGTTCACATTGCTTCGCAGAATCGCTTTTGTGCAGAAAACAATAACACTTGTTCAGAACGAAAGAAAGCACAGAGCCCCAGATTTTATGTTGTCCTGGAGAGCTTGCAGAGCACTGGGGAAAGGCAGGCAGAGAATTCCCTGCTAGCACCTTCTCTGTGCCTGGGAAGCAGAAGTGTTCACATTGCTTCGCAGAATCGCTTTTGTGCAGAAAACAGTAACACTTGTTCAGAACGAAAGAAAGCACAGAGCCCCAGATTTTATGTTGTCCTGGAGAGCTTGCAGAGCACTGGGGAAAAGCAGGCAGAGAATTCCCTGCTACCACCTTCTCTGTGCCTGGGAAACAGAAGTGTTCACATTGCTTCGCAGAATCGCTTTTGTGCAGAAAACAGTAACACTTGTTCAGAACGAAGGAAAGCACAGAGCCCCAGATTTTATGTTGTCCTGGAGAGCTTGCAGAGCACTGGGGAAAGGCAGGCAGAGAATTCCCTGCTAGCACCTTCTCTGTGCCTGGGAAGCAGAAGTGTTCACATTGCTTCGCAGAATCGCTTTTGTGCAGAAAACAATAACACTTGTTCAGAACGAAAGAAAGCACAGAGCCCCAGATTTTATGTTGTCCTGGAGAGCTTGCAGAGCACTGGGGAAAAGCAGGCAGAGAATTCCCTGCTAGCACCTTCTCTGTGCCTGGGAAGCAGAAGTGTTCACATTGCTTCGCAGAATCGCTTTTGTGCAGAAAACAGTAACACTTGTTCAGAATGAAAGAAAGCACAGAGCCCCAGATTTTATGTTGTCCTGGAGAGCTTGCAGAGCACTGGGGAAAAGCAGGCAGAGAATTCCCTGCTAGCACCTTCTCTGTGCCTGGGAAACAGAAGTGTTCCCATTGCTTCGCAGAATCGCTTTTGTGCAGAAAACAGTAACACTTGTTCAGAACGAAAGAAAGCACAGAGCCCCAGATTTTATGTTGTCCTGGAGAGCTTGCAGAGCACTGGGGAAAGGCAGGCAGAGAATTCCCTGCTAGCACCTTCTCTGTGCCTGGGAAGCAGAAGTGTTCACATTGCTTCGCAGAATCGCTTTTGTGCAGAAAACAGTAACAGTTGTTCAGAACGAAGGAAAGCACAGAGCCCCAGATTTTATGTTGTCCTGGAGAGCTTGCAGAGCACTGGGGAAAGGCAGGCAGAGAATTCCCTGCTAGCACCTTCTCTGTGCCTGGGAAGCAGAAGTGTTCACATTGCTTCGCAGAATCGCTTTTGTGCAGAAAACAGTAACACTTGTTCAGAACGAAAGAAAGCACAGAGCCCCAGATTTTATGTTGTCCTGGAGAGCTTGCAGAGCACTGGGGAAAAGCAGGCAGAGAATTCCCTGCTAGCACCTTCTCTGTGCCTGGGAAGCAGAAGTCTTCACATTGCTTCGCAGAATCGCTTTTGTGCAGAAAACAGTAACACTTGTTCAGAATGAAAGAAAGCACAGAGCCCCAGATTTTATGTTGTCCTGGAGAGCTTGCAGAGCACTGGGGAAAAGCAGGCAGAGAATTCCCTGCTAGCACCTTCTCTGTGCCTGGGAAGCAGAGGTGTTCACATTGCTTCGCAGAATCGCTTTTGTGCAGAAAACAGTAACACTTGTTCAGAACGAAAGAAAGCACAGAGCCCCAGATTTTATGTTGTCCTGGAGAGCTTGCAGAGCACTGGGGAAAAGCAGGCAGAGAATTCCCTGCTACCACCTTCTCTGTGCCTGGGAAACAGAAGTGTTCACATTGCTTCGCAGAATCGCTTTTGTGCAGAAAACAGTAACACTTGTTCAGAACGAAGGAAAGCACAGAGCCCCAGATTTTATGTTGTCCTGGAGAGCTTGCAGAGCACTGGGGAAAGGCAGGCAGAGAATTCCCTGCTAGCACCTTCTCTGTGCCTGGGAAGCAGAAGTGTTCACATTGCTTCGCAGAATCGCTTTTGTGCAGAAAACAATAACACTTGTTCAGAACGAAAGAAAGCACAGAGCCCCAGATTTTATGTTGTCCTGGAGAGCTTGCAGAGCACTGGGGAAAAGCAGGCAGAGAATTCCCTGCTAGCACCTTCTCTGTGCCTGGGAAGCAGAAGTGTTCAAATTGCTTCGCAGAATCGCTTTTGTGCAGAAAACAGTAACACTTGTTCAGAACGAAGGAAAGCACAGAGCCCCAGATTTTATGTTGTCCTGGAGAGCTTGCAGAGCACTGGGGAAAAGCAGGCAGAGAATTCCCTGCTAGCACCTTCTCTGTGCCTGGGAAGCAGAAGTGTTCACATTGCTTCGCAGAATCGCTTTTGTGCAGAAAACAGTAACACTTGTTCAGCACGAAAGAAAGCACAGAGCCCCAGATTTTATGTTGTCCTGGAGAGCTTGCAGAGCACTGGGGAAAAGCAGGCAGAGAATTCCCTGCTAGCACCTTCTCTGTGCCTGGGAAGCAGAAGTGTTCACATTGCTTCGCAGAATCGCTTTTGTGCAGAAAACAGTAACACTTGTTCAGAACGAAAGAAAGCACAGAGCCCCAGATTTGCTGTTGTCCTGGAGAGCTTGCAGAGCAGTGGGGAAAGGCAGGCAGAGAATTCCCTGCTAGCACCTTCTCTGTGCCTCTTCACATTGCTTCGCAGAATCGCTTTTGTGCAGAAAACAGTAACACTTGTTCAGCACGAAAGAAAGCACAGAGCCCCAGATTTTATGTTGTCCTGGAGAGCTTGCAGAGCACTGGGGAAAAGCAGTCAGAGAATTCCCTGCTAGCACCTTCTCTGTGCCTGGGAAGCAGAAGTGTTCACATTGCTTCGCAGAATCGCTTTTGTGCAGAAAACAGTAACACTTGTTCAGAATGAAAGAAAGCACAGAGCCCCAGATTTTATGTTGTCCTGGAGAGCTTGCAGAGCACTGGGGAAAAGCAGGCAGAGAATTCCCTGCTAGCACCTTCTCTGTGCCTGGGAAACAGAAGTGTTCCCATTGCTTCGCAGAATCGCTTTTGTGCAGAAAACAGTAACACTTGTTCAGAACGAAAGAAAGCACAGAGCCCCAGATTTTATGTTGTCCTGGAGAGCTTGCAGAGCACTGGGGAAAGGCAGGCAGAGAATTCCCTGCTAGCACCTTCTCTGTGCCTGGGAAGCAGAAGTGTTCACATTGCTTCGCAGAATCGCTTTTGTGCAGAAAACAGTAACACTTGTTCAGAACGAAAGAAAGCACAGAGCCCCAGATTTTACGTTGTCCTGGAGAGCTTGCAGAGCACTGGGGAAAAGCAGTCAGAGAATTCCCTGCTAGCACCTTCTCTGTGCCTGGGAAGCAGAAGTGTTCACATTGCTTCGCAGAATCGCTTTTGTGCAGAAAACAGTAACACTTGTTCAGAATGAAAGAAAGCACAGAGCCCCAGATTTTATGTTGTCCTGGAGAGCTTGCAGAGCACTGGGGAAAAGCAGGCAGAGAATTCCCTGCTAGCACCTTCTCTGTGCCTGGGAAACAGAAGTGTTCCCATTGCTTCGCAGAATCGCTTTTGTGCAGAAAA
Source organism: Strix uralensis (assembly GCF_047716275.1). Lineage (NCBI taxonomy): Eukaryota > Metazoa > Chordata > Aves > Strigiformes > Strigidae > Strix > Strix uralensis. The sequence continues at coordinate 71,097 of NW_027436784.1, read as the reverse complement.
CAGTAACACTTGTTCAGAACGAAAGAAAGCACAGAGCCCCAGATTTTATGTTGTCCTGGAGAGCTTGCAGAGCACTGGGGAAAGGCAGGCAGAGAATTCCCTGCTAGCACCTTCTCTGTGCCTGGGAAGCAGAAGTGTTCACATTGCTTCGCAGAATCGCTTTTGTGCAGAAAACAGTAACACTTGTTCAGAACGAAAGAAAGCACAGAGCCCCAGATTTTATGTTGTCCTGGAGAGCTTGCAGAGCACTGGGGAAAAACAGGCAGAGAATTCCCTGCTAGCACCTTCTCTGTGCCTGGGAAGCAGAAGTGTTCACATTGCTTCGCAGAATCGCTTTTGTGCAGAAAACAGTAACACTTGTTCAGAACGAAAGAAAGCACAGAGCCGCAGATTTTATGTTGTCCTGGAGAGCTTGCAGAGCACTGGGGAAAAGCAGGCAGAGAATTCCCTGCTACCACCTTCTCTGTGCCTGGGAAACAGAAGTGTTCACATTGCTTCGCAGAATCGCTTTTGTGCAGAAAACAGTAACACTTGTTCAGAACGAAGGAAAGCACAGAGCCCCAGATTTTATGTTGTCCTGGAGAGCTTGCAGAGCACTGGGGAAAGGCAGGCAGAGAATTCCCTGCTAGCACCTTCTCTGTGCCTGGGAAGCAGAAGTGTTCACATTGCTTCGCAGAATCGCTTTTGTGCAGAAAACAATAACACTTGTTCAGAACGAAAGAAAGCACAGAGCCCCAGATTTTATGTTGTCCTGGAGAGCTTGCAGAGCACTGGGGAAAAGCAGGCAGAGAATTCCCTGCTAGCACCTTCTCTGTGCCTGGGAAGCAGAAGTGTTCAAATTGCTTCGCAGAATCGCTTTTGTGCAGAAAACAGTAACACTTGTTCAGAACGAAGGAAAGCACAGAGCCCCAGATTTTATGTTGTCCTGGAGAGCTTGCAGAGCACTGGGGAAAGGCAGGCAGAGAATTCCCTGCTAGCACCTTCTCTGTGCCTGGGAAGCAGAAGTCTTCACATTGCTTCGCAGAATCGCTTTTGTGCAGAAAACAATAACACTTGTTCAGAACGAAAGAAAGCACAGAGCCCCAGATTTGCTGTTGTCCTGGAGAGCTTGCAGAGCACTGGGGAAAAGCAGGCAGAGAATTCCCTGCTAGCACCTTCTCTGTGCCTGGGAAGCAGAAGTGTTCACATTGCTTCGCAGAATCGCTTTTGTGCAGAAAACAGTAACACTTGTTCAGAACGAAAGAAAGCACAGAGCCCCAGATTTTATGTTGTCCTGGAGAGCTTGCAGAGCACTGGGGAAAAGCAGGCAGAGAATTCCCTGCTAGCACCTTCTCTGTGCCTGGGAAGCAGAAGTCTTCACATTGCTTCGCAGAATCGCTTTTGTGCAGAAAACAGTAACACTTGTTCAGAATGAAAGAAAGCACAGAGCCCCAGATTTTATGTTGTCCTGGAGAGCTTGCAGAGCACTGGGGAAAAGCAGGCAGAGAATTCCCTGCTAGCACCTTCTCTGTGCCTGGGAAACAGAAGTGTTCCCATTGCTTCGCAGAATCGCTTTTGTGCAGAAAACAGTAACACTTGTTCAGAACGAAAGAAAGCACAGAGCCCCAGATTTTATGTTGTCCTGGAGAGCTTGCAGAGCACTGGGGAAAAGCAGGCAGAGAATTCCCTGCTAGCACCTTCTCTGTGCCTGGGAAGCAGAAGTGTTCACATTGCTTCGCAGAATCGCTTTTGTGCAGAAAACAGTAACACTTGTTCAGAACGAAAGAAAGCACAGAGCCCCAGATTTGCTGTTGTCCTGGAGAGCTTGCAGAGCAGTGGGGAAAGGCAGGCAGAGAATTCCCTGCTAGCACCTTCTTTGTGCCTGTTCACATTGCTTCGCAGAATCGCTTTTGTGCAGAAAACAGTAACACTTGTTCAGAATGAAAGAAAGCACAGAGCCCCAGATTTTATGTTGTCCTGGAGAGCTTGCAGAGCACTGGGGAAAAGCAGGCAGAGAATTCCCTGCTAGCACCTTCTCTGTGCCTGGGAAACAGAAGTGTTCCCATTGCTTCGCAGAATCGCTTTTGTGCAGAAAACAGTAACACTTGTTCAGAACGAAAGAAAGCACAGAGCCCCAGATTTTATGTTGTCCTGGAGAGCTTGCAGAGCACTGGGGAAAGGCAGGCAGAGAATTCCCTGCTAGCACCTTCTCTGTGCCTGGGAAGCAGAAGTGTTCACATTGCTTCGCAGAATCGCTTTTGTGCAGAAAACAGTAACACTTGTTCAGAACGAAAGAAAGCACAGAGCCCCAGATTTTATGTTGTCCTGGAGAGCTTGCAGAGCACTGGGGAAAAACAGGCAGAGAATTCCCTGCTAGCACCTTCTCTGTGCCTGGGAAACAGAAGTGTTCAAATTGCTTCGCAGAATCGCTTTTGTGCAGAAAACAGTAACACTTGTTCAGAACGAAAGAAAGCACAGAGCCCCAGATTTTATGTTGTCCTGGAGAGCTTGCAGAGCACTGGGGAAAAGCAGGCAGAGAATTCCCTGCTAGCACCTTCTCTGTGCCTGGGAAGCAGAAGTCTTCACATTGCTTCGCAGAATCGCTTTTGTGCAGAAAACAGTAACACTTGTTCAGAACGAAGGAAAGCACAGAGCCCCAGATTTTATGTTGTCCTGGAGAGCTTGCAGAGCACTGGGGAAAGGCAGGCAGAGAATTCCCTGCTAGCACCTTCTCTGTGCCTGGGAAGCAGAAGTGTTCACATTGCTTCGCAGAATCGCTTTTGTGCAGAAAACAATAACACTTGTTCAGAACGAAAGAAAGCACAGAGCCCCAGATTTTATGTTGTCCTGGAGAGCTTGCAGAGCACTGGGGAAAAGCAGGCAGAGAATTCCCTGCTAGCACCTTCTCTGTGCCTAGGAAGCAGAAGTGTTCACATTGCTTCGCAGAATCGCTTTTGTGCAGAAAACAGTAACACTTGTTCAGAACGAAAGAAAGCACAGAGCCCCAGATTTTATGTTGTCCTGGAGAGCTTGCAGAGCACTGGGGAAAAGCAGGCAGAGAATTCCCTGCTAGCACCTTCTCTGTGCCTGGGAAGCAGAAGTCTTCACATTGCTTCGCAGAATCGCTTTTGTGCAGAAAACAGTAACACTTGTTCAGAATGAAAGAAAGCACAGAGCCCCAGATTTTATGTTGTCCTGGAGAGCTTGCAGAGCACTGGGGAAAAGCAGGCAGAGAATTCCCTGCTAGCACCTTCTCTGTGCCTGGGAAACAGAAGTGTTCCCATTGCTTCGCAGAATCGCTTTTGTGCAGAAAACAGTAACACTTGTTCAGAACGAAAGAAAGCACAGAGCCCCAGATTTTATGTTGTCCTGGAGAGCTTGCAGAGCACTGGGGAAAAGCAGGCAGAGAATTCCCTGCTAGCACCTTCTCTGTGCCTGGGAAACAGAAGTGTTCCCATTGCTTCGCAGAATCGCTTTTGTGCAGAAAACAGTAACACTTGTTCAGAACGAAGGAAAGCACAGAGCCCCAGATTTTATGTTGTCCTGGAGAGCTTGCAGAGCACTGGGGAAAGGCAGGCAGAGAATTCCCTGCTAGCACCTTCTCTGTGCCTGGGAAGCAGAAGTCTTCACATTGCTTCGCAGAATCGCTTTTGTGCAGAAAACAGTAACACTTGTTCAGAATGAAAGAAAGCACAGAGCCCCAGATTTTATGTTGTCCTGGAGAGCTTGCAGAGCACTGGGGAAAGGCAGGCAGAGAATTCCCTGCTAGCACCTTCTCTGTGCCTGGGAAGCAGAAGTGTTCACATTGCTTCGCAGAATCGCTTTTGTGCAGAAAACAATAACACTTGTTCAGAACGAAAGAAAGCACAGAGCCCCAGATTTTATGTTGTCCTGGAGAGCTTGCAGAGCACTGGGGAAAAGCAGGCAGAGAATTCCCTGCTAGCACCTTCTCTGTGCCTGGGAAGCAGAAGTGTTCAAATTGCTTCGCAGAATCGCTTTTGTGCAGAAAACAGTAACACTTGTTCAGAACGAAGGAAAGCACAGAGCCCCAGATTTTATGTTGTCCTGGAGAGCTTGCAGAGCACTGGGGAAAGGCAGGCAGAGAATTCCCTGCTAGCACCTTCTCTGTGCCTGGGAAGCAGAAGTCTTCACATTGCTTCGCAGAATCGCTTTTGTGCAGAAAACAATAACACTTGTTCAGAACGAAAGAAAGCACAGAGCCCCAGATTTGCTGTTGTCCTGGAGAGCTTGCAGAGCACTGGGGAAAAGCAGGCAGAGAATTCCCTGCTAGCACCTTCTCTGTGCCTGGGAAGCAGAAGTGTTCACATTGCTTCGCAGAATCGCTTTTGTGCAGAAAACAGTAACACTTGTTCAGAACGAAAGAAAGCACAGAGCCCCAGATTTTATGTTGTCCTGGAGAGCTTGCAGAGCACTGGGGAAAAGCAGGCAGAGAATCTTCTCTGTGCCTGGGGAAGCAGAAGTCTTCACATTGCTTCGCAGAATCGTTTTTGTGCAGAAAACAGTAACACTTGTTCAGAATGAAAGAAAGCACAGAGCCCAGAATTTTATGTTGTCCTGGAGAGCTTGCAGAGCAACTGGAAAAGCAGGCAGAGAATTCCCTGCTAGCACCTTCTTCTCTGTGCCTGGGAAACAGAAGTGTTCCATTGCTTCGCAGAATCGCTTTGTGGGCAGAAAACAGTAACACTTGTTCAGAACGAAGAAAGCACAGAGCCCCCAGATTTTATGTTGTCCTGGAGAGCTTGCAGAGCACTGGGGAAAAGCATGGCAGAGAATTCCCTGCTAGCACCTTCTCTGTGCCTGGGAAGCAGAAGTGTTCACATTGCTTCGCAGAATCGCTTTTGTGCAGAAAACAGTAACACTTGTTCAGAACGAAAGAAAGCACAGAGCCCAGATTTGCTGTTGTCCTGGAGAGCTTGCAGAGCATTGGGGAAAGCAGGCAGAGAATTTCCCTGCTAGCACCTTCTTTGTGCCTGGTTCACATTGCTTCGCAGAATCGCTTTTGTGCAGAAAACAGTAACACTTGTTCAGAATGAAAGAAAGCACAGAGCCCCAGATTTTATGTTGTCCCTGGAGAGGCTTGCAGAGCACTGGGGAAAAGCAGGCAGAGAATTCCCTGCTAGGCACCTTCTCTGTGCCTGGGAAACAGAAGTGTTCCCATTGCTTCGCAGAATCGCTTTTGTGCAGAAAACAGTAACACTTGTTCAGAACGAAAGAAAGCACAGAGCCCCAGATTTTATTGTTGTCCTGGAGAGCTTGCAGAGCACTGGGAAAGGCAGGCAGAGAATTCCCTGCTAGCACCTTCTCTGTGCCTGGGAAGCAGAAGTGTTCACATTTGCTTCGCAGAATCGCTTTTGTGCAGAAAACAGTAACACTTGTTCAGAACGAAAGAAAGCACAGAGCCCAGATTTTATGTTGTCCTGGAGAGCTTGCAGAGCACTGGGGAAAGACAGGCAGAGAATTCCCTGCTAGCACCTTCTCTGTGCCTGGGAAACAGAAGTGTTCAAATTGCTTCGCAGAATCGCTTTTGTGCAGAAAACAGTAACACTTGTTCAGAACGAAAGAAAGCACAGAGCCCCAGATTTTATGTTGTCCTGGAGAGCTTGCAGAGCACTGGGGAAAAGCAGGCAGAGAATTCCCTGCTAGCACCTTCTCTTGTGCCTGGGAAGCAGAAGTCTTCACATTGCTTCGCAGAATCGCTTTGTGCAGAAAACAGTAACACTTGTTCAGAACGAAAGGAAAGCACAGAGCCCCAGATTTTATGTTGTCCTGGAGAGCTTGCAGAGCACTGGGGAAAGGCAGGCAGAGAATTCCCTGCTAGCACCTTCTCTGTGCCTGGGAAGCAGAAGTGTTCACATTGCTTCGCAGAATCGCTTTTGTGCAGAAAACAATAACACTTGTTCAGAACGAAGAAAGCACAGAGCCCCAGATTTTATGTTGTCCTGGAGAGCTTGCAGAGCACTGGGAAAAGCAGGCAGAGAATTCCCTGCTAGCACCTTCTCTGTGCCTAGAAGCAGAAGTGTTCACATTGCTTCTGCAGAATCGCTTTTGTGCAGAAAACAGTAACACTTGTTCAGAACGAAAGAAAGCACAGAGCCCCAGATTTTATGTTGTCCTGGAGAGCTTGCAGAGCACTGGGGAAAAGCAGGCAGAGAATTCCCTGCTAGCACCTTCTCTGTGCCTGGGAAGCAGAAGTCTTCACATTGCTTCGCAGAATCGCTTTTGTGCAGAAAACAGTAACACTTGTTCAGAATGAAAGAAAGCACAGAGCCCCAGATTTTATGTTGTCCTGGAGAGCTTGCAAGGCACTGGGGAAAAGCAGGCAGAGAATTCCCTGCTAGCACCTTCTCTGTGCCTGGAAACAGAAGTCGTTCCCATTGCTTCGCAGAATCGCTTTTGTGCAGAAAACAGTAACAACTTGTTCAGAAACGAAAGAAAGCACAGAGCCCCAGATTTTATGTTGTCCTGGAGAGCTTGCAGAGCACTGGAGGAAAAGCAGCAGAGAATTCCCTGCTAGCACCTTCTCTGTGCCTGGGAAACAGAAGTGTTCCATTGCTTCGCAGAATCGCTTTTGTGCAGAAAACAGTAACACTTGTTCAGAACGAAGGAAAGCACAGAGCCCCAGATTTTATGTTGTCCTGGAGAGCTTGCAGAGCACTGGGGAAAGGCAGGCAGAGAATTCCCTGCTAGCACCTTCTCTGTGCCTGGGAAGCAGAAGTCTTCACATTGCTTCGCAGAATCGCTTTTGTGCAGAAAACAGTAACACTTGTTCAGAACTGAAAGGAAAGCACAGAGCCCCAGATTTTATGTTGTCCTGGAGAGCTTGCAGAGCACTGGGGAAAAGGCAGGCAGAGAATTCCCTGCTAGCAACCTTCTCTGTGCCTGGGAAACAGAAGTGTTCCCATTGCTTCGCAGAATCGCTTTTGTGCAGAAAACTGTAACACTTGTTCACGAACGAAAGAAAGCACAGAGCCCCAGATTTTATGTTGTCCTGGAGAGCTTGCAGAGCACTGGGGAAAAGCAGGCAGAGAATTCCCTGCTAGCACCTTCTCTGTGCCTGGGAAGCAGAAGTGTTCACATTGCTTCGCAGAATCGCTTTTGTGCAGAAAACAGTAACACTTGTTCAGAACGAAAGAAAGCACAGAGCCCAGATTTGCTGTTGTCCTGGAGAGCTTGCAGAGCAGTGGGGAAAGGCAGGCAGAGAATTCCCTGCTAGCACCTTCTTGTGCCTGGTTCACATTGCTTCGCAGAATCGCTTTTGTGCAGAAAACAGTAACACTTGTTCAGAAATGAAAGAAAGCACAGAGCCCCAGATTTTATGTTGTCCTGGAGAGCTTGCAGAGCACTGGGGAAAAGGCAGGCAGAGAATTCCCTGCTAGCACCTTCTCTGTGCCTGGGAAACAGAAGTGTTCCCATTGCTTCGCAGAATCGCTTTTGTGCAGAAAACAGTAACACTTGTTCAGAACGAAAGAAAGCACAGAGCCCCAGATTTTATGTTGTCCTGGAGAGCTTGCAGAGCACTGGGGAAAGGCAGGCAGAGAATTCCCTGCTAGCACCTTCTCTGTGCCTGGGAAGCAGAAGTGTTCACATTGCTTCGCAGAATCGCTTTTGTGCAGAAAACAGTAACACTTGTTCAGAACGAAAGAAAGCACAGAGCCCCAGATTTTATGTTGTCCTGGAGAGCTTGCAGAGCATTGGGGAAAAGCAGGCAGAGAATTCCCTGCTAGCACCTTCTCTGTGCCTGGGAAGCAGAAGTGTTCACATTGCTTCGCAGAATCGCTTTTGTGCAGAAAACAGTAACACTTGTTCAGAACGAAGAAAGCACAGAGCCCCAGATTTTATGTTGTCCTGGAGAGCTTGCAGAGCACTGGGGAAAGCAGGCAGAGAATTCCCTGCTAGCACCTTCTCTGTGCCTGGGAAGCAGAAGTGTTCACATTGCTTCGCAGAATCGCTTTTGTGCAGAAAACAATAACACTTGTTCAGAACGAAAGAAAGCACAGAGCCCCAGATTTTATGTTGTCCTGGAGAGCTTGCAGAGCACTGGGGAAAAGCAGGCAGAGAATTCCCTGCTAGCACCTTCTCTGTGCCTAGGAAGCAGAAGTGTTCACATTGCTTCGCAGAATCGCTTTTGTGCAGAAAACAGTAACACTTGTTCAGAACGAAAGAAAGCACAGAGCCCCAGATTTTATGTTGTCCTGGAGAGCTTGCAGAGCACTGGGGAAAAGCAGGCAGAGAATTCCCTGCTAGCACCTTCTCTGTGCCTGGGAAGCAGAAGGTCTTCACATTGCTTCGCAGAATCGCTTTGTGCAGAAAACAGTAACACTTGTTCAGAATGAAAGAAAGCACAGAGCCCCAGATTTTATGTTGTCCTGGAGAGCTTGCAGAGCACTGGGGAAAAGCAGGCAGAGAATTCCCTGCTAGCACCTTCTCTGTGCCTGGGAAACAGAAGTGTTCCCATTGCTTCGCAGAATCGCTTTTGTGCAGAAAACAGTAACACTTGTTCAGAACGAAAGAAAGCACAGAGCCCCAGATTTTATGTTGTCCTGGAGAGCTTGCAGAGCACTGGGGAAAAGCAGGCAGAGAATTCCCTGCTAGCACCTTCTCTGTGCCTGGGAAACAGAAGTGTTCCCATTGCTTCGCAGAATCGCTTTTGTGCAGAAAACAGTAACACTTGTTCAGAACGAAGGAAAGCACAGAGCCCCAGATTTTATGTTGTCCTGGAGAGCTTGCAGAGCACTGGGGAAAGGCAGGCAGAGAATTCCCTGCTAGCACCTTCTCTGTGCCTGGGAAGCAGAAGTGTTCACATTGCTTCGCAGAATCGCTTTTGTGCAGAAAACAATAACACTTGTTCAGAACGAAAGGAAAGCACAGAGCCCCAGATTTTATGTTGTCCTGGAGAGCTTGCAGAGCACTGGGGAAAAGCAGGCAGAGAATTCCCTGCTAGCACCTTCCTCTGTGCCTGGGAAACAGAAGTGTTCCCATTGCTTCGCAGAATCGCTTTTGTGCAGAAAACAGTAACACTTGTTCAGAACGAAAGAAAGCACAGAGCCCCAGATTTTATGTTGTCCTGGAGAGCTTGCAGAGCACTGGGAAAAGCAGGCAGAGAATTCCCTGCTAGCACCTTCTCTGTGCCTGGGAAGCAGAAGTGTTCACATTGCTTCGCAGAATCGCTTTTGTGCAGAAAACAGTAACACTTGTTCAGAATGAAAGAAAGCACAGAGCCCCAGATTTTATGTTGTCCTGGAGAGCTTGCAGAGCACTGGGGAAAAGCAGGCAGAGAATTCCCTGCTAGCACCTTCTCTGTGCCTGGGAAACAGAAGTGTTCCCATTGCTTCGCAGAATCGCTTTTGTGCAGAAAACAGTAACACTTGTTCAGAACGAAAGAAAGCACAGAGCCCCAGATTTTATGTTGTCCTGGAGAGCTTGCAGAGCACTGGGGAAAGGCAGGCAGAGAATTCCCTGCTAGCACCTTCCTCTGTGCCTGGGAAGCAGAAGTGTTCACATTGCTTCGCAGAATCGCTTTTGTGCAGAAAACATTAACAGTTGTTCAGAACGAAGGAAAGCACAGAGCCCCAGATTTTATGTTGTCCTGGAGAGCTTGCAGAGCACTGGGGAAAGGCAGGCAGAGAATTCCCTGCTAGCACCTTCTCTGTGCCTGGGAAGCACAAGTGTTCACATTGCTTCGCAGAATCGCTTTTGTGCAGAAAACAGTAACACTTGTTCAGAACGAAAGAAAGCACAGAGCCCCAGATTTTATGTTGTCCTGGAGAGCTTGCAGAGCACTGGGGAAAAACAGGCAGAGAATTCCCTGCTAGCACCTTCTCTGTGCCTGGGAAGCAGAAGTGTTCAAATTGCTTCGCAGAATCGCTTTTGTGCAGAAAACAGTAACACTTGTTCAGAACGAAAGAAAGCACAGAGCCCCAGATTTTATGTTGTCCTGGAGAGCTTGCAGAGCACTGGGGAAAAGCAGGCAGAGAATTCCCTGCTAGCACCTTCTCTGTGCCTGGGAAGCAGAAGTGTTCACATTGCTTCGCAGAATCGCTTTTGTGCAGAAAACAGTAACACTTGTTCAGAACGAAAGAAAGCACAGAGCCCCAGATTTTATGTTGTCCTGGAGAGCTTGCAGAGCACTGGGAAAAGCAGGCAGAGAATTCCCTGCTACCACCTTCTCTGTGCCTGGGAAACAGAAGTGTTCACATTGCTTCGCAGAATCGCTTTTGTGCAGAAAACAGTAACACTTGTTCAGAACGAAGGAAAGCACAGAGCCCCAGATTTTATGTTGTCCTGGAGAGCTTGCAGAGCACTGGGGAAAGGCAGGCAGAGAATTCCCTGCTAGCACCTTCTCTGTGCCTGGGAAGCAGAAGTGTTCACATTGCTTCGCAGAATCGCTTTTGTGCAGAAAACAATAACACTTGTTCAGAACGAAAGAAAGCACAGAGCCCCAGATTTTATGTTGTCCTGGAGAGCTTGCAGAGCACTGGGGAAAAGCAGGCAGAGAATTCCCTGCTAGCACCTTCTCTGTGCCTGGGAAGCAGAAGTGTTCAAATTGCTTCGCAGAATCGCTTTTGTGCAGAAACAGTAACACTTGTTCAGAACGAAAGAAAGCACAGAGCCCCAGATTTTATGTTGTCCTGGAGAGCTTGCAGAGCACTGGGGAAAAGCAGGCAGAGAATTCCCTGCTAGCACCTTCTCTGTGCCTGGGAAGCAGAAGTGTTCACATTGCTTCGCAGAATCGCTTTTGTGCAGAAAACAGTAACACTTGTTCAGAACGAAAGAAAGCACAGAGCCCCAGATTTTATGTTGTCCTGGAGAGCTTGCAGAGCACTGGGGAAAGGCAGGCAGAGAATTCCCTTCTAGCACCTTCTCTGTGCCTGGGAAGCAGAAGTGTTCACATTGCTTCGCAGAATCGCTTTTGTGCAGAAAACAGTAACACTTGTTCAGAACGAAAGAAAGCACAGAGCCCCAGATTTTATGTTGTCCTGGAGAGCTTGCAGAGCACTGGGGAAAGGCAGGCAGAGAATTCCCTGCTAGCACCTTCTCTGTGCCTGTTCACATTGCTTCGCAGAATCGCTTTTGTGCAGAAAACAGTAACACTTGTTCAGAACGAAGAAAGCACAGAGCCCCAGATTTTATGTTGTCCTGGAGAGCTTGCAGAGCACTGGGGAAAAGCAGTCAGAGAATTCCCTGCTAGCACCTTCTCTGTGCCTGGGAAGCAGAAGTGTTCACATTGCTTCGCAGAATCGCTTTTGTGCAGAAAACAATAACACTTGTTCAGAACGAAAGAAAGCACAGAGCCCCAGATTTTATGTTGTCCTGGAGAGCTTGCAGAGCACTGGGGAAAAGCAGGCAGAGAATTCCCTGCTAGCACCTTCTCTGTGCCTGGGAAACAGAAGTGTTCCCATTGCTTCGCAGAATCGCTTTTGTGCAGAAAACAGTAACACTTGTTCAGAACGAAAGAAAGCACAGAGCCCCAGATTTTATGTTGTCCTGGAGAGCTTGCAGAGCACTGGGGAAAAACAGGCAGAGAATTCCCTGCTAGCACCTTCTCTGTGCCTGGGAAACAGAAGTGTTCCCATTGCTTCGCAGAATCGCTTTTGTGCAGAAAACAGTAACACTTGTTCAGAACGAAAGAAAGCACAGAGCCCCAGATTTTATGTTGTCCTGGAGAGCTTGCAGAGCACTGGGGAAAAGCAGGCAGAGAATTCCCTGCTACCACCTTCTCTGTGCCTGGGAAACAGAAGTGTTCACATTGCTTCGCAGAATCGCTTTTGTGCAGAAAACAGTAACACTTGTTCAGAACGAAGGAAAGCACAGAGCCCCAGATTTTATGTTGTCCTGGAGAGCTTGCAGAGCACTGGGGAAAGGCAGGCAGAGAATTCCCTGCTAGCACCTTCTCTGTGCCTGGGAAGCAGAAGTGTTCAAATTGCTTCGCAGAATCGCTTTTGTGCAGAAAACAATAACACTTGTTCAGAACGAAGGAAAGCACAGAGCCCCAGATTTTATGTTGTCCTGGAGAGCTTGCAGAGCACTGGGGAAAGGCAGGCAGAGAATTCCCTGCTAGCACCTTCTCTGTGCCTGGGAAACAGAAGTGTTCACATTGCTTCGCAGAATCGCTTTTGTGCAGAAAACAGTAACACTTGTTCAGAACGGAGGAAAGCACAGAGCCCCAGATTTTATGTTGTCCTGGAGAGCTTGCAGAGCACTGGGGAAAGGCAGGCAGAGAATTCCCTGCTAGCACCTTCTCTGTGCCTGGGAAGCAGAAGTGTTCACATTGCTTCGCAGAATCGCTTTTGTGCAGAAAACAATAACACTTGTTCAGAACGAAAGAAAGCACAGAGCCCCAGATTTTATGTTGTCCTGGAGAGCTTGCAGAGCACTGGGGAAAAGCAGGCAGAGAATTCCCTGCTAGCACCTTCTCTGTGCCTGGGAAGCAGAAGTGTTCACATTGCTTCGCAGAATCGCTTTTGTGCAGAAAACAGTAACACTTGTTCAGAACGAAGGAAAGCACAGAGCCCCAGATTTTATGTTGTCCTGGAGAGCTTGCAGAGCACTGGGGAAAGGCAGGCAGAGAATTCCCTGCTAGCACCTTCTCTGTGCCTGGGAAGCAGAAGTCTTCACATTGCTTCGCAGAATCGCTTTTGTGCAGAAAACAATAACACTTGTTCAGAACGAAAGAAAGCACAGAGCCCCAGATTTTATGTTGTCCTGGAGAGCTTGCAGAGCACTGGGGAAAAGCAGGCAGAGAATTCCCTGCTAGCACCTTCTCTGTGCCTGGGAAGCAGAAGTGTTCACATTGCTTCGCAGAATCGCTTTTGTGCAGAAAACAGTAACACTTGTTCAGAACGAAAGAAAGCACAGAGCCCCAGATTTTATGTTGTCCTGGAGAGCTTGCAGAGCACTGGGGAAAAGCAGGCAGAGAATTCCCTGCTAGCACCTTCTCTGTGCCTGGGAAGCAGAAGTCTTCACATTGCTTCGCAGAATCGCTTTTGTGCAGAAAACAGTAACACTTGTTCAGAATGAAAGAAAGCACAGAGCCCCAGATTTTATGTTGTCCTGGAGAGCTTGCAGAGCACTGGGGAAAAGCAGGCAGAGAATTCCCTGCTAGCACCTTCTCTGTGCCTGGGAAACAGAAGTGTTCCCATTGCTTCGCAGAATCGCTTTTGTGCAGAAAACAATAACACTTGTTCAGAACGAAAGAAAGCACAGAGCCCCAGATTTTATGTTGTCCTGGAGAGCTTGCAGAGCACTGGGGAAAGGCAGGCAGAGAATTCCCTGCTAGCACCTTCTCTGTGCCTGGGAAGCAGAAGTGTTCACATTGCTTCGCAGAATCGCTTTTGTGCAGAAAACAATAACACTTGTTCAGAACGAAAGAAAGCACAGAGCCCCAGATTTTATGTTGTCCTGGAGAGCTTGCAGAGCACTGGGGAAAAGCAGGCAGAGAATTCCCTGCTACCACCTTCTCTGTGCCTGGGAAACAGAAGTGTTCACATTGCTTCGCAGAATCGCTTTTGTGCAGAAAACAGTAACACTTGTTCAGAACGAAGGAAAGCACAGAGCCCCAGATTTTATGTTGTCCTGGAGAGCTTGCAGAGCACTGGGGAAAGGCAGGCAGAGAATTCCCTGCTAGCACCTTCTCTGTGCCTGGGAAACAGAAGTGTTCACATTGCTTCGCAGAATCGCTTTTGTGCAGAAAACAATAACACTTGTTCAGAACGAAAGAAAGCACAGAGCCCCAGATTTTATGTTGTCCTGGAGAGCTTGCAGAGCACTGGGGAAAGGCAGGCAGAGAATTCCCTGCTAGCACCTTCTCTGTGCCTGGGAAGCAGAAGTGTTCACATTGCTTCGCAGAATCGCTTTTGTGCAGAAAACAGTAACACTTGTTCAGAACGAAAGAAAGCACAGAGCCCCAGATTTTATGTTGTCCTGGAGAGCTTGCAGAGCACTGGGGAAAAGCAGGCAGAGAATTCCCTGCTAGCACCTTCTCTGTGCCTGGGAAACAGAAGTGTTCACATTGCTTCGCAGAATCGCTTTTGTGCAGAAAACAGTAACACTTGTTCAGAACGAAGGAAAGCACAGAGCCCCAGATTTTATGTTGTCCTGGAGAGCTTGCAGAGCACTGGGGAAAGGCAGGCAGAGAATTCCCTGCTAGCACCTTCTCTGTGCCTGGGAAGCAGAAGTGTTCACATTGCTTCGCAGAATCGCTTTTGTGCAGAAAACAATAACACTTGTTCAGAACGAAAGAAAGCACAGAGCCCCAGATTTTATGTTGTCCTGGAGAGCTTGCAGAGCACTGGGGAAAGGCAGGCAGAGAATTCCCTGCTAGCACCTTCTCTGTGCCTGGGAAGCAGAAGTGTTCCCATTGCTTCGCAGAATCGCTTTTGTGCAGAAAACAGTAACCCTTGTTCAGAACGAAAGAAAGCACAGAGCCCCAGATTTTATGTTGTCCTGGAGAGCTTGCAGAGCACTGGGGAAAAGCAGGCAGAGAATTCCCTGCTAGCACCTTCTCTGTGCCTGGGAAACAGAAGTGTTCACATTGCTTCGCAGAATCGCTTTTGTGCAGAAAACAGTAACACTTGTTCAGAACGAAGGAAAGCACAGAGCCCCAGATTTTATGTTGTCCTGGAGAGCTTGCAGAGCACTGGGGAAAGGCAGGCAGAGAATTCCCTGTTAGCACCTTCTCTGTGCCTGGGAAGCAGAAGTGTTCAAATTGCTTCGCAGAATCGCTTTTGTGCAGAAAACAGTAACACTTGTTCAGAACGAAAGAAAGCACAGAGCCCCAGATTTTATGTTGTCCTGGAGAGCTTGCAGAGCACTGGGGAAAAGCAGGCAGAGAATTCCCTGCTAGCACCTTCTCTGTGCCTGGGAAACAGAAGTGTTCCCATTGCTTCGCAGAATCGCTTTTGTGCAGAAAACAGTAACACTTGTTCAGAACGAAAGAAAGCACAGAGCCCCAGATTTTATGTTGTCCTGGAGAGCTTGCAGAGCACTGGGGAAAAGCAGGCAGAGAATTCCCTGCTAGCACCTTCTCTGTGCCTGGGAAACAGAAGTGTTCACATTGCTTCGCAGAATCGCTTTTGTGCAGAAAACAGTAACAGTTGTTCAGAACGAAGGAAAGCACAGAGCCCCAGATTTTATGTTGTCCTGGAGAGCTTGCAGAGCACTGGGGAAAGGCAGGCAGAGAATTCCCTGCTAGCACCTTCTCTGTGCCTGGGAAGCAGAAGTGTTCACATTGCTTCGCAGAATCGCTTTTGTGCAGAAAACAGTAACACTTGTTCAGAACGAAAGAAAGCACAGAGCCCCAGATTTTATGTTGTCCTGGAGAGCTTGCAGAGCACTGGGGAAAGGCAGGCAGAGAATTCCCTGCTAGCACCTTCTCTGTGCCTGGGAAGCAGAAGTGTTCACATTGCTTCGCAGAATCGCTTTTGTGCAGAAAACAATAACACTTGTTCAGAACGAAAGAAAGCACAGAGCCCCAGATTTTATGTTGTCCTGGAGAGCTTGCAGAGCACTGGGGAAAAGCAGGCAGAGAATTCCCTGCTAGCACCTTCTCTGTGCCTGGGAAGCAGAAGTGTTCAAATTGCTTCGCAGAATCGCTTTTGTGCAGAAAACAGTAACACTTGTTCAGAACGAAAGAAAGCACAGAGCCCCAGATTTTATGTTGTCCTGGAGAGCTTGCAGAGCACTGGGGAAAAGCAGGCAGAGAATTCCCTGCTAGCACCTTCTTTGTGCCTGTTCACATTGCTTCGCAGAATCGCTTTTGTGCAGAAAACAGTAACACTTATTCAGAACGAAAGAAAGCACAGAGCCCCAGATTTTATGTTGTCCTGGAGAGCTTGCAGAGCACTGGGGAAAAGCAGGCAGAGAATTCCCTGCTAGCACCTTCTCTGTGCCTGGGAAACAGAAGTGTTCCCATTGCTTCGCAGAATCGCTTTTGTGCAGAAAACAGTAACACTTGTTCAGAATGAAAGAAAGCACAGAGCCCCAGATTTTATGTTGTCCTGGAGAGCTTGCAGAGCACTGGGGAAAAGCAGGCAGAGAATTCCCTGCTAGCACCTTCTCTGTGCCTGGGAAGCAGAAGTGTTCACATTGCTTCGCAGAATCGCTTTTGTGCAGAAAACAGTAACACTTGTTCAGAATGAAAGAAAGCACAGAGCCCCAGATTTTATGTTGTCCTGGAGAGCTTGCAGAGCACTGGGGAAAAGCAGGCAGAGAATTCCCTGCTAGCACCTTCTCTGTGCCTGGGAAACAGAAGTGTTCCCATTGCTTCGCAGAATCGCTTTTGTGCAGAAAACAGTAACACTTGTTCAGAACGAAAGAAAGCACAGAGCCCCAGATTTTATGTTGTCCTGGAGAGCTTGCAGAGCACTGGGGAAAGGCAGGCAGAGAATTCCCTGCTAGCACCTTCTCTGTGCCTGGGAAGCAGAAGTGTTCACATTGCTTCGCAGAATCGCTTTTGTGCAGAAAACAGTAACAGTTGTTCAGAACGAAGGAAAGCACAGAGCCCCAGATTTTATGTTGTCCTGGAGAGCTTGCAGAGCACTGGGGAAAGGCACGCAGAGAATTGCCTGCTAGCACCTTCTCTGTGCCTGGGAAGCAGAAGTGTTCACATTGCTTCGCAGAATCGCTTTTGTGCAGAAAACAGTAACACTTGTTCAGAATGAAAGAAAGCACAGAGCCCCAGATTTTATGTTGTCCTGGAGAGCTTGCAGAGCACTGGGGAAAAGCAGGCAGAGAATTCCCTGCTAGCTCCTTCTCTGTGCCTGGGAAACAGAAGTGTTCACATTGCTTCGCAGAATCGCTTTTGTGCAGAAAACAGTAACACTTGTTCAGAACGAAGGAAAGCACAGAGCCCCAGATTTTATGTTGTCCTGGAGAGCTTGCAGAGCACTGGGGAAAGGCAGGCAGAGAATTCCCTGCTAGCACCTTCTCTGTGCCTGGGAAGCAGAAGTCTTCACATTGCTTCGCAGAATCGCTTTTGTGCAGAAAACAGTAACACTTGTTCAGAATGAAAGAAAGCACAGAGCCCCAGATTTTATGTTGTCCTGGAGAGCTTGCAGAGCACTGGGGAAAGGCAGGCAGAGAATTCCCTGCTAGCACCTTCTCTGTGCCTGGGAAACAGAAGTGTTCCCATTGCTTCGCAGAATCGCTTTTGTGCAGAAAACAGTAACACTTGTTCAGAACGAAAGAAATCACAGAGCCCCAGATTTTATGTTGTCCTGGAGAGCTTGCAGAGCACTGGGGAAAAGCAGGCAGAGAATTCCCTGCTAACACCTTCTCTGTGCCTGGGAAACAGAAGTGTTCACATTGCTTCGCAGAATCGCTTTTGTGCAGAAAACAGTAACAGTTGTTCAGAACGAAGGAAAGCACAGAGCCCCAGATTTTATGTTGTCCTGGAGAGCTTGCAGAGCACTGGGGAAAGGCAGGCAGAGAATTCCCTGCTAGCACCTTCTCTGTGCCTGGGAAGCAGAAGTGTTCACATTGCTTCGCAGAATCGCTTTTGTGCAGAAAACAGTAACACTTGTTCAGAACGAAGGAAAGCACAGAGCCCCAGATTTTATGTTGTCCTGGAGAGCTTGCAGAGCACTGGGGAAAGGCAGGCAGAGAATTCCCTGCTAGCACCTTCTCTGTGCCTGGGAAGCAGAAGTGTTCACATTGCTTCGCAGAATCGCTTTTGTGCAGAAAACAGTAACACTTGTTCAGAACGAAAGAAAGCACAGAGCCCCAGATTTTATGTTGTCCTGGAGAGCTTGCAGAGCACTGGGGAAAAGCAGGCAGAGAATTCCCTGCTACCACCTTCTCTGTGCCTGGGAAACAGAAGTGTTCACATTGCTTCGCAGAATCGCTTTTGTGCAGAAAACAGTAACACTTGTTCAGAACGAAGGAAAGCACAGAGCCCCAGATTTTATGTTGTCCTGGAGAGCTTGCAGAGCACTGGGGAAAGGCAGGCAGAGAATTCCCTGCTAGCACCTTCTCTGTGCCTGGGAAGCAGAAGTGTTCACATTGCTTCGCAGAATCGCTTTTGTGCAGAAAACAGTAACACTTGTTCAGAACGAAAGAAAGCACAGAGCCCCAGATTTTATGTTGTCCTGGAGAGCTTGCAGAGCACTGGGGAAAAGCAGGCAGAGAATTCCCTGCTACCACCTTCTCTGTGCCTGGGAAACAGAAGTGTTCACATTGCTTCGCAGAATCGCTTTTGTGCAGAAAACAGTAACACTTGTTCAGAACGAAGGAAAGCACAGAGCCCCAGATTTTATGTTGTCCTGGAGAGCTTGCAGAGCACTGGGGAAAGGCAGGCAGAGAATTCCCTGCTAGCACCTTCTCTGTGCCTGGGAAGCAGAAGTCTTCACATTGCTTCGCAGAATCGCTTTTGTGCAGAAAACAATAACACTTGTTCAGAACGAAAGAAAGCACAGAGCCCCAGATTTTATGTTGTCCTGGAGAGCTTGCAGAGCACTGGGGAAAAGCAGGCAGAGAATTCCCTGCTAGCACCTTCTCTGTGCCTGGGAAGCAGAAGTGTTCAAATTGCTTCGCAGAATCGCTTTTGTGCAGAAAACAGTAACACTTGTTCAGAACGAAAGAAAGCACAGAGCCCCAGATTTTATGTTGTCCTGGAGAGCTTGCAGAGCACTGGGGAAAAGCAGGCAGAGAATTCCCTGCTAGCACCTTCTCTGTGCCTGGGAAACAGAAGTGTTCCCATTGCTTCGCAGAATCGCTTTTGTGCAGAAAACAGTAACACTTGTTCAGAACGAAAGAAAGCACAGAGCCCCAGATTTGCTGTTGTCCTGGAGAGCTTGCAGAGCAGTGGGGAAAGGCAGGCAGAGAATTCCCTGCTAGCACCTTCTCTGTGCCTGTTCACATTGCTTCGCAGAATCGCTTTTGTGCAGAAAACAGTAACACTTGTTCAGAACGAAAGAAAGCACAGAGCCCCAGATTTTATGTTGTCCTGGAGAGCTTGCAGAGCACTGGGGAAAAGCAGGCAGAGAATTCCCTGCTACCACCTTCTCTGTGCCTGGGAAACAGAAGTGTTCACATTGCTTCGCAGAATCGCTTTTGTGCAGAAAACAGTAACACTTGTTCAGAACGAAGGAAAGCACAGAGCCCCAGATTTTATGTTGTCCTGGAGAGCTTGCAGAGCACTGGGGAAAGGCAGGCAGAGAATTCCCTGCTAGCACCTTCTCTGTGCCTGGGAAGCAGAAGTGTTCACATTGCTTCGCAGAATCGCTTTTGTGCAGAAAACAATAACACTTGTTCAGAACGAAAGAAAGCACAGAGCCCCAGATTTTATGTTGTCCTGGAGAGCTTGCAGAGCACTGGGGAAAGGCAGGCAGAGAATTCCCTGCTAGCACCTTCTCTGTGCCTGGGAAGCAGAAGTGTTCACATTGCTTCGCAGAATCGCTTTTGTGCAGAAAACAATAACACTTGTTCAGAACGAAAGAAAGCACAGAGCCCCAGATTTTATGTTGTCCTGGAGAGCTTGCAGAGCACTGGGGAAAGGCAGGCAGAGAATTCCCTGCTAGCACCTTCTCTGTGCCTTGGAAGCAGAAGTGTTCACATTGCTTCGCAGAATCGCTTTTGTGCAGAAAACAGTAACACTTGTTCAGAACGAAGGAAAGCACAGAGCCCCAGATTTTATGTTGTCCTGGAGAGCTTGCAGAGCACTGGGGAAAATCAGGCAGAGAATTCCCTGCTAGCACCTTCTCTGTGCCTGGGAAACAGAAGTGTTCACATTGCTTCGCAGAATCGCTTTTGTGCAGAAAACAGTAACAGTTGTTCAGAACGAAGGAAAGCACAGAGCCCCAGATTTTATGTTGTCCTGGAGAGCTTGCAGAGCACTGGGGAAAGGCAGGCAGAGAATTCCCTGCTAGCACCTTCTCTGTGCCTGGGAAGCAGAAGTGTTCACATTGCTTCGCAGAATTGCTTTTGTGCAGAAAACAGTAACACTTGTTCAGAACGAAAGAAAGCACAGAGCCCCAGATTTTATGTTGTCCTGGAGAGCTTGCAGAGCACTGGGGAAAGGCAGGCAGAGAATTCCCTGCTAGCACCTTCTCTGTGCCTGGGAAGCAGAAGTGTTCACATTGCTTCGCAGAATCGCTTTTGTGCAGAAAACAGTAACACTTGTTCAGAACGAAAGAAAGCACAGAGCCCCAGATTTTATGTTGTCCTGGAGAGCTTGCAGAGCACTGGGGAAAAGCAGGCAGAGAATTCCCTGCTAGCACCTTCTCTGTGCCTGGGAAGCAGAAGTGTTCACATTGCTTCGCAGAATCGCTTTTGTGCAGAAAACAGTAACACTTGTTCAGAACGAAGGAAAGCACAGAGCCCCAGATTTTATGTTGTCCTGGAGAGCTTGCAGAGCACTGGGGAAAGGCAGGCAGAGAATTCCCTGCTAGCACCTTCTCTGTGCCTGGGAAGCAGAAGTGTTCACATTGCTTCGCAGAATCGCTTTTGTGCAGAAAACACTAACACTTGTTCAGAACGAAAGAAAGCACAGAGCCCCAGATTTTATGTTGTCCTGGAGAGCTTGCAGAGCACTGGGGAAAAGCAGGCAGAGAATTCCCTGCTAGCACCTTCTCTGTGCCTGGGAAGCAGAAGTGTTCAAATTGCTTCGCAGAATCGCTTTTGTGCAGAAAACAGTAACACTTGTTCAGAACGAAAGAAAGCACAGAGCCCCAGATTTTATGTTGTCCTGGAGAGCTTGCAGAGCACTGGGGAAAAGCAGGCAGAGAATTCCCTGCTAGCACCTTCTCTGTGCCTGTTCACATTGCTTCGCAGAATCGCTTTTGTGCAGAAAACAGTAACACTTGTTCAGAACGAAAGAAAGCACAGAGCCCCAGATTTTATGTTGTCCTGGAGAGCTTGCAGAGCACTGGGGAAAAGCAGGCAGAGAATTCCCTGCTAGCACCTTCTCTGTGCCTGGGAAACAGAAGTGTTCCCATTGCTTCGCAGAATCGCTTTTGTGCAGAAAACAGTAACACTTGTTCAGAATGAAAGAAAGCACAGAGCCCCAGATTTTATGTTGTCCTGGAGAGCTTGCAGAGCACTGGGGAAAAGCAGGCAGAGAATTCCCTGCTAGCACCTTCTCTGTGCCTGGGAAGCAGAAGTGTTCACATTGCTTCGCAGAATCGCTTTTGTGCAGAAAACAGTAACACTTGTTCAGAATGAAAGAAAGCACAGAGCCCCAGATTTTATGTTGTCCTGGAGAGCTTGCAGAGCACTGGGGAAAAGCAGGCAGAGAATTCCCTGCTAGCACCTTCTCTGTGCCTGGGAAACAGAAGTGTTCCCATTGCTTCGCAGAATCGCTTTTGTGCAGAAAACAGTAACACTTGTTCAGAACGAAAGAAAGCACAGAGCCCCAGATTTTATGTTGTCCTGGAGAGCTTGCAGAGCACTGGGGAAAGGCAGGCAGAGAATTCCCTGCTAGCACCTTCTCTGTGCCTGGGAAGCAGAAGTGTTCACATTGCTTCGCAGAATCGCTTTTGTGCAGAAAACAGTAACAGTTGTTCAGAACGAAGGAAAGCACAGAGCCCCAGATTTTATGTTGTCCTGGAGAGCTTGCAGAGCACTGGGGAAAGGCAGGCAGAGAATTCCCTGCTAGCACCTTCTCTGTGCCTGGGAAGCAGAAGTGTTCACATTGCTTCGCAGAATCGCTTTTGTGCAGAAAACAGTAACACTTGTTCAGAACGAAAGAAAGCACAGAGCCCCAGATTTTATGTTGTCCTGGAGAGCTTGCAGAGCACTGGGGAAAAACAGGCAGAGAATTCCCTGCTAGCACCTTCTCTGTGCCTGGGAAGCAGAAGTGTTCAAATTGCTTCGCAGAATCGCTTTTGTGCAGAAAACAGTAACACTTGTTCAGAACGAAAGAAAGCACAGAGCCCCAGATTTTATGTTGTCCTGGAGAGCTTGCAGAGCACTGGGGAAAAGCAGGCAGAGAATTCCCTGCTAGCACCTTCTCTGTGCCTGGGAAGCAGAAGTGTTCACATTGCTTCGCAGAATCGCTTTTGTGCAGAAAACACTAACACTTGTTCAGAATGAAAGAAAGCACAGAGCCCCAGATTTTATGTTGTCCTGGAGAGCTTGCAGAGCACTGGGGAAAAGCAGGCAGAGAATTCCCTGCTAGCACCTTTTCTGTGCCTGGGAAGCAGAAGTGTTCACATTGCTTCGCAGAATCGCTTTTGTGCAGAAAACAGTAACACTTGTTCAGAACGAAAGAAAGCACAGAGCCCCAGATTTTATGTTGTCCTGGAGAGCTTGCAGAGCACTGGGGAAAAGCAGGCAGAGAATTCCCTGCTAGCACCTTCTCTGTGCCTGGGAAACAGAAGTGTTCACATTGCTTCGCAGAATCGCTTTTGTGCAGAAAACAGTAACACTTGTTCAGAATGAAAGAAAGCACAGAGCCCCAGATTTTCTGTTGTCCTGGAGAGCTTGCAGAGCACTGGGGAAAATCAGGCAGAGAATTCCCTGCTAGCACCTTTTCTGTGCCTGGGAAGCAGAAGTGTTCACATTGCTTCGCAGAATCGCTTTTGTGCAGAAAACAGTAACACTTGTTCAGAACGAAAGAAAGCACAGAGCCCCAGATTTTATGTTGTCCTGGAGAGCTTGCAGAGCACTGGGGAAAAGCAGTCAGAGAATTCCCTGCTAGCACCTTCTCTGTGCCTGGGAAACAGAAGTGTTCACATTGCTTCGCAGAATCGCTTTTGTGCAGAAAACAGTAACACTTGTTCAGAACGAAGGAAAGCACAGAGGCCCAGATTTTATGTTGTCCTGGAGAGCTTGCAGAGCACTGGGGAAAGGCAGGCAGAGAATTCCCTGCTAGCACCTTCTCTGTGCCTGGGAAGCAGAAGTGTTCACATTGCTTCGCAGAATCGCTTTTGTGCAGAAAACAGTAACACTTGTTCAGAACGAAAGAAAGCACAGAGCCCCAGATTTTATGTTGTCCTGGAGAGCTTGCAGAGCACTGGGGAAAAGCAGGCAGAGAATTCCCTGCTAGCACCTTCTCTGTGCCTGGGAAGCAGAAGTGTTCAAATTGCTTCGCAGAATCGCTTTTGTGCAGAAAACAGTAACACTTGTTCAGAACGAAGGAAAGCACAGAGCCCCAGATTTTATGTTGTCCTGGAGAGCTTGCAGAGCACTGGGGAAAGGCAGGCAGAGAATTCCCTGCTAGCACCTTCTCTGTGCCTGGGAAGCAGAAGTCTTCACATTGCTTCGCAGAATCGCTTTTGTGCAGAAAACAATAACACTTGTTCAGAACGAAAGAAAGCACAGAGCCCCAGATTTTATGTTGTCCTGGAGAGCTTGCAGAGCACTGGGGAAAAGCAGGCAGAGAATTCCCTGCTAGCACCTTCTCTGTGCCTGGGAAGCAGAAGTGTTCAAATTGCTTCGCAGAATCGCTTTTGTGCAGAAAACAGTAACACTTGTTCAGAACGAAAGAAAGCACAGAGCCCCAGATTTGCTGTTGTCCTGGAGAGCTTGCAGAGCAGTGGGGAAAGGCAGGCAGAGAATTCCCTGCTAGCACCTTCTTTGTGCCTGTTCACATTGCTTCGCAGAATCGCTTTTGTGCAGAAAACAGTAACACTTGTTCAGAACGAAAGAAAGCACAGAGCCCCAGATTTTATGTTGTCCTGGAGAGCTTGCAGAGCACTGGGGAAAAGCAGTCAGAGAATTCCCTGCTAGCACCTTCTCTGTGCCTGGGAAGCAGAAGTCTTCACATTGCTTCGCAGAATCGCTTTTGTGCAGAAAACAGTAACACTTGTTCAGAATGAAAGAAAGCACAGAGCCCCAGATTTTATGTTGTCCTGGAGAGCTTGGAGAGCACTGGGGAAAAGCAGGCAGAGAATTCCCTGCTAGCTCCTTCTCTGTGCCTGGGAAACAGAAGTGTTCACATTGCTTCGCAGAATCGCTTTTGTGCAGAAAACAGTAACACTTGTTCAGAACGAAAGAAAGCACAGAGCCCCAGATTTTATGTTGTCCTGGAGAGCTTGCAGAGCACTGGGGAAAAGCAGTCAGAGAATTCCCTGCTAGCACCTTCTCTGTGCCTGGGAAGCAGAAGTCTTCACATTGCTTCGCAGAATCGCTTTTGTGCAGAAAACAGTAACACTTGTTCAGAATGAAAGAGAGCACAGAGCCCCAGATTTTATGTTGTCCTGGAGAGCTTGCAGAGCACTGGGGAAAAGCAGGCAGAGAATTCCCTGCTAGCACCTTCTCTGTGCCTGGGAAGCAGAAGTGTTCACATTGCTTCGCAGAATCGCTTTTGTGCAGAAAACAGTAACACTTGTTCAGAACGAAAGAAAGCACAGAGCCCCAGATTTTATGTTGTCCTGGAGAGCTTGCAGAGCACTGGGGAAAAGCAGGCAGAGAATTCCCTGCTAGCACCTTCTCTGTGCCTGGGAAGCAGAAGTGTTCACATTGCTTCGCAGAATCGCTTTTGTGCAGAAAACAGTAACACTTGTTCAGAACGAAGGAAAGCACAGAGCCCCAGATTTTATGTTGTCCTGGAGAGCTTGCAGAGCACTGGGGAAAGGCAGGCAGAGAATTCCCTGCTAGCACCTTCTCTGTGCCTGGGAAGCAGAAGTGTTCACATTGCTTCGCAGAATCGCTTTTGTGCAGAAAACACTAACACTTGTTCAGAACGAAAGAAAGCACAGAGCCCCAGATTTTATGTTGTCCTGGAGAGCTTGCAGAGCACTGGGGAAAAGCAGGCAGAGAATTCCCTGCTAGCACCTTCTCTGTGCCTGGGAAGCAGAAGTGTTCAAATTGCTTCGCAGAATCGCTTTTGTGCAGAAAACAGTAACACTTGTTCAGAACGAAAGAAAGCACAGAGCCCCAGATTTTATGTTGTCCTGGAGAGCTTGCAGAGCACTGGGGAAAAGCAGGCAGAGAATTCCCTGCTAGCACCTTCTCTGTGCCTGTTCACATTGCTTCGCAGAATCGCTTTTGTGCAGAAAACAGTAACACTTGTTCAGAACGAAAGAAAGCACAGAGCCCCAGATTTTATGTTGTCCTGGAGAGCTTGCAGAGCACTGGGGAAAAGCAGGCAGAGAATTCCCTGCTAGCACCTTCTCTGTGCCTGGGAAACAGAAGTGTTCCCATTGCTTCGCAGAATCGCTTTTGTGCAGAAAACAGTAACACTTGTTCAGAATGAAAGAAAGCACAGAGCCCCAGATTTTATGTTGTCCTGGAGAGCTTGCAGAGCACTGGGGAAAAGCAGGCAGAGAATTCCCTGCTAGCACCTTCTCTGTGCCTGGGAAGCAGAAGTGTTCACATTGCTTCGCAGAATCGCTTTTGTGCAGAAAACAGTAACACTTGTTCAGAATGAAAGAAAGCACAGAGCCCCAGATTTTATGTTGTCCTGGAGAGCTTGCAGAGCACTGGGGAAAAGCAGGCAGAGAATTCCCTGCTAGCACCTTCTCTGTGCCTGGGAAACAGAAGTGTTCCCATTGCTTCGCAGAATCGCTTTTGTGCAGAAAACAGTAACACTTGTTCAGAACGAAAGAAAGCACAGAGCCCCAGATTTTATGTTGTCCTGGAGAGCTTGCAGAGCACTGGGGAAAGGCAGGCAGAGAATTCCCTGCTAGCACCTTCTCTGTGCCTGGGAAGCAGAAGTGTTCACATTGCTTCGCAGAATCGCTTTTGTGCAGAAAACAGTAACAGTTGTTCAGAACGAAGGAAAGCACAGAGCCCCAGATTTTATGTTGTCCTGGAGAGCTTGCAGAGCACTGGGGAAAGGCAGGCAGAGAATTCCCTGCTAGCACCTTCTCTGTGCCTGGGAAGCAGAAGTGTTCACATTGCTTCGCAGAATCGCTTTTGTGCAGAAAACAGTAACACTTGTTCAGAACGAAAGAAAGCACAGAGCCCCAGATTTTATGTTGTCCTGGAGAGCTTGCAGAGCACTGGGGAAAAACAGGCAGAGAATTCCCTGCTAGCACCTTCTCTGTGCCTGGGAAGCAGAAGTGTTCAAATTGCTTCGCAGAATCGCTTTTGTGCAGAAAACAGTAACACTTGTTCAGAACGAAAGAAAGCACAGAGCCCCAGATTTTATGTTGTCCTGGAGAGCTTGCAGAGCACTGGGGAAAAGCAGGCAGAGAATTCCCTGCTAGCACCTTCTCTGTGCCTGGGAAGCAGAAGTGTTCACATTGCTTCGCAGAATCGCTTTTGTGCAGAAAACAGTAACACTTGTTCAGAATGAAAGAAAGCACAGAGCCCCAGATTTTATGTTGTCCTGGAGAGCTTGCAGAGCACTGGGGAAAAGCAGGCAGAGAATTCCCTGCTAGCACCTTTTCTGTGCCTGGGAAGCAGAAGTGTTCACATTGCTTCGCAGAATCGCTTTTGTGCAGAAAACAGTAACACTTGTTCAGAACGAAAGAAAGCACAGAGCCCCAGATTTTATGTTGTCCTGGAGAGCTTGCAGAGCACTGGGGAAAAGCAGGCAGAGAATTCCCTGCTAGCACCTTCTCTGTGCCTGGGAAACAGAAGTGTTCACATTGCTTCGCAGAATCGCTTTTGTGCAGAAAACAGTAACACTTGTTCAGAATGAAAGAAAGCACAGAGCCCCAGATTTTCTGTTGTCCTGGAGAGCTTGCAGAGCACTGGGGAAAATCAGGCAGAGAATTCCCTGCTAGCACCTTTTCTGTGCCTGGGAAGCAGAAGTGTTCACATTGCTTCGCAGAATCGCTTTTGTGCAGAAAACAGTAACACTTGTTCAGAACGAAAGAAAGCACAGAGCCCCAGATTTTATGTTGTCCTGGAGAGCTTGCAGAGCACTGGGGAAAAGCAGTCAGAGAATTCCCTGCTAGCACCTTCTCTGTGCCTGGGAAACAGAAGTGTTCACATTGCTTCGCAGAATCGCTTTTGTGCAGAAAACAGTAACACTTGTTCAGAACGAAGGAAAGCACAGAGGCCCAGATTTTATGTTGTCCTGGAGAGCTTGCAGAGCACTGGGGAAAGGCAGGCAGAGAATTCCCTGCTAGCACCTTCTCTGTGCCTGGGAAGCAGAAGTGTTCACATTGCTTCGCAGAATCGCTTTTGTGCAGAAAACAGTAACACTTGTTCAGAACGAAAGAAAGCACAGAGCCCCAGATTTTATGTTGTCCTGGAGAGCTTGCAGAGCACTGGGGAAAAGCAGGCAGAGAATTCCCTGCTAGCACCTTCTCTGTGCCTGGGAAGCAGAAGTGTTCAAATTGCTTCGCAGAATCGCTTTTGTGCAGAAAACAGTAACACTTGTTCAGAACGAAGGAAAGCACAGAGCCCCAGATTTTATGTTGTCCTGGAGAGCTTGCAGAGCACTGGGGAAAGGCAGGCAGAGAATTCCCTGCTAGCACCTTCTCTGTGCCTGGGAAGCAGAAGTCTTCACATTGCTTCGCAGAATCGCTTTTGTGCAGAAAACAATAACACTTGTTCAGAACGAAAGAAAGCACAGAGCCCCAGATTTTATGTTGTCCTGGAGAGCTTGCAGAGCACTGGGGAAAAGCAGGCAGAGAATTCCCTGCTAGCACCTTCTCTGTGCCTGGGAAGCAGAAGTGTTCAAATTGCTTCGCAGAATCGCTTTTGTGCAGAAAACAGTAACACTTGTTCAGAACGAAAGAAAGCACAGAGCCCCAGATTTGCTGTTGTCCTGGAGAGCTTGCAGAGCAGTGGGGAAAGGCAGGCAGAGAATTCCCTGCTAGCACCTTCTTTGTGCCTGTTCACATTGCTTCGCAGAATCGCTTTTGTGCAGAAAACAGTAACACTTGTTCAGAACGAAAGAAAGCACAGAGCCCCAGATTTTATGTTGTCCTGGAGAGCTTGCAGAGCACTGGGGAAAAGCAGTCAGAGAATTCCCTGCTAGCACCTTCTCTGTGCCTGGGAAGCAGAAGTCTTCACATTGCTTCGCAGAATCGCTTTTGTGCAGAAAACAGTAACACTTGTTCAGAATGAAAGAAAGCACAGAGCCCCAGATTTTATGTTGTCCTGGAGAGCTTGGAGAGCACTGGGGAAAAGCAGGCAGAGAATTCCCTGCTAGCTCCTTCTCTGTGCCTGGGAAACAGAAGTGTTCACATTGCTTCGCAGAATCGCTTTTGTGCAGAAAACAGTAACACTTGTTCAGAACGAAAGAAAGCACAGAGCCCCAGATTTTATGTTGTCCTGGAGAGCTTGCAGAGCACTGGGGAAAAGCAGTCAGAGAATTCCCTGCTAGCACCTTCTCTGTGCCTGGGAAGCAGAAGTCTTCACATTGCTTCGCAGAATCGCTTTTGTGCAGAAAACAGTAACACTTGTTCAGAATGAAAGAGAGCACAGAGCCCCAGATTTTATGTTGTCCTGGAGAGCTTGCAGAGCACTGGGGAAAAGCAGGCAGAGAATTCCCTGCTAGCACCTTCTCTGTGCCTGGGAAACAGAAGTGTTCACATTGCTTCGCAGAATCGCTTTTGTGCAGAAAACAGTAACACTTGTTCAGAACGAAAGAAAGCACAGAGCCCCAGATTTTATGTTGTCCTGGAGAGCTTGCAGAGCACTGGGGAAAGGCAGGCAGAGAATTCCCTGCTAGCACCTTCTCTGTGCCTGGGAAGCAGAAGTGTTCACATTGCTTCGCAGAATCGCTTTTGTGCAGAAAACAGTAACACTTGTTCAGAACGAAAGAAAGCACAGAGCCCCAGATTTTATGTTGTCCTGGAGAGCTTGCAGAGCACTGGGGAAAAGCAGGCAGAGAATTCCCTGCTACCACCTTCTCTGTGCCTGGGAAACAGAAGTGTTCACATTGCTTCGCAGAATCGCTTTTGTGCAGAAAACAGTAACACTTGTTCAGAACGAAGGAAAGCACAGAGCCCCAGATTTTATGTTGTCCTGGAGAGCTTGCAGAGCACTGGGGAAAGGCAGGCAGAGAATTCCCTGCTAGCACCTTCTCTGTGCCTGGGAAGCAGAAGTGTTCACATTGCTTCGCAGAATCGCTTTTGTGCAGAAAACAGTAACACTTGTTCAGAACGAAAGAAAGCACAGAGCCCCAGATTTTATGTTGTCCTGGAGAGCTTGCAGAGCACTGGGGAAAGGCAGGCAGAGAATTCCCTGTTAGCACCTTCTCTGTGCCTGGGAAGCAGAAGTGTTCAAATTGCTTCGCAGAATCGCTTTTGTGCAGAAAACAGTAACACTTGTTCAGAACGAAAGAAAGCACAGAGCCCCAGATTTTATGTTGTCCTGGAGAGCTTGCAGAGCACTGGGGAAAAGCAGGCAGAGAATTCCCTGCTAGCACCTTCTCTGTGCCTGGGAAACAGAAGTGTTCCCATTGCTTCGCAGAATCGCTTTTGTGCAGAAAACAGTAACACTTGTTCAGAACGAAAGAAAGCACAGAGCCCCAGATTTTATGTTGTCCTGGAGAGCTTGCAGAGCACTGGGGAAAAGCAGGCAGAGAATTCCCTGCTAGCACCTTCTCTGTGCCTGGGAAACAGAAGTGTTCACATTGCTTCGCAGAATCGCTTTTGTGCAGAAAACAGTAACAGTTGTTCAGAACGAAGGAAAGCACAGAGCCCCAGATTTTATGTTGTCCTGGAGAGCTTGCAGAGCACTGGGGAAAGGCAGGCAGAGAATTCCCTGCTAGCACCTTCTCTGTGCCTGGGAAGCAGAAGTGTTCACATTGCTTCGCAGAATCGCTTTTGTGCAGAAAACAATAACACTTGTTCAGAACGAAAGAAAGCACAGAGGCCCAGATTTTATGTTGTCCTGGAGAGCTTGCAGAGCACTGGGGAAAGGCAGGCAGAGAATTCCCTGCTAGCACCTTCTCTGTGCCTGGGAAGCAGAAGTGTTCACATTGCTTCGCAGAATCGCTTTTGTGCAGAAAACAGTAACACTTGTTCAGAACGAAAGAAAGCACAGAGCCCCAGATTTTATGTTGTCCTGGAGAGCTTGCAGAGCACTGGGGAAAAGCAGGCAGAGAATTCCCTGCTAGCACCTTCTCTGTGCCTGGGAAACAGAAGTGTTCACATTGCTTCGCAGAATCGCTTTTGTGCAGAAAACAGTAACACTTGTTCAGAACGAAGGAAAGCACAGAGCCCCAGATTTTATGTTGTCCTGGAGAGCTTGCAGAGCACTGGGGAAAGGCAGGCAGAGAATTCCCTGCTAGCACCTTCTCTGTGCCTGGGAAGCAGAAGTGTTCACATTGCTTCGCAGAATCGCTTTTGTGCAGAAAACAATAACACTTGTTCAGAACGAAAGAAAGCACAGAGGCCCAGATTTTATGTTGTCCTGGAGAGCTTGCAGAGCACTGGGGAAAAGCAGGCAGAGAATTCCCTGCTAGCACCTTCTCTGTGCCTGGGAAGCAGAAGTGTTCAAATTGCTTCGCAGAATCGCTTTTGTGCAGAAAACAGTAACACTTGTTCAGAACGAAAGAAAGCACAGAGCCCCAGATTTTATGTTGTCCTGGAGAGCTTGCAGAGCACTGGGGAAAGGCAGGCAGAGAATTCCCTGCTAGCACCTTCTCTGTGCCTGGGAAGCAGAAGTGTTCACATTGCTTCGCAGAATCGCTTTTGTGCAGAAAACAATAACACTTGTTCAGAACGAAAGAAAGCACAGAGCCCCAGATTTTATGTTGTCCTGGAGAGCTTGTAGAGCACTGGGGAAAAGCAGGCAGAGAATTCCCTGCTAGCACCTTCTCTGTGCCTGGGAAGCAGAAGTGTTCAAATTGCTTCGCAGAATCGCTTTTGTGCAGAAAACAGTAACACTTGTTCAGAACAAAAGAAAGCACAGAGCCTCAGATTTTATGTTGTCCTGGAGAGCTTGCAGAGCACTGGGGAAAGGCAGGCAGAGAATTCCCTGCTAGCACCTTCTCTGTGCCTGGGAAGCAGAAGTCTTCACATTGCTTCGCAGAATCGCTTTTGTGCAGAAAACAGTAACACTTGTTCAGAACGAAAGAAAGCACAGAGCCCCAGATTTTATGTTGTCCTGGAGAGCTTGCAGAGCACTGGGGAAAAGCAGGCAGAGAATTCCCTGCTAGCACCTTCTCTGTGCCTGGGAAGCAGAAGTGTTCACATTGCTTCGCAGAATCGCTTTTGTGCAGAAAACAGTAACACTTGTTCAGAATGAAAGAAAGCACAGAGCCGCAGATTTTATGTTGTCCTGGAGAGCTTGCAGAGCACTGGGGAAAAGCAGGCAGAGAATTCCCTGCTAGCACCTTCTCTGTGCCTGGGAAACAGAAGTGTTCCCATTGCTTCGCAGAATCGCTTTTGTGCAGAAAACAGTAACACTTGTTCAGAACGAAAGAAAGCACAGAGGCCCAGATTTTATGTTGTCCTGGAGAGCTTGCAGAGCACTGGGGAAAGGCAGGCAGAGAATTCCCTGCTAGCACCTTCTCTGTGCCTGGGAAGCAGAAGTGTTCAAATTGCTTCGCAGAATCGCTTTTGTGCAGAAAACAGTAACACTTGTTCAGAACGAAAGAAAGCACAGAGCCCCAGATTTTATGTTGTCCTGGAGAGCTTGCAGAGCACTGGGGAAAAGCAGGCAGAGAATTCCCTGCTAGCACCTTCTCTGTGCCTGTTCACATTGCTTCGCAGAATCGCTTTTGTGCAGAAAACAGTAACACTTGTTCAGAACGAAAGAAAGCACAGAGCCCCAGATTTTATGTTGTCCTGGAGAGCTTGCAGAGCACTGGGGAAAAGCAGGCAGAGAATTCCCTGCTAGCACCTTCTCTGTGCCTGGGAAACAGAAGTGTTCCCATTGCTTCGCAGAATCGCTTTTGTGCAGAAAACAGTAACAGTTGTTCAGAACGAAGGAAAGCACAGAGCCCCAGATTTTATGTTGTCCTGGAGAGCTTGCAGAGCACTGGGGAAAAGCAGGCAGAGAATTCCCTGCTAGCACCTTCTCTGTGCCTGGGAAACAGAAGTGTTCCCATTGCTTCGCAGAATCGCTTTTGTGCAGAAAACAGTAACACTTGTTCAGAACGAAGGAAAGCACAGAGCCCCAGATTTTATGTTGTCCTGGAGAGCTTGCAGAGCACTGGGGAAAGGCAGGCAGAGAATTCCCTGCTAGCACCTTCTCTGTGCCTGGGAAGCAGAAGTGTTCACATTGCTTCGCAGAATCGCTTTTGTGCAGAAAACAGTAACACTTGTTCACAACGAAAGAAAGCACAGAGCCCCAGATTTTATGTTGTCCTGGAGAGCTTGCAGAGCACTGGGGAAAGGCAGGCAGAGAATTCCCTGCTAGCACCTTCTCTGTGCCTGGGAAGCAGAAGTGTTCACATTGCTTCGCAGAATCGCTTTTGTGCAGAAAACAATAACACTTGTTCAGAACGAAAGAAAGCACAGAGCCCCAGATTTTATGTTGTCCTGGAGAGCTTGTAGAGCACTGGGGAAAAGCAGGCAGAGAATTCCCTGCTAGCACCTTCTCTGTGCCTGGGAAGCAGAAGTGTTCAAATTGCTTCGCAGAATCGCTTTTGTGCAGAAAACAGTAACACTTGTTCAGAACAAAAGAAAGCACAGAGCCTCAGATTTTATGTTGTCCTGGAGAGCTTGCAGAGCACTGGGGAAAAGCAGGCAGAGAATTCCCTGCTAGCACCTTCTCTGTGCCTGGGAAACAGAAGTGTTCCCATTGCTTCGCAGAATCGCTTTTGTGCAGAAAACAGTAACACTTGTTCAGAACGAAAGAAAGCACAGAGCCCCAGATTTTATGTTGTCCTGGAGAGCTTGCAGAGCACTGGGGAAAGGCAGGCAGAGAATTCCCTGCTAGCACCTTCTCTGTGCCTGGGAAGCAGAAGTGTTCACATTGCTTCGCAGAATCGCTTTTGTGCAGAAAACAGTAACACTTGTTCAGAACGAAAGAAAGCACAGAGCCCCAGATTTTATGTTGTCCTGGAGAGCTTGCAGAGCACTGGGGAAAAGCAGGCAGAGAATTCCCTGCTAGCACCTTCTCTGTGCCTGGGAAACAGAAGTGTTCACATTGCTTCGCAGAATCGCTTTTGTGCAGAAAACAGTAACAGTTGTTCAGAACGAAAGAAAGCACAGAGCCCCAGATTTTATGTTGTCCTGGAGAGCTTGCAGAGCACTGGGGAAAGGCAGGCAGAGAATTCCCTGCTAGCACCTTCTCTGTGCCTGGGAAGCAGAAGTGTTCACATTGCTTCGCAGAATCGCTTTTGTGCAGAAAACAGTAACACTTGTTCAGAACGAAAGAAAGCACAGAGCCCCAGATTTTATGTTGTCCTGGAGAGCTTGCAGAGCACTGGGGAAAAGCAGGCAGAGAATTCCCTGCTAGCACCTTCTCTGTGCCTGGGAAGCAGAAGTGTTCAAATTGCTTCGCAGAATCGCTTTTGCGCAGAAAACAGTAACACTTGTTCAGAACGAAAGAAAGCACAGAGCCCCAGATTTTATGTTGTCCTGGAGAGCTTGCAGAGCATTGGGGAAAAGCAGGCAGAGAATTCCCTGCTAGCACCTTCTCTGTGCCTGGGAAGCAGAAGTCTTCACATTGCTTCGCAGAATCGCTTTTGTGCAGAAAACAGTAACACTTGTTCAGAATGAAAGAAAGCACAGAGCCCCAGATTTTATGTTGTCCTGGAGAGCTTGCAGAGCACTGGGGAAAAGCAGGCAGAGAATTCCCTGCTAGCACCTTCTCTGTGCCTGGGAAGCAGAAGTGTTCACATTGCTTCGCAGAATCGCTTTTGTGCAGAAAACAGTAACACTTGTTCAGAACGAAAGAAAGCACAGAGCCCCAGATTTTATGTTGTCCTGGAGAGCTTGCAGAGCACTGGGGAAAAGCAGGCAGAGAATTCCCTGCTAGCACCTTCTCTGTGCCTGGGAAGCAGAAGTGTTCAAATTGCTTCGCAGAATCGCTTTTGTGCAGAAAACAGTAACACTTGTTCAGAACGAAAGAAAGCACAGAGCCCCAGATTTTATGTTGTCCTGGAGAGCTTGCAGAGCACTGGGGAAAAGCAGGCAGAGAATTCCCTGCTAGCACCTTCTCTGTGCCTGTTCACATTGCTTCGCAGAATCGCTTTTGTGCAGAAAACAGTAACACTTGTTCAGAACGAAAGAAAGCACAGAGCCCCAGATTTTATGTTGTCCTGGAGAGCTTGCAGAGCACTGGGGAAAAGCAGGCAGAGAATTCCCTGCTAGCACCTTCTCTGTGCCTGGGAAACAGAAGTGTTCCCATTGCTTCGCAGAATCGCTTTTGTGCAGAAAACAGTAACACTTGTTCAGAACGAAAGAAAGCACAGAGCCCCAGATTTTATGTTGTCCTGGAGAGCTTGCAGAGCACTGGGGAAAAGCAGGCAGAGAATTCCCTGCTAGCACCTTCTCTGTGCCTGGGAAACAGAAGTGTTCCCATTGCTTCGCAGAATCGCTTTTGTGCAGAAAACAGTAACACTTGTTCAGAACGAAGGAAAGCACAGAGCCCCAGATTTTATGTTGTCCTGGAGAGCTTGCAGAGCACTGGGGAAAGGCAGGCAGAGAATTCCCTGCTAGCACCTTCTCTGTGCCTGGGAAGCAGAAGTGTTCACATTGCTTCGCAGAATCGCTTTTGTGCAGAAAACAATAACACTTGTTCAGAACGAAAGAAAGCACAGAGCCCCAGATTTTATGTTGTCCTGGAGAGCTTGCAGAGCACTGGGGAAAGGCAGGCAGAGAATTCCCTGCTAGCACCTTCTCTGTGCCTGGGAAGCAGAAGTGTTCACATTGCTTCGCAGAATCGCTTTTGTGCAGAAAACAGTAACACTTGTTCACAACGAAAGAAAGCACAGAGCCCCAGATTTTATGTTGTCCTGGAGAGCTTGCAGAGCACTGGGGAAAGGCAGGCAGAGAATTCCCTGCTAGCACCTTCTCTGTGCCTGGGAAGCAGAAGTGTTCACATTGCTTCGCAGAATCGCTTTTGTGCAGAAAACAATAACACTTGTTCAGAACGAAAGAAAGCACAGAGCCCCAGATTTTATGTTGTCCTGGAGAGCTTGTAGAGCACTGGGGAAAAGCAGGCAGAGAATTCCCTGCTAGCACCTTCTCTGTGCCTGGGAAGCAGAAGTGTTCAAATTGCTTCGCAGAATCGCTTTTGTGCAGAAAACAGTAACACTTGTTCAGAACAAAAGAAAGCACAGAGCCTCAGATTTTATGTTGTCCTGGAGAGCTTGCAGAGCACTGGGGAAAGGCAGGCAGAGAATTCCCTGCTAGCACCTTCTCTGTGCCTGGGAAGCAGAAGTGTTCAAATTGCTTCGCAGAATCGCTTTTGTGCAGAAAACAGTAACACTTGTTCAGAACGAAAGAAAGCACAGAGCCCCAGATTTTATGTTGTCCTGGAGAGCTTGCAGAGCACTGGGGAAAAGCAGGCAGAGAATTCCCTGCTAGCACCTTCTCTGTGCCTGGGAAGCAGAAGTGTTCACATTGCTTCGCAGAATCGCTTTTGTGCAGAAAACAGTAACACTTGTTCAGAATGAAAGAAAGCACAGAGCCGCAGATTTTATGTTGTCCTGGAGAGCTTGCAGAGCACTGGGGAAAAGCAGGCAGAGAATTCCCTGCTAGCACCTTCTCTGTGCCTGGGAAACAGAAGTGTTCCCATTGCTTCGCAGAATCGCTTTTGTGCAGAAAACAGTAACACTTGTTCAGAACGAAAGAAAGCACAGAGCCCCAGATTTTATGTTGTCCTGGAGAGCTTGCAGAGCACTGGGGAAAGGCAGGCAGAGAATTCCCTGCTAGCACCTTCTCTGTGCCTGGGAAGCAGAAGTGTTCACATTGCTTCGCAGAATCGCTTTTGTGCAGAAAACAGTAACACTTGTTCAGAACGAAAGAAAGCACAGAGCCCCAGATTTTATGTTGTCCTGGAGAGCTTGCAGAGCACTGGGGAAAAGCAGGCAGAGAATTCCCTGCTAGCACCTTCTC
The DNA here is from genome assembly GCF_047716275.1 of Strix uralensis. NCBI lineage: Eukaryota > Metazoa > Chordata > Aves > Strigiformes > Strigidae > Strix > Strix uralensis. Next base: position 35,296 of record NW_027436784.1, on the reverse strand, counting down.
TGTGCCTGGGAAACAGAAGTGTTCACATTGCTTCGCAGAATCGCTTTTGTGCAGAAAACAGTAACAGTTGTTCAGAACGAAAGAAAGCACAGAGCCCCAGATTTTATGTTGTCCTGGAGAGCTTGCAGAGCACTGGGGAAAGGCAGGCAGAGAATTCCCTGCTAGCACCTTCTCTGTGCCTGGGAAGCAGAAGTGTTCACATTGCTTCGCAGAATCGCTTTTGTGCAGAAAACAGTAACACTTGTTCAGAACGAAAGAAAGCACAGAGCCCCAGATTTTATGTTGTCCTGGAGAGCTTGCAGAGCACTGGGGAAAAGCAGGCAGAGAATTCCCTGCTAGCACCTTCTCTGTGCCTGGGAAGCAGAAGTGTTCAAATTGCTTCGCAGAATCGCTTTTGCGCAGAAAACAGTAACACTTGTTCAGAACGAAAGAAAGCACAGAGCCCCAGATTTTATGTTGTCCTGGAGAGCTTGCAGAGCACTGGGGAAAAGCAGGCAGAGAATTCCCTGCTAGCACCTTCTCTGTGCCTGGGAAGCAGAAGTCTTCACATTGCTTCGCAGAATCGCTTTTGTGCAGAAAACAGTAACACTTGTTCAGAATGAAAGAAAGCACAGAGCCCCAGATTTTATGTTGTCCTGGAGAGCTTGCAGAGCACTGGGGAAAAGCAGGCAGAGAATTCCCTGCTAGCACCTTCTCTGTGCCTGGGAAGCAGAAGTGTTCACATTGCTTCGCAGAATCGCTTTTGTGCAGAAAACAGTAACACTTGTTCAGAACGAAAGAAAGCACAGAGCCCCAGATTTTATGTTGTCCTGGAGAGCTTGCAGAGCACTGGGGAAAAGCAGGCAGAGAATTCCCTGCTACCACCTTCTCTGTGCCTGGGAAACAGAAGTGTTCACATTGCTTCGCAGAATCGCTTTTGTGCAGAAAACAGTAACACTTGTTCAGAACGAAGGAAAGCACAGAGCCCCAGATTTTATGTTGTCCTGGAGAGCTTGCAGAGCACTGGGGAAAGGCAGGCAGAGAATTCCCTGCTAGCACCTTCTCTGTGCCTGGGAAGCAGAAGTGTTCACATTGCTTCGCAGAATCGCTTTTGTGCAGAAAACAGTAACACTTGTTCACAACGAAAGAAAGCACAGAGCCCCAGATTTTATGTTGTCCTGGAGAGCTTGCAGAGCACTGGGGAAAAGCAGGCAGAGAATTCCCTGCTACCACCTTCTCTGTGCCTGGGAAACAGAAGTGTTCACATTGCTTCGCAGAATCGCTTTTGTGCAGAAAACAGTAACACTTGTTCAGAACGAAGGAAAGCACAGAGCCCCAGATTTTATGTTGTCCTGGAGAGCTTGCAGAGCACTGGGGAAAGGCAGGCAGAGAATTCCCTGCTAGCACCTTCTCTGTGCCTGGGAAGCAGAAGTGTTCACATTGCTTCGCAGAATCGCTTTTGTGCAGAAAACAATAACACTTGTTCAGAACGAAAGAAAGCACAGAGCCCCAGATTTTATGTTGTCCTGGAGAGCTTGCAGAGCACTGGGGAAAGGCAGGCAGAGAATTCCCTGCTAGCACCTTCTCTGTGCCTGGGAAGCAGAAGTGTTCAAATTGCTTCGCAGAATCGCTTTTGTGCAGAAAACAGTAACACTTGTTCAGAACGAAAGAAAGCACAGAGCCCCAGATTTTATGTTGTCCTGGAGAGCTTGCAGAGCACTGGGGAAAAGCAGGCAGAGAATTCCCTGCTAGCACCTTCTTTGTGCCTGTTCACATTGCTTCGCAGAATCGCTTTTGTGCAGAAAACAGTAACACTTGTTCAGAACGAAAGAAAGCACAGAGCCCCAGATTTTATGTTGTCCTGGAGAGCTTGCAGAGCACTGGGGAAAAGCAGGCAGAGAATTCCCTGCTACCACCTTCTCTGTGCCTGGGAAGCAGAAGTGTTCACATTGCTTCGCAGAATCGCTTTTGTGCAGAAAACAATAACACTTGTTCAGAACGAAAGAAAGCACAGAGCCCCAGATTTTATGTTGTCCTGGAGAGCTTGCAGAGCACTGGGGAAAAGCAGGCAGAGAATTCCCTGCTACCACCTTCTCTGTGCCTGGGAAACAGAAGTGTTCACATTGCTTCGCAGAATCGCTTTTGTGCAGAAAACAGTAACACTTGTTCAGAACTTAGGAAAGCACAGAGCCCCAGATTTTATGTTGTCCTGGAGAGCTTGCAGAGCACTGGGGAAAAGCAGGCAGAGAATTCCCTGCTAGCACCTTCTCTGTGCCTGGGAAACAGAAGTGTTCCCATTGCTTCGCAGAATCGCTTTTGTGCAGAAAACAGTAACACTTGTTCAGAACGAAAGAAAGCACAGAGCCCCAGATTTTATGTTGTCCTGGAGAGCTTGCAGAGCACTGCGGAAAAGCAGGCAGAGAATTCCCTGCTAGCACCTTCTCTGTGCCTGGGAAACAGAAGTGTTCACATTGCTTCGCAGAATCGCTTTTGTGCAGAAAACAGTAACAGTTGTTCAGAACGAAGGAAAGCACAGAGCCCCAGATTTTATGTTGTCCTGGAGAGCTTGCAGAGCACTGGGGAAAGGCAGGCAGAGAATTCCCTGCTAGCACCTTCTCTGTGCCTGGGAAGCAGAAGTGTTCACATTGCTTCGCAGAATCGCTTTTGTGCAGAAAACAATAACACTTGTTCAGAACGAAAGAAAGCACAGAGGCCCCAGATTTTATGTTGTCCTGGAGAGCTTGCAGAGCACTGGGGAAAGGCAGGCAGAGAATTCCCTGCTAGCACCTTCTCTGTGCCTGGGAAGCAGAAGTGTTCACATTGCTTCGCAGAATCGCTTTTGTGCAGAAAACAGTAACACTTGTTCAGAACGAAAGAAAGCACAGAGCCCCAGATTTTATGTTGTCCTGGAGAGCTTGCAGAGCACTGGGGAAAAGCAGGCAGAGAATTCCCTGCTACCACCTTCTCTGTGCCTGGGAAACAGAAGTGTTCACATTGCTTCGCAGAATCGCTTTTGTGCAGAAAACAGTAACACTTGTTCAGAACGAAGGAAAGCACAGAGCCCCAGATTTTATGTTGTCCTGGAGAGCTTGCAGAGCACTGGGGAAAGGCAGGCAGAGAATTCCCTGCTAGCACCTTCTCTGTGCCTGGGAAGCAGAAGTGTTCACATTGCTTCGCAGAATCGCTTTTGTGCAGAAAACAATAACACTTGTTCAGAACGAAAGAAAGCACAGAGCCCCAGATTTTATGTTGTCCTGGAGAGCTTGCAGAGCACTGGGGAAAAGCAGGCAGAGAATTCCCTGCTAGCACCTTCTCTGTGCCTGGGAAGCAGAAGTGTTCAAATTGCTTCGCAGAATCGCTTTTGTGCAGAAAACAGTAACACTTGTTCAGAACGAAAGAAAGCACAGAGCCCCAGATTTTATGTTGTCCTGGAGAGCTTGCAGAGCACTGGGGAAAAGCAGGCAGAGAATTCCCTGCTAGCACCTTCTTTGTGCCTGATTCACATTGCTTCGCAGAATCGCTTTTGTGCAGAAAACAGTAACACTTGTTCAGAACGAAAGAAAGCACAGAGCCCCAGATTTTATGTTGTCCTGGAGAGCTTGCAGAGCACTGGGGAAAAGCAGGCAGAGAATTCCCTGCTACCACCTTCTCTGTGCCTGGGAAACAGAAGTGTTCACATTGCTTCGCAGAATCGCTTTTGTGCAGAAAACAGTAACACTTGTTCAGAACGAAGGAAAGCACAGAGCCCCAGATTTTATGTTGTCCTGGAGAGCTTGCAGAGCACTGGGGAAAGGCAGGCAGAGAATTCCCTGCTAGCACCTTCTCTGTGCCTGGGAAGCAGAAGTGTTCACATTGCTTCGCAGAATCGCTTTTGTGCAGAAAACAATAACACTTGTTCAGAACGAAAGAAAGCACAGAGCCCCAGATTTTATGTTGTCCTGGAGAGCTTGCAGAGCACTGGGGAAAGGCAGGCAGAGAATTCCCTGCTAGCACCTTCTCTGTGCCTGGGAAGCAGAAGTGTTCAAATTGCTTCGCAGAATCGCTTTTGTGCAGAAAACAGTAACACTTGTTCAGAACGAAAGAAAGCACAGAGCCCCAGATTTTATGTTGTCCTGGAGAGCTTGCAGAGCACTGGGGAAAAGCAGGCAGAGAATTCCCTGCTAGCACCTTCTTTGTGCCTGTTCACATTGCTTCGCAGAATCGCTTTTGTGCAGAAAACAGTAACACTTGTTCAGAACGAAAGAAAGCACAGAGCCCCAGATTTTATGTTGTCCTGGAGAGCTTGCAGAGCACTGGGGAAAAGCAGGCAGAGAATTCCCTGCTACCACCTTCTCTGTGCCTGGGAAACAGAAGTGTTCACATTGCTTCGCAGAATCGCTTTTGTGCAGAAAACAGTAACACTTGTTCAGAACGAAAGAAAGCACAGAGCCCCAGATTTGCTGTTGTCCTGGAGAGCTTGCAGAGCACTGGGGAAAGGCAGGCAGAGAATTCCCTGCTAGCACCTTCTCTGTGCCTGGGAAGCAGAAGTGTTCACATTGCTTCGCAGAATCGCTTTTGTGCAGAAAACAATAACACTTGTTCAGAACGAAAGAAAGCACAGAGCCCCAGATTTTATGTTGTCCTGGAGAGCTTGCAGAGCACTGGGGAAAAGCAGGCAGAGAATTCCCTGCTAGCACCTTCTCTGTGCCTGGGAAGCAGAAGTGTTCAAATTGCTTCGCAGAATCGCTTTTGTGCAGAAAACAGTAACACTTGTTCAGAACGAAAGAAAGCACAGAGCCCCAGATTTTATGTTGTCCTGGAGAGCTTGCAGAGCACTGGGGAAAAGCAGGCAGAGAATTCCCTGCTAGCACCTTCTCTGTGCCTGGGAAGCAGAAGTGTTCAAATTGCTTCGCAGAATCGCTTTTGTGCAGAAAACAGTAACACTTGTTCAGAACGAAAGAAAGCACAGAGCCCCAGATTTTATGTTGTCCTGGAGAGCTTGCAGAGCACTGGGGAAAAGCAGGCAGAGAATTCCCTGCTAGCACCTTCTCTGTGCCTGGGAAGCAGAAGTCTTCACATTGCTTCGCAGAATCGCTTTTGTGCAGAAAACAGTAACACTTGTTCAGAATGAAAGAAAGCACAGAGCCCCAGATTTTATGTTGTCCAGGAGAGCTTGCAGAGCACTGGGGAAAAGCAGGCAGAGAATTCCCTGCTAGCACCTTCTCTGTGCCTGGGAAACAGAAGTGTTCACATTGCTTCGCAGAATCGCTTTTGTGCAGAAAACAGTAACACTTGTTCAGAACGAAAGAAAGCACAGAGCCCCAGATTTTATGTTGTCCTGGAGAGCTTGCAGAGCACTGGGGAAAAGCAGGCAGAGAATTCCCTGCTAGCACCTTCTCTGTGCCTGGGAAACAGAAGTGTTCCCATTGCTTCGCAGAATCGCTTTTGTGCAGAAAACAGTAACACTTGTTCAGAACGAAGGAAAGCACAGAGCCCCAGATTTTATGTTGTCCTGGAGAGCTTGCAGAGCACTGGGGAAAGGCAGGCAGAGAATTCCCTGCTAGCACCTTCTCTGTGCCTGGGAAGCAGAAGTGTTCACATTGCTTCGCAGAATCGCTTTTGTGCAGAAAACAATAACACTTGTTCAGAACGAAAGAAAGCACAGAGCCCCAGATTTTATGTTGTCCTGGAGAGCTTGCAGAGCACTGGGGAAAAGCAGGCAGAGAATTCCCTGCTAGCACCTTCTCTGTGCCTGGGAAGCAGAAGTGTTCAAATTGCTTCGCAGAATCGCTTTTGTGCAGAAAACAGTAACACTTGTTCAGAACGAAAGAAAGCACAGAGCCCCAGATTTTATGTTGTCCTGGAGAGCTTGCAGAGCACTGGGGAAAAGCAGGCAGAGAATTCCCTGCTACCACCTTCTCTGTGCCTGGGAAACAGAAGTGTTCACATTGCTTCGCAGAATCGCTTTTGTGCAGAAAACAATAACACTTGTTCAGAACGAAAGAAAGCACAGAGCCCCAGATTTTATGTTGTCCTGGAGAGCTTGCAGAGCACTGGGGAAAAGCAGGCAGAGAATTCCCTGCTAGCACCTTCTCTGTGCCTGGGAAACAGAAGTGTTCCCATTGCTTCGCAGAATCGCTTTTGTGCAGAAAACAGTAACACTTGTTCAGAACGAAAGAAAGCACAGAGCCCCAGATTTTATGTTGTCCTGGAGAGCTTGCAGAGCACTGGGGAAAAGCAGGCAGAGAATTCCCTGCTAGCACCTTCTCTGTGCCTGGGAAACAGAAGTGTTCACATTGCTTCGCAGAATCGCTTTTGTGCAGAAAACAGTAACAGTTGTTCAGAACGAAGGAAAGCACAGAGCCCCAGATTTTATGTTGTCCTGGAGAGCTTGCAGAGCACTGGGGAAAGGCAGGCAGAGAATTCCCTGCTAGCACCTTCTCTGTGCCTGGGAAGCAGAAGTGTTCACATTGCTTCGCAGAATCGCTTTTGTGCAGAAAACAATAACACTTGTTCAGAACGAAAGAAAGCACAGAGGCCCAGATTTTATGTTGTCCTGGAGAGCTTGCAGAGCACTGGGGAAAGGCAGGCAGAGAATTCCCTGCTAGCACCTTCTCTGTGCCTGGGAAGCAGAAGTGTTCACATTGCTTCGCAGAATCGCTTTTGTGCAGAAAACAGTAACACTTGTTCAGAACGAAAGAAAGCACAGAGCCCCAGATTTTATGTTGTCCTGGAGAGCTTGCAGAGCACTGGGGAAAAGCAGGCAGAGAATTCCCTGCTACCACCTTCTCTGTGCCTGGGAAACAGAAGTGTTCACATTGCTTCGCAGAATCGCTTTTGTGCAGAAAACAGTAACACTTGTTCAGAACGAAGGAAAGCACAGAGCCCCAGATTTTATGTTGTCCTGGAGAGCTTGCAGAGCACTGGGGAAAGGCAGGCAGAGAATTCCCTGCTAGCACCTTCTCTGTGCCTGGGAAGCAGAAGTGTTCACATTGCTTCGCAGAATCGCTTTTGTGCAGAAAACAATAACACTTGTTCAGAACGAAAGAAAGCACAGAGCCCCAGATTTTATGTTGTCCTGGAGAGCTTGCAGAGCACTGGGGAAAAGCAGGCAGAGAATTCCCTGCTAGCACCTTCTCTGTGCCTGGGAAGCAGAAGTGTTCAAATTGCTTCGCAGAATCGCTTTTGTGCAGAAAACAGTAACACTTGTTCAGAACGAAAGAAAGCACAGAGCCCCAGATTTTATGTTGTCCTGGAGAGCTTGCAGAGCACTGGGGAAAAGCAGGCAGAGAATTCCCTGCTAGCACCTTCTTTGTGCCTGTTCACATTGCTTCGTAGAATCGCTTTTGTGCAGAAAACAGTAACACTTGTTCAGAACGAAAGAAAGCACAGAGCCCCAGATTTTATGTTGTCCTGGAGAGCTTGCAGAGCACTGGGGAAAAGCAGGCAGAGAATTCCCTGCTACCACCTTCTCTGTGCCTGGGAAACAGAAGTGTTCACATTGCTTCGCAGAATCGCTTTTGTGCAGAAAACAGTAACACTTGTTCAGAACGAAGGAAAGCACAGAGCCCCAGATTTTATGTTGTCCTGGAGAGCTTGCAGAGCACTGGGGAAAGGCAGGCAGAGAATTCCCTGCTAGCACCTTCTCTGTGCCTGGGAAGCAGAAGTGTTCACATTGCTTCGCAGAATCGCTTTTGTGCAGAAAACAATAACACTTGTTCAGAACGAAAGAAAGCACAGAGCCCCAGATTTTATGTTGTCCTGGAGAGCTTGCAGAGCACTGGGGAAAGGCAGGCAGAGAATTCCCTGCTAGCACCTTCTCTGTGCCTGGGAAGCAGAAGTGTTCAAATTGCTTCGCAGAATCGCTTTTGTGCAGAAAAGAGTAACACTTGTTCAGAACGAAAGAAAGCACAGAGCCCCAGATTTTATGTTGTCCTGGAGAGCTTGCAGAGCACTGGGGAAAAGCAGGCAGAGAATTCCCTGCTAGCACCTTCTCTGTGCCTGGGAAGCAGAAGTGTTCACATTGCTTCGCAGAATCGCTTTTGTGCAGAAAACAATAACACTTGTTCAGAACGAAAGAAAGCACAGAGCCCCAGATTTTATGTTGTCCTGGAGAGCTTGCAGAGCACTGGGGAAAAGCAGGCAGAGAATTCCCTGCTACCACCTTCTCTGTGCCTGGGAAACAGAAGTGTTCACATTGCTTCGCAGAATCGCTTTTGTGCAGAAAACAGTAACACTTGTTCAGAACGTAGGAAAGCACAGAGCCCCAGATTTTATGTTGTCCTGGAGAGCTTGCAGAGCACTGGGGAAAAGCAGGCAGAGAATTCCCTGCTAGCACCTTCTCTGTGCCTGGGAAACAGAAGTGTTCACATTGCTTCGCAGAATCGCTTTTGTGCAGAAAACAATAACACTTGTTCAGAACGAAAGAAAGCACAGAGGCCCAGATTTTATGTTGTCCTGGAGAGCTTGCAGAGCACTGGGGAAAGGCAGGCAGAGAATTCCCTGCTAGCACCTTCTCTGTGCCTGGGAAGCAGAAGTGTTCACATTGCTTCGCAGAATCGCTTTTGTGCAGAAAACAGTAACACTTGTTCAGAACGAAAGAAAGCACAGAGCCCCAGATTTTATGTTGTCCTGGAGAGCTTGCAGAGCACTGGGGAAAAGCAGGCAGAGAATTCCCTGCTACCACCTTCTCTGTGCCTGGGAAACAGAAGTGTTCACATTGCTTCGCAGAATCGCTTTTGTGCAGAAAACAGTAACACTTGTTCAGAACGAAGGAAAGCACAGAGCCCCAGATTTTATGTTGTCCTGGAGAGCTTGCAGAGCACTGGGGAAAGGCAGGCAGAGAATTCCCTGCTAGCACCTTCTCTGTGCCTGGGAAGCAGAAGTGTTCACATTGCTTCGCAGAATCGCTTTTGTGCAGAAAACAATAACACTTGTTCAGAACGAAAGAAAGCACAGAGCCCCAGATTTTATGTTGTCCTGGAGAGCTTGCAGAGCACTGGGGAAAGGCAGGCAGAGAATTCCCTGCTAGCACCTTCTCTGTGCCTGGGAAGAAGAAGTGTTCAAATTGCTTCGCAGAATCGCTTTTGTGCAGAAAAGAGTAACACTTGTTCAGAACGAAAGAAAGCACAGAGCCCCAGATTTTATGTTGTCCTGGAGAGCTTGCAGAGCACTGGGGAAAAGCAGGCAGAGAATTCCCTGCTAGCACCTTCTTTGTGCCTGTTCACATTGCTTCGCAGAATCGCTTTTGTGCAGAAAACAGTAACACTTGTTCAGAACGAAAGAAAGCACAGAGCCCCAGATTTTATGTTGTCCTGGAGAGCTTGCAGAGCACTGGGGAAAAGCAGGCAGAGAATTCCCTGCTACCACCTTCTCTGTGCCTGGGAAACAGAAGTGTTCACATTGCTTCGCAGAATCGCTTTTGTGCAGAAAACAGTAACACTTGTTCAGAACGAAGGAAAGCACAGAGCCCCAGATTTTATGTTGTCCTGGAGAGCTTGCAGAGCACTGGGGAAAGGCAGGCAGAGAATTCCCTGCTAGCACCTTCTCTGTGCCTGGGAAGCAGAAGTGTTCACATTGCTTCGCAGAATCGCTTTTGTGCAGAAAACAATAACACTTGTTCAGAACGAAAGAAAGCACAGAGCCCCAGATTTTATGTTGTCCTGGAGAGCTTGCAGAGCACTGGGGAAAAGCAGGCAGAGAATTCCCTGCTAGCACCTTCTCTGTGCCTGGGAAACAGAAGTGTTCAAATTGCTTCGCAGAATCGCTTTTGTGCAGAAAACAGTAACACTTGTTCAGAACGAAAGAAAGCACAGAGCCCCAGATTTTATGTTGTCCTGGAGAGCTTGCAGAGCACTGGGGAAAAGCAGGCAGAGAATTCCCTGCTAGCACCTTCTCTGTGCCTGGGAAGCACAAGTGTTCAAATTGCTTCGCAGAATCGCTTTTGTGCAGAAAACAGTAACACTTGTTCAGAACGAAAGAAAGCACAGAGCCCCAGATTTTATGTTGTCCTGGAGAGCTTGCAGAGCACTGGGGAAAAGCAGGCAGAGAATTCCCTGCTAGCACCTTCTCTGTGCCTGGGAAGCAGAAGTCTTCACATTGCTTCGCAGAATCGCTTTTGTGCAGAAAACAGTAACACTTGTTCAGAATGAAAGAAAGCACAGAGCCCCAGATTTTATGTTGTCCAGGAGAGCTTGCAGAGCACTGGGGAAAAGCAGGCAGAGAATTCCCTGCTAGCACCTTCTCTGTGCCTGGGAAACAGAAGTGTTCACATTGCTTCGCAGAATCGCTTTTGTGCAGAAAACAGTAACACTTGTTCAGAACGAAAGAAAGCACAGAGCCCCAGATTTTATGTTGTCCTGGAGAGCTTGCAGAGCACTGGGGAAAAGCAGGCAGAGAATTCCCTGCTAGCACCTTCTCTGTGCCTGGGAAACAGAAGTGTTCCCATTGCTTCGCAGAATCGCTTTTGTGCAGAAAACAGTAACACTTGTTCAGAACGAAGGAAAGCACAGAGCCCCAGATTTTATGTTGTCCTGGAGAGCTTGCAGAGCACTGGGGAAAGGCAGGCAGAGAATTCCCTGCTAGCACCTTCTCTGTGCCTGGGAAGCAGAAGTGTTCACATTGCTTCGCAGAATCGCTTTTGTGCAGAAAACAATAACACTTGTTCAGAACGAAAGAAAGCACAGAGCCCCAGATTTTATGTTGTCCTGGAGAGCTTGCAGAGCACTGGGGAAAAGCAGGCAGAGAATTCCCTGCTAGCACCTTCTCTGTGCCTGGGAAGCAGAAGTGTTCAAATTGCTTCGCAGAATCGCTTTTGTGCAGAAAATAGTAACACTTGTTCAGAACGAAAGAAAGCACAGAGCCCCAGATTTTATGTTGTCCTGGAGAGCTTGCAGAGCACTGGGGAAAAGCAGGCAGAGAATTCCCTGCTACCACCTTCTCTGTGCCTGGGAAACAGAAGTGTTCACATTGCTTCGCAGAATCGCTTTTGTGCAGAAAACAGTAACACTTGTTCAGAACGAAGGAAAGCACAGAGCCCCAGATTTTATGTTGTCCTGGAGAGCTTGCAGAGCACTGGGGAAAGGCAGGCAGAGAATTCCCTGCTAGCACCTTCTCTGTGCCTGGGAAGCAGAAGTGTTCACATTGCTTCGCAGAATCGCTTTTGTGCAGAAAACAATAACACTTGTTCAGAACGAAAGAAAGCACAGAGCCCCAGATTTTATGTTGTCCTGGAGAGCTTGCAGAGCACTGGGGAAAAGCAGGCAGAGAATTCCCTGCTAGCACCTTCTCTGTGCCTGGGAAACAGAAGTGTTCCCATTGCTTCGCAGAATCGCTTTTGTGCAGAAAACAGTAACACTTGTTCAGAACGAAAGAAAGCACAGAGCCCCAGATTTTATGTTGTCCTGGAGAGCTTGCAGAGCACTGGGGAAAAGCAGGCAGAGAATTCCCTGCTAGCACCTTCTCTGTGCCTGGGAAACAGACGTGTTCACATTGCTTCGCAGAATCGCTTTTGTGCAGAAAACAGTAACAGTTGTTCAGAACGAAGGAAAGCACAGAGCCCCAGATTTTATGTTGTCCTGGAGAGCTTGCAGAGCACTGGGGAAAGGCAGGCAGAGAATTCCCTGCTAGCACCTTCTCTGTGCCTGGGAAGCAGAAGTGTTCACATTGCTTCGCAGAATCGCTTTTGTGCAGAAAACAATAACACTTGTTCAGAACGAAAGAAAGCACAGAGGCCCAGATTTTATGTTGTCCTGGAGAGCTTGCAGAGCACTGGGGAAAGGCAGGCAGAGAATTCCCTGCTAGCACCTTCTCTGTGCCTGGGAAGCAGAAGTGTTCACATTGCTTCGCAGAATCGCTTTTGTGCAGAAAACAGTAACACTTGTTCAGAACGAAAGAAAGCACAGAGCCCCAGATTTTATGTTGTCCTGGAGAGCTTGCAGAGCACTGGGGAAAAGCAGGCAGAGAATTCCCTGCTACCACCTTCTCTGTGCCTGGGAAACAGAAGTGTTCACATTGCTTCGCAGAATCGCTTTTGTGCAGAAAACAGTAACACTTGTTCAGAACGAAGGAAAGCACAGAGCCCCAGATTTTATGTTGTCCTGGAGAGCTTGCAGAGCACTGGGGAAAGGCAGGCAGAGAATTCCCTGCTAGCACCTTCTCTGTGCCTGGGAAGCAGAAGTGTTCACATTGCTTCGCAGAATCGCTTTTGTGCAGAAAACAATAACACTTGTTCAGAACGAAAGAAAGCACAGAGCCCCAGATTTTATGTTGTCCTGGAGAGCTTGCAGAGCACTGGGGAAAAGCAGGCAGAGAATTCCCTGCTAGCACCTTCTCTGTGCCTGGGAAGCAGAAGTGTTCAAATTGCTTCGCAGAATCGCTTTTGTGCAGAAAACAGTAACACTTGTTCAGAACGAAAGAAAGCACAGAGCCCCAGATTTTATGTTGTCCTGGAGAGCTTGCAGAGCACTGGGGAAAAGCAGGCAGAGAATTCCCTGCTAGCACCTTCTTTGTGCCTGTTCACATTGCTTCGCAGAATCGCTTTTGTGCAGAAAACAGTAACACTTGTTCAGAACGAAAGAAAGCACAGAGCCCCAGATTTTATGTTGTCCTGGAGAGCTTGCAGAGCACTGGGGAAAAGCAGGCAGAGAATTCCCTGCTACCACCTTCTCTGTGCCTGGGAAACAGAAGTGTTCACATTGCTTCGCAGAATCGCTTTTGTGCAGAAAACAGTAACACTTGTTCAGAACGAAGGAAAGCACAGAGCCCCAGATTTTATGTTGTCCTGGAGAGCTTGCAGAGCACTGGGGAAAGGCAGGCAGAGAATTCCCTGCTAGCACCTTCTCTGTGCCTGGGAAGCAGAAGTGTTCACATTGCTTCGCAGAATCGCTTTTGTGCAGAAAACAATAACACTTGTTCAGAACGAAAGAAAGCACAGAGCCGCAGATTTTATGTTGTCCTGGAGAGCTTGCAGAGCACTGGGGAAAGGCAGGCAGAGAATTCCCTGCTAGCACCTTCTCTGTGCCTGGGAAGCAGAAGTGTTCAAATTGCTTCGCAGAATCGCTTTTGTGCAGAAAACAGTAACACTTGTTCAGAACGAAAGAAAGCACAGAGCCCCAGATTTTATGTTGTCCTGGAGAGCTTGCAGAGCACTGGGGAAAAGCAGGCAGAGAATTCCCTGCTAGCACCTTCTTTGTGCCTGTTCACATTGCTTCGCAGAATCGCTTTTGTGCAGAAAACAGTAACACTTGTTCAGAACGAAAGAAAGCACAGAGCCCCAGATTTTATGTTGTCCTGGAGAGCTTGCAGAGCACTGGGGAAAAGCAGGCAGAGAATTCCATGCTACCACCTTCTCTGTGCCTGGGAAGCAGAAGTGTTCACATTGCTTCGCAGAATCGCTTTTGTGCAGAAAACAGTAACACTTGTTCAGAACGAAAGAAAGCACAGAGCCCCAGATTTGCTGTTGTCCTGGAGAGCTTGCAGAGCACTGGGGAAAGGCAGGCAGAGAATTCCCTGCTAGCACCTTCTCTGTGCCTGGGAAGCAGAAGTGTTCACATTGCTTCGCAGAATCGCTTTTGTGCAGAAAACAATAACACTTGTTCAGAACGAAAGAAAGCACAGAGCCCCAGATTTTATGTTGTCCTGGAGAGCTTGCAGAGCACTGCGGAAAAGCAGGCAGAGAATTCCCTGCTAGCACCTTCTCTGTGCCTGGGAAGCAGAAGTGTTCACATTGCTTCGCAGAATCGCTTTTGTGCAGAAAACAGTAACACTTGTTCAGAACGAAAGAAAGCACAGAGCCCCAGATTTTATGTTGTCCTGGAGAGCTTGCAGAGCACTGGGGAAAAGCAGGCAGAGAATTCCCTGCTAGCACCTTCTCTGTGCCTGGGAAGCAGAAGTGTTCAAATTGCTTCGCAGAATCGCTTTTGTGCAGAAAACAGTAACACTTGTTCAGAACGAAAGAAAGCACAGAGCCCCAGATTTTATGTTGTCCTGGAGAGCTTGCAGAGCACTGGGGAAAAGCAGGCAGAGAATTCCCTGCTAGCACCTTCTCTGTGCCTGGGAAGCAGAAGTCTTCACATTGCTTCGCAGAATCGCTTTTGTGCAGAAAACAGTAACACTTGTTCAGAATGAAAGAAAGCACAGAGCCCCAGATTTTATGTTGTCCAGGAGAGCTTGCAGAGCACTGGGGAAAAGCAGGCAGAGAATTCCCTGCTAGCACCTTCTCTGTGCCTGGGAAACAGAAGTGTTCAAATTGCTTCGCAGAATCGCTTTTGTGCAGAAAACAGTAACACTTGTTCAGAACGAAAGAAAGCACAGAGCCCCAGATTTTATGTTGTCCTGGAGAGCTTGCAGAGCACTGGGGAAAAGCAGGCAGAGAATTCCCTGCTACCACCTTCTCTGTGCCTGGGAAGCACAAGTGTTCAAATTGCTTCGCAGAATCGCTTTTGTGCAGAAAACAGTAACACTTGTTCAGAACGAAAGAAAGCACAGAGCCCCAGATTTTATGTTGTCCTGGAGAGCTTGCAGAGCACTGGGGAAAGGCAGGCAGAGAATTCCCTGCTAGCACCTTCTCTGTGCCTGGGAAGCAGAAGTGTTCACATTGCTTCGCAGAATCGCTTTTGTGCAGAAAACAATAACACTTGTTCAGAACGAAAGAAAGCACAGAGCCCCAGATTTTATGTTGTCCTGGAGAGCTTGCAGAGCACTGGGGAAAAGCAGGCAGAGAATTCCCTGCTAGCACCTTCTCTGTGCCTGGGAAGCAGAAGTGTTCAAATTGCTTCGCAGAATCGCTTTTGTGCAGAAAACAGTAACACTTGTTCAGAACGAAGGAAAGCACAGAGCCCCAGATTTTATGTTGTCCTGGAGAGCTTGCAGAGCACTGGGGAAAAGCAGGCAGAGAATTCCCTGCTAGCACCTTCTCTGTGCCTGGGAAACAGAAGTGTTCCCATTGCTTCGCAGAATCGCTTTTGTGCAGAAAACAGTAACACTTGTTCAGAACGAAAGAAAGCACAGAGCCCCAGATTTTATGTTGTCCTGGAGAGCTTGCAGAGCACTGGGGAAAGGCAGGCAGAGAATTCCCTGCTAGCACCTTCTCTGTGCCTGGGAAGCAGAAGTGTTCACATTGCTTCGCAGAATCGCTTTTGTGCAGAAAACAGTAACACTTGTTCAGAACGAAAGAAAGCACAGAGCCCCAGATTTTATGTTGTCCTGGAGAGCTTGCAGAGCACTGGGGAAAAGCAGGCAGAGAATTCCCTGCTAGCACCTTCTCTGTGCCTGGGAAACAGAAGTGTTCACATTGCTTCGCAGAATCGCTTTTGTGCAGAAAACAGTAACAGTTGTTCAGAACGAAGGAAAGCACAGAGCCCCAGATTTTATGTTGTCCTGGAGAGCTTGCAGAGCACTGGGGAAAGGCAGGCAGAGAATTCCCTGCTAGCACCTTCTCTGTGCCTGGGAAGCAGAAGTGTTCAAATTGCTTCGCAGAATCGCTTTTGTGCAGAAAACAGTAACACTTGTTCAGAACGAAAGAAAGCACAGAGCCCCAGATTTTATGTTGTCCTGGAGAGCTTGCAGAGCACTGGGGAAAAGCAGGCAGAGAATTCCCTGCTAGCACCTTCTCTGTGCCTGGGAAGCAGAAGTGTTCAAATTGCTTCGCAGAATCGCTTTTGCGCAGAAAACAGTAACACTTGTTCAGAACGAAAGAAAGCACAGAGCCCCAGATTTTATGTTGTCCTGGAGAGCTTGCAGAGCACTGGGGAAAAGCAGGCAGAGAATTCCCTGCTAGCACCTTCTCTGTGCCTGGGAAGCAGAAGTCTTCACATTGCTTCGCAGAATCGCTTTTGTGCAGAAAACAGTAACACTTGTTCAGAATGAAAGAAAGCACAGAGCCCCAGATTTTATGTTGTCCTGGAGAGCTTGCAGAGCACTGGGGAAAAGCAGGCAGAGAATTCCCTGCTAGCACCTTCTCTGTGCCTGGGAAGCAGAAGTGTTCACATTGCTTCGCAGAATCGCTTTTGTGCAGAAAACAGTAACACTTGTTCAGAACGAAAGAAAGCACAGAGCCCCAGATTTTATGTTGTCCTGGAGAGCTTGCAGAGCACTGGGGAAAAGCAGGCAGAGAATTCCCTGCTACCACCTTCTCTGTGCCTGGGAAACAGAAGTCTTCACATTGCTTCGCAGAATCGCTTTTGTGCAGAAAACAGTAACACTTGTTCAGAATGAAAGAAAGCACAGAGCCCCAGATTTTATGTTGTCCTGGAGAGCTTGCAGAGCACTGGGGAAAAGCAGGCAGAGAATTCCCTGCTAGCACCTTCTCTGTGCCTGGGAAGCAGAAGTGTTCACATTGCTTCGCAGAATCGCTTTTGTGCAGAAAACAGTAACACTTGTTCAGAACGAAAGAAAGCACAGAGCCCCAGATTTTATGTTGTCCTGGAGAGCTTGCAGAGCACTGGGGAAAAGCAGGCAGAGAATTCCCTGCTACCACCTTCTCTGTGCCTGGGAAACAGAAGTGTTCACATTGCTTCGCAGAATCGCTTTTGTGCAGAAAACAGTAACACTTGTTCAGAACGAAAGAAAGCACAGAGCCCCAGATTTTATGTTGTCCTGGAGAGCTTGCAGAGCACTGGGGAAAAGCAGGCAGAGAATTCCCTGCTACCACCTTCTCTGTGCCTGGGAAACAGAAGTGTTCACATTGCTTCGCAGAATCGCTTTTGTGCAGAAAACAGTAACACTTGTTCAGAACGAAGGAAAGCACAGAGCCCCAGATTTTATGTTGTCCTGGAGAGCTTGCAGAGCACTGGGGAAAGGCAGGCAGAGAATTCCCTGCTAGCACCTTCTCTGTGCCTGGGAAGCAGAAGTGTTCACATTGCTTCGCAGAATCGCTTTTGTGCAGAAAACAATAACACTTGTTCAGAACGAAAGAAAGCACAGAGCCCCAGATTTTATGTTGTCCTGGAGAGCTTGCAGAGCACTGGGGAAAAGCAGGCAGAGAATTCCCTGCTAGCACCTTCTCTGTGCCTGGGAAACAGAAGTGTTCCCATTGCTTCGCAGAATCGCTTTTGTGCAGAAAACAGTAACACTTGTTCAGAACGAAAGAAAGCACAGAGCCCCAGATTTTATGTTGTCCTGGAGAGCTTGCAGAGCACTGGGGAAAAGCAGGCAGAGAATTCCCTGCTAGCACCTTCTCTGTGCCTGGGAAGCAGAAGTGTTCACATTGCTTCGCAGAATCGCTTTTGTGCAGAAAACAGTAACACTTGTTCAGAACGAAGGAAAGCACAGAGCCCCAGATTTTATGTTGTCCTGGAGAGCTTGCAGAGCACTGGGGAAAGGCAGGCAGAGAATTCCCTGCTAGCACCTTCTCTGTGCCTGGGAAGCAGAAGTGTTCACATTGCTTCGCAGAATCGCTTTTGTGCAGAAAACAATAACACTTGTTCAGAACGAAAGAAAGCACAGAGGCCCAGATTTTATGTTGTCCTGGAGAGCTTGCAGAGCACTGGGGAAAGGCAGGCAGAGAATTCCCTGCTAGCACCTTCTCTGTGCCTGGGAAGCAGAAGTGTTCACATTGCTTCGCAGAATCGCTTTTGTGCAGAAAACAGTAACACTTGTTCAGAACGAAAGAAAGCACAGAGCCCCAGATTTTATGTTGTCCTGGAGAGCTTGCAGAGCACTGGGGAAAAGCAGGCAGAGAATTCCCTGCTAGCACCTTCTCTGTGCCTGGGAAGCAGAAGTCTTCACATTGCTTCGCAGAATCGCTTTTGTGCAGAAAACAGTAACACTTGTTCAGAATGAAAGAAAGCACAGAGCCCCAGATTTTATGTTGTCCTGGAGAGCTTGCAGAGCACTGGGGAAAAGCAGGCAGAGAATTCCCTGCTAGCACCTTCTCTGTGCCTGGGAAGCAGAAGTGTTCACATTGCTTCGCAGAATCGCTTTTGTGCAGAAAACAGTAACACTTGTTCAGAACGAAAGAAAGCACAGAGCCCCAGATTTTATGTTGTCCTGGAGAGCTTGCAGAGCACTGGGGAAAAGCAGGCAGAGAATTCCCTGCTACCACCTTCTCTGTGCCTGGGAAACAGAAGTGTTCACATTGCTTCGCAGAATCGCTTTTGTGCAGAAAACAGTAACACTTGTTCAGAACGAAGGAAAGCACAGAGCCCCAGATTTTATGTTGTCCTGGAGAGCTTGCAGAGCACTGGGGAAAGGCAGGCAGAGAATTCCCTGCTAGCACCTTCTCTGTGCCTGGGAAGCAGAAGTGTTCACATTGCTTCGCAGAATCGCTTTTGTGCAGAAAACAATAACACTTGTTCAGAACGAAAGAAAGCACAGAGCCCCAGATTTTATGTTGTCCTGGAGAGCTTGCAGAGCACTGGGGAAAAGCAGGCAGAGAATTCCCTGCTAGCACCTTCTCTGTGCCTGGGAAACAGAAGTGTTCCCATTGCTTCGCAGAATCGCTTTTGTGCAGAAAACAGTAACACTTGTTCAGAACGAAAGAAAGCACAGAGCCCCAGATTTTATGTTGTCCTGGAGAGCTTGCAGAGCACTGGGGAAAAGCAGGCAGAGAATTCCCTGCTAGCACCTTCTCTGTGCCTGGGAAGCAGAAGTGTTCACATTGCTTCGCAGAATCGCTTTTGTGCAGAAAACAGTAACACTTGTTCAGAACGAAGGAAAGCACAGAGCCCCAGATTTTATGTTGTCCTGGAGAGCTTGCAGAGCACTGGGGAAAGGCAGGCAGAGAATTCCCTGCTAGCACCTTCTCTGTGCCTGGGAAGCAGAAGTGTTCACATTGCTTCGCAGAATCGCTTTTGTGCAGAAAACAATAACACTTGTTCAGAACGAAAGAAAGCACAGAGGCCCAGATTTTATGTTGTCCTGGAGAGCTTGCAGAGCACTGGGGAAAGGCAGGCAGAGAATTCCCTGCTAGCACCTTCTCTGTGCCTGGGAAGCAGAAGTGTTCACATTGCTTCGCAGAATCGCTTTTGTGCAGAAAACAGTAACACTTGTTCAGAACGAAAGAAAGCACAGAGCCCCAGATTTTATGTTGTCCTGGAGAGCTTGCAGAGCACTGGGGAAAAGCAGGCAGAGAATTCCCTGCTACCACCTTCTCTGTGCCCGGGAAACAGAAGTGTTCACATTGCTTCGCAGAATCGCTTTTGTGCAGAAAACAGTAACACTTGTTCAGAACGAAGGAAAGCACAGAGCCCCAGATTTTATGTTGTCCTGGAGAGCTTGCAGAGCACTGGGGAAAGGCAGGCAGAGAATTCCCTGCTAGCACCTTCTCTGTGCCTGGGAAGCAGAAGTGTTCACATTGCTTCGCAGAATCGCTTTTGTGCAGAAAACAATAACACTTGTTCAGAACGAAAGAAAGCACAGAGCCCCAGATTTTATGTTGTCCTGGAGAGCTTGCAGAGCACTGGGGAAAAGCAGGCAGAGAATTCCCTGCTAGCACCTTCTCTGTGCCTGGGAAGCAGAAGTGTTCAAATTGCTTCGCAGAATCGCTTTTGTGCAGAAAACAGTAACACTTGTTCAGAACGAAAGAAAGCACAGAGCCCCAGATTTTATGTTGTCCTGGAGAGCTTGCAGAGCACTGGGGAAAAGCAGGCAGAGAATTCCCTGCTAGCACCTTCTCTGTGCCTGTTCACATTGCTTCGCAGAATCGCTTTTGTGCAGAAAACAGTAACACTTGTTCAGAACGAAAGAAAGCACAGAGCCCCAGATTTTATGTTGTCCTGGAGAGCTTGCAGAGCACTGGGGAAAAGCAGGCAGAGAATTCCCTGCTACCACCTTCTCTGTGCCTGGGAAACAGAAGTGTTCACATTGCTTCGCAGAATCGCTTTTGTGCAGAAAACAGTAACACTTGTTCAGAACGAAGGAAAGCACAGAGCCCCAGATTTTATGTTGTCCTGGAGAGCTTGCAGAGCACTGGGGAAAGGCAGGCAGAGAATTCCCTGCTAGCACCTTCTCTGTGCCTGGGAAGCAGAAGTGTTCACATTGCTTCGCAGAATCGCTTTTGTGCAGAAAACAATAACACTTGTTCAGAACGAAAGAAAGCACAGAGCCCCAGATTTTATGTTGTCCTGGAGAGCTTGCAGAGCACTGGGGAAAGGCAGGCAGAGAATTCCCTGCTAGCACCTTCTCTGTGCCTGGGAAGCAGAAGTGTTCAAATTGCTTCGCAGAATCGCTTTTGTGCAGAAAACAGTAACACTTGTTCAGAACGAAAGAAAGCACAGAGCCCCAGATTTTATGTTGTCCTGGAGAGCTTGCAGAGCACTGGGGAAAAGCAGGCAGAGAATTCCCTGCTACCACCTTCTCTGTGCCTGGGAAACAGAAGTGTTCACATTGCTTCGCAGAATCGCTTTTGTGCAGAAAACAGTAACAGTTGTTCAGAACGAAGGAAAGCACAGAGCCCCAGATTTTATGTTGTCCTGGAGAGCTTGCAGAGCACTGGGGAAAGGCAGGCAGAGAATTCCCTGCTAGCACCTTCTCTGTGCCTGGGAAGCAGAAGTGTTCACATTGCTTCGCAGAATCGCTTTTGTGCAGAAAACAATAACACTTGTTCAGAACGAAAGAAAGCACAGAGCCCCAGATTTTATGTTGTCCTGGAGAGCTTGCAGAGCACTGGGGAAAGGCAGGCAGAGAATTCCCTGCTAGCACCTTCTCTGTGCCTGGGAAGCAGAAGTGTTCACATTGCTTCGCAGAATCGCTTTTGTGCAGAAAACAGTAACACTTGTTCAGAACGAAAGAAAGCACAGAGCCCCAGATTTTATGTTGTCCTGGAGAGCTTGCAGAGCACTGGGGAAAAGCAGGCAGAGAATTCCCTGCTACCACCTTCTCTGTGCCTGGGAAACAGAAGTGTTCACATTGCTTCGCAGAATCGCTTTTGTGCAGAAAACAGTAACACTTGTTCAGAACGAAGGAAAGCACAGAGCCCCAGATTTTATGTTGTCCTGGAGAGCTTGCAGAGCACTGGGGAAAGGCAGGCAGAGAATTCCCTGCTAGCACCTTCTCTGTGCCTGGGAAGCAGAAGTGTTCACATTGCTTCGCAGAATCGCTTTTGTGCAGAAAACAATAACACTTGTTCAGAACGAAAGAAAGCACAGAGCCCCAGATTTTATGTTGTCCTGGAGAGCTTGCAGAGCACTGGGGAAAAGCAGGCAGAGAATTCCCTGCTAGCACCTTCTCTGTGCCTGGGAAGCAGAAGTGTTCAAATTGCTTCGCAGAATCGCTTTTGTGCAGAAAACAGTAACACTTGTTCAGAACGAAAGAAAGCACAGAGCCCCAGATTTTATGTTGTCCTGGAGAGCTTGCAGAGCACTGGGGAAAAGCAGGCAGAGAATTCCCTGCTAGCACCTTCTTTGTGCCTGTTCACATTGCTTCGCAGAATCGCTTTTGTGCAGAAAACAGTAACACTTGTTCAGAACGAAAGAAAGCACAGAGCCCCAGATTTTATGTTGTCCTGGAGAGCTTGCAGAGCACTGGGGAAAAGCAGGCAGAGAATTCCCTGCTACCACCTTCTCTGTGCCTGGGAAACAGAAGTGTTCACATTGCTTCGCAGAATCGCTTTTGTGCAGAAAACAGTAACACTTGTTCAGAACGAAGGAAAGCACAGAGCCCCAGATTTTATGTTGTCCTGGAGAGCTTGCAGAGCACTGGGGAAAGGCAGGCAGAGAATTCCCTGCTAGCACCTTCTCTGTGCCTGGGAAGCAGAAGTGTTCACATTGCTTCGCAGAATCGCTTTTGTGCAGAAAACAATAACACTTGTTCAGAACGAAAGAAAGCACAGAGCCCCAGATTTTATGTTGTCCTGGAGAGCTTGCAGAGCACTGGGGAAAGGCAGGCAGAGAATTCCCTGCTAGCACCTTCTCTGTGCCTGGGAAGCAGAAGTGTTCAAATTGCTTCGCAGAATCGCTTTTGTGCAGAAAACAGTAACACTTGTTCAGAACGAAAGAAAGCACAGAGCCCCAGATTTTATGTTGTCCTGGAGAGCTTGCAGAGCACTGGGGAAAAGCAGGCAGAGAATTCCCTGCTACCACCTTCTCTGTGCCTGGGAAACAGAAGTGTTCACATTGCTTCGCAGAATCGCTTTTGTGCAGAAAACAGTAACACTTGTTCAGAACGAAAGAAAGCACAGAGCCCCAGATTTGCTGTTGTCCTGGAGAGCTTGCAGAGCACTGGGGAAAGGCAGGCAGAGAATTCCCTGCTAGCACCTTCTCTGTGCCTGGGAAGCAGAAGTGTTCACATTGCTTCGCAGAATCGCTTTTGTGCAGAAAACAATAACACTTGTTCAGAACGAAAGAAAGCACAGAGGCCCAGATTTTATGTTGTCCTGGAGAGCTTGCAGAGCACTGGGGAAAGGCAGGCAGAGAATTCCCTGCTAGCACCTTCTCTGTGCCTGGGAAGCAGAAGTGTTCACATTGCTTCGCAGAATCGCTTTTGTGCAGAAAACAATAACACTTGTTCAGAACGAAAGAAAGCACAGAGCCCCAGATTTTATGTTGTCCTGGAGAGCTTGCAGAGCACTGGGGAAAAGCAGGCAGAGAATTCCCTGCTAGCACCTTCTCTGTGCCTGGGAAGCAGAAGTGTTCAAATTGCTTCGCAGAATCGCTTTTGTGCAGAAAACAGTAACACTTGTTCAGAACGAAAGAAAGCACAGAGCCCCAGATTTTATGTTGTCCTGGAGAGCTTGCAGAGCACTGGGGAAAAGCAGGCAGAGAATTCCCTGCTAGCACCTTCTCTGTGCCTGGGAAGCAGAAGTCTTCACATTGCTTCGCAGAATCGCTTTTGTGCAGAAAACAGTAACACTTGTTCAGAATGAAAGAAAGCACAGAGCCCCAGATTTTATGTTGTCCAGGAGAGCTTGCAGAGCACTGGGGAAAAGCAGGCAGAGAATTCCCTGCTAGCACCTTCTCTGTGCCTGGGAAGCAGAAGTCTTCACATTGCTTCGCAGAATCGCTTTTGTGCAGAAAACAGTAACACTTGTTCAGAACGAAAGAAAGCACAGAGCCCCAGATTTTATGTTGTCCTGGAGAGCTTGCAGAGCACTGGGGAAAAGCAGGCAGAGAATTCCCTGCTAGCACCTTCTCTGTGCCTGGGAAGCAGAAGTGTTCAAATTGCTTCGCAGAATCGCTTTTGTGCAGAAAACAATAACACTTGTTCAGAACGAAAGAAAGCACAGAGGCCCAGATTTTATGTTGTCCTGGAGAGCTTGCAGAGCACTGGGGAAAGGCAGGCAGAGAATTCCCTGCTAGCACCTTCTCTGTGCCTGGGAAGCAGAAGTGTTCACATTGCTTCGCAGAATCGCTTTTGTGCAGAAAACAGTAACACTTGTTCAGAACGAAAGAAAGCACAGAGCCCCAGATTTTATGTTGTCCTGGAGAGCTTGCAGAGCACTGGGGAAAAGCAGGCAGAGAATTCCCTGCTACCACCTTCTCTGTGCCTGGGAAACAGAAGTGTTCACATTGCTTCGCAGAATCGCTTTTGTGCAGAAAACAGTAACACTTGTTCAGAACGAAGGAAAGCACAGAGCCCCAGATTTTATGTTGTCCTGGAGAGCTTGCAGAGCACTGGGGAAAGGCAGGCAGAGAATTCCCTGCTAGCACCTTCTCTGTGCCTGGGAAGCAGAAGTGTTCAAATTGCTTCGCAGAATCGCTTTTGTGCAGAAAACAGTAACACTTGTTCAGAACGAAGGAAAGCACAGAGCCCCAGATTTTATGTTGTCCTGGAGAGCTTGCAGAGCACTGGGGAAAGGCAGGCAGAGAATTCCCTGCTAGCACCTTCTCTGTGCCTGGGAAGCAGAAGTGTTCACATTGCTTCGCAGAATCGCTTTTGTGCAGAAAACAATAACACTTGTTCAGAACGAAAGAAAGCACAGAGCCCCAGATTTTATGTTGTCCTGGAGAGCTTGCAGAGCACTGGGGAAAAGCAGGCAGAGAATTCCCTGCTAGCACCTTCTCTGTGCCTGGGAAGCAGAAGTGTTCAAATTGCTTCGCAGAATCGCTTTTGTGCAGAAAACAGTAACACTTGTTCAGAACGAAAGAAAGCACAGAGCCCCAGATTTTATGTTGTCCTGGAGAGCTTGCAGAGCACTGGGGAAAAGCAGGCAGAGAATTCCCTGCTAGCACCTTCTCTGTGCCTGGTTCACATTGCTTCGCAGAATCGCTTTTGTGCAGAAAACAATAACACTTGTTCAGAACGAAAGAAAGCACAGAGCCCCAGATTTTATGTTGTCCTGGAGAGCTTGCAGAGCACTGGGGAAAAGCAGGCAGAGAATTCCCTGCTAGCACCTTCTCTGTGCCTGGTTCACATTGCTTCGCAGAATCGCTTTTGTGCAGAAAACAGTAACACTTGTTCAGAACGAAAGAAAGCACAGAGCCCCAGATTTTATGTTGTCCTGGAGAGCTTGCAGAGCACTGGGGAAAAGCAGGCAGAGAATTCCCTGCTAGCACCTTCTCTGTGCCTGGGAAACAGAAGTGTTCCCATTGCTTCGCAGAATCGCTTTTGTGCAGAAAACAGTAACACTTGTTCAGAACGAAAGAAAGCACAGAGCCCCAGATTTTATGTTGTCCTGGAGAGCTTGCAGAGCACTGGGGAAAGGCAGGCAGAGAATTCCCTGCTAGCACCTTCTCTGTGCCTGGGAAGCAGAAGTGTTCACATTGCTTCGCAGAATCGCTTTTGTGCAGAAAACAATAACACTTGTTCAGAACGAAAGAAAGCACAGAGCCCCAGATTTTATGTTGTCCTGGAGAGCTTGCAGAGCACTGGGGAAAGGCAGGCAGAGAATTCCCTGCTAGCACCTTCTC
Source organism: Strix uralensis (assembly GCF_047716275.1). NCBI lineage: Eukaryota > Metazoa > Chordata > Aves > Strigiformes > Strigidae > Strix > Strix uralensis. The sequence continues at coordinate 10,553 of NW_027436784.1, read as the reverse complement.
TGTGCCTATGAAGCAGAAGTGTTCACATTGCTTCGCAGAATCGCTTTTGTGCAGAAAACAGTAACACTTGTTCACAACGAAAGAAAGCACAGAGCCCCAGATTTTATGTTGTCCTGGAGAGCTTGCAGAGCACTGGGGAAAGGCAGGCAGAGAATTCCCTGCTAGCACCTTCTCTGTGCCTGGGAAGCAGAAGTGTTCACATTGCTTCGCAGAATCGCTTTTGTGCAGAAAACAATAACACTTGTTCAGAACGAAAGAAAGCACAGAGCCCCAGATTTTATGTTGTCCTGGAGAGCTTGTAGAGCACTGGGGAAAAGCAGGCAGAGAATTCCCTGCTAGCACCTTCTCTGTGCCTGGGAAGCAGAAGTGTTCAAATTGCTTCGCAGAATCGCTTTTGTGCAGAAAACAGTAACACTTGTTCAGAACAAAAGAAAGCACAGAGCCTCAGATTTTATGTTGTCCTGGAGAGCTTGCAGAGCACTGGGGAAAGGCAGGCAGAGAATTCCCTGCTAGCACCTTCTCTGTGCCTGGGAAACAGAAGTCTTCACATTGCTTCGCAGAATCGCTTTTGTGCAGAAAACAGTAACACTTGTTCAGAACGAAAGAAAGCACAGAGCCCCAGATTTTATGTTGTCCTGGAGAGCTTGCAGAGCACTGGGGAAAAGCAGGCAGAGAATTCCCTGCTAGCACCTTCTCTGTGCCTGGGAAACAGAAGTGTTCCCATTGCTTCGCAGAATCGCTTTTGTGCAGAAAACAGTAACACTTGTTCAGAACGAAAGAAAGCACAGAGCCCCAGATTTTATGTTGTCCTGGAGAGCTTGCAGAGCACTGGGGAAAGGCAGGCAGAGAATTCCCTGCTAGCACCTTCTCTGTGCCTGGGAAGCAGAAGTGTTCACATTGCTTCGCAGAATCGCTTTTGTGCAGAAAACAATAACACTTGTTCAGAACGAAAGAAAGCACAGAGCCCCAGATTTTATGTTGTCCTGGAGAGCTTGCAGAGCACTGGGGAAAGGCAGGCAGAGAATTCCCTGCTAGCACCTTCTCTGTGCCTATGAAGCAGAAGTGTTCACATTGCTTCGCAGAATCGCTTTTGTGCAGAAAACAGTAACACTTGTTCACAACGAAAGAAAGCACAGAGCCCCAGATTTTATGTTGTCCTGGAGAGCTTGCAGAGCACTGGGGAAAGGCAGGCAGAGAATTCCCTGCTAGCACCTTCTCTGTGCCTGGGAAGCAGAAGTGTTCACATTGCTTCGCAGAATCGCTTTTGTGCAGAAAACAATAACACTTGTTCAGAACGAAAGAAAGCACAGAGCCCCAGATTTTATGTTGTCCTGGAGAGCTTGTAGAGCACTGGGGAAAAGCAGGCAGAGAATTCCCTGCTAGCACCTTCTCTGTGCCTGGGAAGCAGAAGTGTTCAAATTGCTTCGCAGAATCGCTTTTGTGCAGAAAACAGTAACACTTGTTCAGAACAAAAGAAAGCACAGAGCCTCAGATTTTATGTTGTCCTGGAGAGCTTGCAGAGCACTGGGGAAAGGCAGGCAGAGAATTCCCTGCTAGCACCTTCTCTGTGCCTGGGAAGCAGAAGTGTTCACATTGCTTCGCAGAATCGCTTTTGTGCAGAAAACAGTAACACTTGTTCAGAACGAAAGAAAGCACAGAGCCCCAGATTTTATGTTGTCCTGGAGAGCTTGCAGAGCACTGGGGAAAAGCAGGCAGAGAATTCCCTGCTACCACCTTCTCTGTGCCTGGGAAACAGAAGTGTTCACATTGCTTCGCAGAATCGCTTTTGTGCAGAAAACAGTAACACTTGTTCAGAACGAAGGAAAGCACAGAGCCCCAGATTTTATGTTGTCCTGGAGAGCTTGCAGAGCACTGGGGAAAGGCAGGCAGAGAATTCCCTGCTAGCACCTTCTCTGTGCCTGGGAAGCAGAAGTGTTCACATTGCTTCGCAGAATCGCTTTTGTGCAGAAAACAATAACACTTGTTCAGAACGAAAGAAAGCACAGAGCCCCAGATTTTATGTTGTCCTGGAGAGCTTGCAGAGCACTGGGGAAAAGCAGGCAGAGAATTCCCTGCTAGCACCTTCTCTGTGCCTGGGAAGCAGAAGTGTTCAAATTGCTTCGCAGAATCGCTTTTGTGCAGAAAACAGTAACACTTGTTCAGAACGAAAGAAAGCACAGAGCCCCAGATTTTATGTTGTCCTGGAGAGCTTGCAGAGCACTGGGGAAAAGCAGGCAGAGAATTCCCTGCTACCACCTTCTCTGTGCCTGGGAAACAGAAGTGTTCACATTGCTTCGCAGAATCGCTTTTGTGCAGAAAACAGTAACACTTGTTCAGAACGAAGGAAAGCACAGAGCCCCAGATTTTATGTTGTCCTGGAGAGCTTGCAGAGCACTGGGGAAAGGCAGGCAGAGAATTCCCTGCTAGCACCTTCTCTGTGCCTGGGAAGCAGAAGTGTTCACATTGCTTCGCAGAATCGCTTTTGTGCAGAAAACAATAACACTTGTTCAGAACGAAAGAAAGCACAGAGCCCCAGATTTTATGTTGTCCTGGAGAGCTTGCAGAGCACTGGGGAAAGGCAGGCAGAGAATTCCCTGCTAGCACCTTCTCTGTGCCTGGGAAGCAGAAGTGTTCAAATTGCTTCGCAGAATCGCTTTTGTGCAGAAAACAGTAACACTTGTTCAGAACGAAAGAAAGCACAGAGCCCCAGATTTTATGTTGTCCTGGAGAGCTTGCAGAGCACTGGGGAAAAGCAGGCAGAGAATTCCCTGCTACCACCTTCTCTGTGCCTGGGAAACAGAAGTGTTCACATTGCTTCGCAGAATCGCTTTTGTGCAGAAAACAGTAACACTTGTTCAGAACGAAAGAAAGCACAGAGCCCCAGATTTGCTGTTGTCCTGGAGAGCTTGCAGAGCACTGGGGAAAGGCAGGCAGAGAATTCCCTGCTAGCACCTTCTCTGTGCCTGGGAAGCAGAAGTGTTCACATTGCTTCGCAGAATCGCTTTTGTGCAGAAAACAATAACACTTGTTCAGAACGAAAGAAAGCACAGAGCCCCAGATTTTATGTTGTCCTGGAGAGCTTGCAGAGCACTGGGGAAAGGCAGGCAGAGAATTCCCTGCTAGCACCTTCTCTGTGCCTGGGAAGCAGAAGTGTTCACATTGCTTCGCAGAATCGCTTTTGTGCAGAAAACAATAACACTTGTTCAGAACGAAAGAAAGCACAGAGCCCCAGATTTTATGTTGTCCTGGAGAGCTTGCAGAGCACTGGGGAAAAGCAGGCAGAGAATTCCCTGCTAGCACCTTCTCTGTGCCTGGGAAGCAGAAGTGTTCAAATTGCTTCGCAGAATCGCTTTTGTGCAGAAAACAGTAACACTTGTTCAGAACGAAAGAAAGCACAGAGCCCCAGATTTTATGTTGTCCTGGAGAGCTTGCAGAGCACTGGGGAAAAGCAGGCAGAGAATTCCCTGCTAGCACCTTCTCTGTGCCTGGGAAGCAGAAGTCTTCACATTGCTTCGCAGAATCGCTTTTGTGCAGAAAACAGTAACACTTGTTCAGAATGAAAGAAAGCACAGAGCCCCAGATTTTATGTTGTCCAGGAGAGCTTGCAGAGCACTGGGGAAAAGCAGGCAGAGAATTCCCTGCTAGCACCTTCTCTGTGCCTGGGAAGCAGAAGTCTTCACATTGCTTCGCAGAATCGCTTTTGTGCAGAAAACAGTAACACTTGTTCAGAACGAAAGAAAGCACAGAGCCCCAGATTTTATGTTGTCCTGGAGAGCTTGCAGAGCACTGGGGAAAAGCAGGCAGAGAATTCCCTGCTAGCACCTTCTCTGTGCCTGGGAAGCAGAAGTGTTCAAATTGCTTCGCAGAATCGCTTTTGTGCAGAAAACAATAACACTTGTTCAGAACGAAAGAAAGCACAGAGGCCCAGATTTTATGTTGTCCTGGAGAGCTTGCAGAGCACTGGGGAAAGGCAGGCAGAGAATTCCCTGCTAGCACCTTCTCTGTGCCTGGGAAGCAGAAGTGTTCACATTGCTTCGCAGAATCGCTTTTGTGCAGAAAACAGTAACACTTGTTCAGAACGAAAGAAAGCACAGAGCCCCAGATTTTATGTTGTCCTGGAGAGCTTGCAGAGCACTGGGGAAAAGCAGGCAGAGAATTCCCTGCTACCACCTTCTCTGTGCCTGGGAAACAGAAGTGTTCACATTGCTTCGCAGAATCGCTTTTGTGCAGAAAACAGTAACACTTGTTCAGAACGAAGGAAAGCACAGAGCCCCAGATTTTATGTTGTCCTGGAGAGCTTGCAGAGCACTGGGGAAAGGCAGGCAGAGAATTCCCTGCTAGCACCTTCTCTGTGCCTGGGAAGCAGAAGTGTTCAAATTGCTTCGCAGAATCGCTTTTGTGCAGAAAACAGTAACACTTGTTCAGAACGAAGGAAAGCACAGAGCCCCAGATTTTATGTTGTCCTGGAGAGCTTGCAGAGCACTGGGGAAAGGCAGGCAGAGAATTCCCTGCTAGCACCTTCTCTGTGCCTGGGAAGCAGAAGTGTTCACATTGCTTCGCAGAATCGCTTTTGTGCAGAAAACAATAACACTTGTTCAGAACGAAAGAAAGCACAGAGCCCCAGATTTTATGTTGTCCTGGAGAGCTTGCAGAGCACTGGGGAAAAGCAGGCAGAGAATTCCCTGCTAGCACCTTCTCTGTGCCTGGGAAGCAGAAGTGTTCAAATTGCTTCGCAGAATCGCTTTTGTGCAGAAAACAGTAACACTTGTTCAGAACGAAAGAAAGCACAGAGCCCCAGATTTTATGTTGTCCTGGAGAGCTTGCAGAGCACTGGGGAAAAGCAGGCAGAGAATTCCCTGCTAGCACCTTCTCTGTGCCTGTTCACATTGCTTCGCAGAATCGCTTTTGTGCAGAAAACAATAACACTTGTTCAGAACGAAAGAAAGCACAGAGCCCCAGATTTTATGTTGTCCTGGAGAGCTTGCAGAGCACTGGGGAAAAGCAGGCAGAGAATTCCCTGCTAGCACCTTCTCTGTGCCTGGGAAACAGAAGTGTTCCCATTGCTTCGCAGAATCGCTTTTGTGCAGAAAACAGTAACACTTGTTCAGAACGAAAGAAAGCACAGAGCCCCAGATTTTATGTTGTCCTGGAGAGCTTGCAGAGCACTGGGGAAAGGCAGGCAGAGAATTCCCTGCTAGCACCTTCTCTGTGCCTGGGAAGCAGAAGTGTTCACATTGCTTCGCAGAATCGCTTTTGTGCAGAAAACAATAACACTTGTTCAGAACGAAAGAAAGCACAGAGCCCCAGATTTTATGTTGTCCTGGAGAGCTTGCAGAGCACTGGGGAAAGGCAGGCAGAGAATTCCCTGCTAGCACCTTCTCTGTGCCTATGAAGCAGAAGTGTTCACATTGCTTCGCAGAATCGCTTTTGTGCAGAAAACAGTAACACTTGTTCACAACGAAAGAAAGCACAGAGCCCCAGATTTTATGTTGTCCTGGAGAGCTTGCAGAGCACTGGGGAAAGGCAGGCAGAGAATTCCCTGCTAGCACCTTCTCTGTGCCTGGGAAGCAGAAGTGTTCACATTGCTTCGCAGAATCGCTTTTGTGCAGAAAACAATAACACTTGTTCAGAACGAAAGAAAGCACAGAGCCCCAGATTTTATGTTGTCCTGGAGAGCTTGTAGAGCACTGGGGAAAAGCAGGCAGAGAATTCCCTGCTAGCACCTTCTCTGTGCCTGGGAAGCAGAAGTGTTCAAATTGCTTCGCAGAATCGCTTTTGTGCAGAAAACAGTAACACTTGTTCAGAACAAAAGAAAGCACAGAGCCTCAGATTTTATGTTGTCCTGGAGAGCTTGCAGAGCACTGGGGAAAGGCAGGCAGAGAATTCCCTGCTAGCACCTTCTCTGTGCCTGGGAAACAGAAGTCTTCACATTGCTTCGCAGAATCGCTTTTGTGCAGAAAACAGTAACACTTGTTCAGAACGAAAGAAAGCACAGAGCCCCAGATTTTATGTTGTCCTGGAGAGCTTGCAGAGCACTGGGGAAAAGCAGGCAGAGAATTCCCTGCTAGCACCTTCTCTGTGCCTGGGAAACAGAAGTGTTCCCATTGCTTCGCAGAATCGCTTTTGTGCAGAAAACAGTAACACTTGTTCAGAACGAAAGAAAGCACAGAGCCCCAGATTTTATGTTGTCCTGGAGAGCTTGCAGAGCACTGGGGAAAGGCAGGCAGAGAATTCCCTGCTAGCACCTTCTCTGTGCCTGGGAAGCAGAAGTGTTCACATTGCTTCGCAGAATCGCTTTTGTGCAGAAAACAATAACACTTGTTCAGAACGAAAGAAAGCACAGAGCCCCAGATTTTATGTTGTCCTGGAGAGCTTGCAGAGCACTGGGGAAAGGCAGGCAGAGAATTCCCTGCTAGCACCTTCTCTGTGCCTATGAAGCAGAAGTGTTCACATTGCTTCGCAGAATCGCTTTTGTGCAGAAAACAGTAACACTTGTTCACAACGAAAGAAAGCACAGAGCCCCAGATTTTATGTTGTCCTGGAGAGCTTGCAGAGCACTGGGGAAAGGCAGGCAGAGAATTCCCTGCTAGCACCTTCTCTGTGCCTGGGAAGCAGAAGTGTTCAAATTGCTTCGCAGAATCGCTTTTGTGCAGAAAACAATAACACTTGTTCAGAACGAAAGAAAGCACAGAGCCCCAGATTTTATGTTGTCCTGGAGAGCTTGTAGAGCACTGGGGAAAAGCAGGCAGAGAATTCCCTGCTAGCACCTTCTCTGTGCCTGGGAAGCAGAAGTGTTCACATTGCTTCGCAGAATCGCTTTTGTGCAGAAAACAGTAACACTTGTTCAGAACGAAAGAAAGCACAGAGCCCCAGATTTTATGTTGTCCTGGAGAGCTTGCAGAGCACTGGGGAAAAGCAGGCAGAGAATTCCCTGCTAGCACCTTCTCTGTGCCTGGGAAACAGAAGTGTTCCCATTGCTTCGCAGAATCGCTTTTGTGCAGAAAACAGTAACACTTGTTCAGAACGAAAGAAAGCACAGAGCCCCAGATTTTATGTTGTCCTGGAGAGCTTGCAGAGCACTGGGGAAAAGCAGGCAGAGAATTCCCTGCTACCACCTTCTCTGTGCCTGGGAAACAGAAGTGTTCACATTGCTTCGCAGAATCGCTTTTGTGCAGAAAACAGTAACACTTGTTCAGAACGAAGGAAAGCACAGAGCCCCAGATTTTATGTTGTCCTGGAGAGCTTGCAGAGCACTGGGGAAAGGCAGGCAGAGAATTCCCTGCTAGCACCTTCTCTGTGCCTGGGAAGCAGAAGTGTTCACATTGCTTCGCAGAATCGCTTTTGTGCAGAAAACAATAACACTTGTTCAGAACGAAAGAAAGCACAGAGCCCCAGATTTTATGTTGTCCTGGAGAGCTTGCAGAGCACTGGGGAAAGGCAGGCAGAGAATTCCCTGCTAGCACCTTCTCTGTGCCTATGAAGCAGAAGTGTTCACATTGCTTCGCAGAATCGCTTTTGTGCAGAAAACAGTAACACTTGTTCACAACGAAAGAAAGCACAGAGCCCCAGATTTTATGTTGTCCTGGAGAGCTTGCAGAGCACTGGGGAAAGGCAGGCAGAGAATTCCCTGCTAGCACCTTCTCTGTGCCTGGGAAGCAGAAGTGTTCACATTGCTTCGCAGAATCGCTTTTGTGCAGAAAACAATAACACTTGTTCAGAACGAAAGAAAGCACAGAGCCCCAGATTTTATGTTGTCCTGGAGAGCTTGTAGAGCACTGGGGAAAAGCAGGCAGAGAATTCCCTGCTAGCACCTTCTCTGTGCCTGGGAAGCAGAAGTGTTCACATTGCTTCGCAGAATCGCTTTTGTGCAGAAAACAGTAACACTTGTTCAGAACAAAAGAAAGCACAGAGCCTCAGATTTTATGTTGTCCTGGAGAGCTTGCAGAGCACTGGGGAAAGGCAGGCAGAGAATTCCCTGCTAGCACCTTCTCTGTGCCTGGGAAACAGAAGTCTTCACATTGCTTCGCAGAATCGCTTTTGTGCAGAAAACAGTAACACTTGTTCAGAACGAAAGAAAGCACAGAGCCCCAGATTTTATGTTGTCCTGGAGAGCTTGCAGAGCACTGGGGAAAAGCAGGCAGAGAATTCCCTGCTAGCACCTTCTCTGTGCCTGGGAAGCAGAAGTGTTCACATTGCTTCGCAGAATCGCTTTTGTGCAGAAAACAGTAACACTTGTTCACAACGAAAGAAAGCACAGAGCCCCAGATTTTATGTTGTCCTGGAGAGCTTGCAGAGCACTGGGGAAAGGCAGGCAGAGAATTCCCTGCTAGCACCTTCTCTGTGCCTGGGAAGCAGAAGTGTTCACATTGCTTCGCAGAATCGCTTTTGTGCAGAAAACAATAACACTTGTTCAGAACGAAAGAAAGCACAGAGCCCCAGATTTTATGTTGTCCTGGAGAGCTTGTAGAGCACTGGGGAAAAGCAGGCAGAGAATTCCCTGCTAGCACCTTCTCTGTGCCTGGGAAGCAGAAGTGTTCAAATTGCTTCGCAGAATCGCTTTTGTGCAGAAAACAGTAACACTTGTTCAGAACAAAAGAAAGCACAGAGCCTCAGATTTTATGTTGTCCTGGAGAGCTTGCAGAGCACTGGGGAAAGGCAGGCAGAGAATTCCCTGCTAGCACCTTCTCTGTGCCTGGGAAACAGAAGTCTTCACATTGCTTCGCAGAATCGCTTTTGTGCAGAAAACAGTAACACTTGTTCAGAACGAAAGAAAGCACAGAGCCCCAGATTTTATGTTGTCCTGGAGAGCTTGCAGAGCACTGGGGAAAAGCAGGCAGAGAATTCCCTGCTAGCACCTTCTCTGTGCCTGGGAAACAGAAGTGTTCCCATTGCTTCGCAGAATCGCTTTTGTGCAGAAAACAGTAACACTTGTTCAGAACGAAAGAAAGCACAGAGCCCCAGATTTTATGTTGTCCTGGAGAGCTTGCAGAGCACTGGGGAAAGGCAGGCAGAGAATTCCCTGCTAGCACCTTCTCTGTGCCTGGGAAGCAGAAGTGTTCACATTGCTTCGCAGAATCGCTTTTGTGCAGAAAACAATAACACTTGTTCAGAACGAAAGAAAGCACAGAGCCCCAGATTTTATGTTGTCCTGGAGAGCTTGCAGAGCACTGGGGAAAGGCAGGCAGAGAATTCCCTGCTAGCACCTTCTCTGTGCCTATGAAGCAGAAGTGTTCACATTGCTTCGCAGAATCGCTTTTGTGCAGAAAACAGTAACACTTGTTCACAACGAAAGAAAGCACAGAGCCCCAGATTTTATGTTGTCCTGGAGAGCTTGCAGAGCACTGGGGAAAGGCAGGCAGAGAATTCCCTGCTAGCACCTTCTCTGTGCCTGGGAAGCAGAAGTGTTCACATTGCTTCGCAGAATCGCTTTTGTGCAGAAAACAATAACACTTGTTCAGAACGAAAGAAAGCACAGAGCCCCAGATTTTATGTTGTCCTGGAGAGCTTGTAGAGCACTGGGGAAAAGCAGGCAGAGAATTCCCTGCTAGCACCTTCTCTGTGCCTGGGAAGCAGAAGTGTTCAAATTGCTTCGCAGAATCGCTTTTGTGCAGAAAACAGTAACACTTGTTCAGAACAAAAGAAAGCACAGAGCCTCAGATTTTATGTTGTCCTGGAGAGCTTGCAGAGCACTGGGGAAAGGCAGGCAGAGAATTCCCTGCTAGCACCTTCTCTGTGCCTGGGAAGCAGAAGTGTTCACATTGCTTCGCAGAATCGCTTTTGTGCAGAAAACAGTAACACTTGTTCAGAACGAAAGAAAGCACAGAGCCCCAGATTTTATGTTGTCCTGGAGAGCTTGCAGAGCACTGGGGAAAAGCAGGCAGAGAATTCCCTGCTACCACCTTCTCTGTGCCTGGGAAACAGAAGTGTTCACATTGCTTCGCAGAATCGCTTTTGTGCAGAAAACAGTAACACTTGTTCAGAACGAAGGAAAGCACAGAGCCCCAGATTTTATGTTGTCCTGGAGAGCTTGCAGAGCACTGGGGAAAGGCAGGCAGAGAATTCCCTGCTAGCACCTTCTCTGTGCCTGGGAAGCAGAAGTGTTCACATTGCTTCGCAGAATCGCTTTTGTGCAGAAAACAATAACACTTGTTCAGAACGAAAGAAAGCACAGAGCCCCAGATTTTATGTTGTCCTGGAGAGCTTGCAGAGCACTGGGGAAAAGCAGGCAGAGAATTCCCTGCTAGCACCTTCTCTGTGCCTGGGAAGCAGAAGTGTTCAAATTGCTTCGCAGAATCGCTTTTGTGCAGAAAACAGTAACACTTGTTCAGAACGAAAGAAAGCACAGAGCCCCAGATTTTATGTTGTCCTGGAGAGCTTGCAGAGCACTGGGGAAAAGCAGGCAGAGAATTCCCTGCTACCACCTTCTCTGTGCCTGGGAAACAGAAGTGTTCACATTGCTTCGCAGAATCGCTTTTGTGCAGAAAACAGTAACACTTGTTCAGAACGAAGGAAAGCACAGAGCCCCAGATTTTATGTTGTCCTGGAGAGCTTGC